>NC_140581.1:234225787-234695258 GCF_964204655.1 Triturus cristatus
AGGACCCCCAAGGCAGAAAAAAACATGAAAAAAATTTTTTCAAAAAATTGCTGGGGTGCGCGCACCGTGTGCGCACGGTGAAAAACCAAAAAAAAAAAAATTTATTTACTTTTTTTTTTTAATACGTAGTTTATTGTAAAATAAATATATAAAAAAATAATAATACATACATAACTTAGCATTTAAAAAAACGTACAAATTCACTGAAAAAACCATAGGTTTCACACACGTTATAGTTAGGAATTAGCATTTAAAAAACCTTGCAAATTCACTTAAAAAACCATAGGTTTCACACATGTTATAGTTAGGTGGATATTTCACTCGCAAAAAACCAATGAAATTCCCCCGTTATAGTTAGTTCAGATAACTATAACTCGCGCGGCCGCCACTCTATCACAAGGATGATGTCATCAGTGATGTCATGAGTGATGCCACTGACCATGTCATGAGTGATGTAATATGTGACGTCATCAGCAGTGGATTGCGGGTGCGCGAGTTATAGTTATCTGAACTAACTATAACGGGGGAATTTCATTGTTTTTTTGCGAGTGAAATATCCACCTAACTATAACATGTGTGAAACCTATGGTTTTTTAAGTGAATATATATATATATATATATATATATATATATATATATATATATATATATTGTCACAGAAAAAACCATAGGTTTCACACATGTTATAGTTAGGTGGATATTTCACTCGCAAAAAAACAATGAAATTCCCCCGTTATAGTTAGTTCAGATAACTATAACTCGCGCACCCGCAATCCACTGCTGATGACGTCACATATTACATCACTCATGACATGGTCAGTGGCATCACTCATGACATCACTGATGACATGACCATGTCATGAATGATGCAACATGTGACATCATCAGCAGTGCATTGCGGGCGCGCGAGTTATAGTTAGCAGAACTAACTATAACGAAGGAATTTCTATGGTTTTGTATGAGTGAAATGGCCAGCTAACTATAACACCCCTGAAACCTATGGTTTTTTCTGTGACTTTCTAAGGTTTTTTAAATGCTAATTTCTAACTATAACGTCTCTAAAACCTATGGTTTTTCAGTGAATATATATGTATGTGTATATATATATATAAACATACATATAATCTGCATATCTATATAAATACAAATATAAATGCATGCATACGTATACATATACATATATGCATACATATGCATGTTATGTACATAAAAGTTTGAAAAACACTAATAAAAGCAAAGCTAAAAAGCCACCTAATTACAAACAGAATTGCTTTAACTTAAACGAGTGCGAGACCTATTGCATTTTCAATGCTTGTTTACTTTTGTTCCATCAAGGACGCATTCAGAAGTGTCACACATTTGCCATAAACTCTGAATGTTAGCACTCGAGTTGCTCATTAGATCACTGTAGTAAAGCTACTGCTCACCAGGGAAGTCTGCTGCTGGTATTCAAAGTGCATGTTTCAGTCTGCATGTCAGAATTTTTTAATTAAATAGAAGAGGATTTGAGAAGTCAAAATGTGCCCTAATTTTTCTTTCTGCAGAACTAATCATAATTTCTATGGCAAAATGAACCCCCTCATTTTGTTCCTTTGAAAATTAAATGTTTTAAGTGTTACCACTTTATTCCAATCAAGATGGCTTCAGGTGTGCCATACTTTTGTCATAAGTAAGACTGTTGGCGCTCTAGTTGTTCTTCAGAACACTCTGGGACATTCTGTCATTGGGCTATACTTGGGCTACATCTGGGTGATATTTGTGCTACATTTGGGCTCTTTTGTCTCTGGTGGCCATCTTGGGAGACTTATTTGTTATGACGTTTCCTAATTTCCTCATTTACTACAGTCTCCTCAGTAGGAAATACTTTCAGGTTTTTACTTTGATTCCATCAAGAAGGCATTCAGATGTGTCACACATATGCCATAAATTCACAATGTTAGCACTCTAGTTGCTCATTAGATCACTGTAGTAAAGCTACTGCTCACCAGGGAAGTCTGCTGCTGGTATTGAAAGTGCATGTTTCAGTCTGCATGTCAGAATTTTTTTATGAAATAGAAGAGGATTTGAGAAGTCACTCAAAATGGGCCCTAATTTTTCTTTCTGCAGCACTAATCATACTTTCTATGGCAAAATGAACCCCCTCATTTTGTTCCTTTTTAAAATTAAATGTTTTAAGAGTTACCACTTCATTCCAATCAGGATGGCTTCAGGTGTGCCATACGTTTGTCATAAGTAGGACTGTTAGCGCTCTAGATGTTCTGTAGAACACTCTGGGAAGCTGCAGTAGAACACAAAGGAATCAACTAACAGTCTCTGCCCTTGTTGGATGTACATGTTTTACTGAGAATGTCAGACTTCATTCTCACATGACTGAGAAAGATAATGTTAATTTACAGAAAATATGCTCTCAGTTTAGATTATAGATCACCTTCCAAACCTCTGTGGGAAAAGCATGAGAAAATAGTTTTCTCTCAAACATGATTTATGATATCCCAGCAGAAGGCTTTTTCACATGGTAAAATCACCTTAGAACACACCACAATTCCTAAAATGGGTATGGTACCATCAACAAATGATTTATAATGTAACTAAAGTGTTAAAACCTTCTATTAACTGCAATGCTTTTTAATGAGGTGCTATCATGGATATTGGTCCCAAGATGGCTGCCAACACTTCTGGGATGAAATGCTGACAGCCAATCAGATGTCACGATGAGATGTGTGGTTAGGCTCCGCCCTGATATATATATGATTTTACTTTTGATTTTCTCAGCAACTTCTCAACGGATTTACACCAAAAGGCACGAGTGTGAACCAAGGGCTACCTCTTTGCCAAATTCCATATAACTCCGTTCAGCAGTTCCGGCTGCAGCTGCGATTAACGGTTCCTGTGGAAAATTGCATGGGGAAAAACCCCCTTTTTTCTCGGCCCCCGCTTGACGAATCACCCCGAGACTTTCAGGATAGGAGCGGACCGGAGAGCCCCACCAGAGGAACCCGGGGCCGGTGGCTGAGCAAGAGCACACCAGGCTCGCGCTGCGTGTATTGCGTGCAAGACAAACACCCACAAGAAAAATGTCCTGTACAAGGACGGACGTGCTCGAAGTGTGGCACTCCCAACCACTTTGCCGTCGCATGCCGAGGGTGTCCAGGAAACAGAGGAGCATGTGGACGGAGACCACCATCGAAGTTAGTGAAGCACCTGTCACTTGAAGAACCCGAAAGCCTGAAGACGTCCAGCAGCAACAGTACCTAGAAGACTCATCCACAAATTAAGAAGGAAGTGCTATCTTGTTGTTCGCCAATGACCTGAAGCACAGGAGGTGTCTGCAGCCTACATGTACACTTGAAATCGCTGGGTCTCAGGTCACCGTGCTGATCGACAAAGGGGCGTCTGTGAATGAAATTGGATCCCAACAATACAAGCAACTGAAACCAAAGTCTATACTAACTCCGTCACGTGTCAAAATTCTCACCAATGACAGCCAAACACCCCTGCCCCTCAAGTGCAAAATGACCGTGCAAGTGAAGTCAGAGAGCCACGAAGCTTTGACGGCTTTCCACGTGGTAGACAGAGAAGCCGACATCCTGGTAGGGAGTAACACGGCCGAAGATCTAGGCCGCGTTCCGTTCGCCCACACGGTCAAAGCCCTGCAGGCAGAAGACATTTTGGAACTCTTCCCGCAGCTCTTCAAAGGACTAGGAAGCATGGGGGGACCACCGATTAAGCTGCATACAGAAGAAGCTGTGAAACCAGTCACTCTACGACACAGGCGCATACCGTTCCACCTAAGGCCATTAGTGGAGCAAGAACTTCACAATCTGGAAGGGATGATCGAAAAAGTCTCTGGACCGACACCCTGGGTTTCACCAATGGTGATAGCCAAAAAACCAAAGCAACCTGGGAAAATAAGGCTATGCATACACATGCGCCTGCCCAATCAGGCAAGCAAGCACGAGAGGCACTTGACACCAACCGTTGACGACATCATAGCCGACCTGAATGGGTCCCACTGGTTCTCTAAGCTGGACCTCAATGCAGGAAATCATCAGATGAGGCTAGCTAAGTAGAGCCGGTATATCACAACCTTCTCAACCCACATAGGCCTGCGCCGCTACAAAAGACTGAACTTTGGGATATCGTCACCGGCCGAGATATTCCAGAATGCCGTTCAAGAAATGCTCTCAGGGCTTCAAGGAATATTGAATGTCAGTGACGACATTTTAATACACTCCGTGACCATAGAAGAACACCACCACCATCTTCGGGCTACCCTCCAACGCCTTGCTGAGCACGGAGTGACCCTCCACAAAGAAAAATGCTAATTCTTCCAGAAGTTGATCGAATTCTTCGGCTATGTGTTCGGCCAAGATGGAGTCAGAGTCAACCCACGGAAATCCCATTCCATTCAGCAAGCACCCGCACCAACCACAGCATCAGAAACCCAAAGTTTCCTGGGAATGGCCACATACTATGGGCATTTCATGCAGAATTTGGCCACGATAGCTGAACCCTTGCGAGCCCTAACGAAGAAAGAGACCACCGGGAGGTGGGGCAAAGAAGAAGAAGACACATTCCAAAAGGTCAAAGCAGCACTTCTGGGGAAGACCACCATGGCATACTTTGACGCCACTTGAATGACCAAACTCCTGGTAGACTCAAGAAACAGAACCAGGCAAGTGGGCACCTCTCGCATTCGCAAGCAAAACCCTCACCCAACGGAAGCACGCTATTCCCAGATTGAAAGGGAGGCGCTAGCAATTAAGTGGCCCTGCAATCATTTTCATCTATATGTCAGCGTCCACCCCTTCAGAGTTGTAACTGACCATCAGCCACTAGTCCCATTATTCAAAGGCACAGCACCACACCCTCCCCCAAGAATTGAACACTGGGTAATACAGCTACAGCATTTTCAAATGGACTTAGTGTATCGCCCAGGAGCAAAAAATCCGGCAGATTTCTTATCATGTCACCCACCAGACCTAGCAGAGTATGATTGTGACCATGAGGTGAAAACCAAAGAATATGTAGATATGATCTCCTAATGGGCATGCCCTCAGACCCTCACCATAGACGAGCTCAAGACTGAGACCAGCAATGATCCCGTAACAATGAGGGTAAAGTGTTCCCTACAAAAGGGCTCGTGGGATGCCAACAGATGGAATGAACATGACAGAGAGCGACTCTGAAAATTCTGGAAAGTAAGAGATGAACTAAGTACTGCAGAAGATGGCGTGATACTGAGAGGATCTTGGATTGTCATTCCCGTAAGTCTCCAGGAAAGAGCTACGATGCTTGCTCATGAAGGACACCAAGGAACAGTACGGATGAAGTCAAGAATGAAGGAGAAAGTCTGGTTCCCAGGGCGGGAGGCAGCCGTGGATACCCTCGTGAGAGATTTCCGACCCTGCCAGCTCACAAGCAGTCAAAAATCACCAGCCCCGGTAATAACAGAAAATCCTGCAGCATGTCCGTGGTCAGGAGTGAGCCTCAATTTTGGGAGTTGTCCCAATGGAAGAACTACTGCGGTGTTGATTGATAGTTACTCAAAATACCCGATAGTCGAAGTGATTGCATCCACGTCGTTCTCACACCTGCAGCCCATCCTTGAGAAGCCTTTTGTGCTTTTCGGGTTGCCCCATGAGATCAAAACAGACAACGGACCCCCGTTTCAAGGAGGAGAGTTCAAAGAACTACTAGCCCTACTAGGAGTCCACCATCATCGAATACCTCCACAATGGCTGCAGGCCAATGGCGAAGCAGAACGCTTCATGAGGACACTCAACAAAATTCTCCAAATTGCAGTTGGGGAGCATTCAGATCCTGAAAGTGTGCTTCACTTCTTCTTGCGTGAATACCGCAGCACCCCGCACTGCATGACACAGATATCACCGGGGTCCCTGATGGTAGCCAGACACCGCCGGGTCACAATCCCTATTGCTGATAATTGGGTCCCGTCACCATATGATCCCGCAAGCACTCAAGCACGACGAACAGCAACCAATGAATCGGCTAGCTGGCGAAGGAGTGTGAAGACTCGCTTCATTGTTTCAGGGAGTATTGTCCTAGTTCAAAACCGCCGCAGTGGAAAATTCAGAACAACATATGAACCTGAGCCGTGGACTTTTATAAAAACAAATGGCACAGCCCAGCGAGGAGCAGAAATGATCACCAGAATTATATCCTGGTTTAAAAGAATTCGACAGTCTGGCCCAGAAAGAAGTTGGCAGGGTATGCCCAGACGTGGGTCCCTTGCTCACTTTACCACTGGATTTAAGATAGCCTGGCTGATGAGGGTTATGAACCCGAAACTGGTCCCAGGATGCTGTTTCCGGTCCAGGGAAGACATGGCTTGGCAGTTCGTGCTGGACTGTTCCCATGAGGCACAGGGTCAGACTGATTTGCATATGGCCATGTCTGAACTGGGGTGGTGGAGTGAGCAAAAGAATGATGATGGATTAAACCCAGATCAGTTGACTGGGGGTGAGTGTTTGATTTGCTCAACGCTCCGTCCATCATCCCCTTTGGTATCGCTTTGTTCACCCTAAATTGGCAGGGTATGCCCAGACGTGGGTCCCTTGCTCACTTTACCACTGGATTTAAGATAGCCTGGGTGACGAGGGTTATGAACCCGAAACCGGTCCAGGGAAGACATGGCTTGGCAGTTCGTGCTGGACTGTTCCCATGAGGCACAGGGCCAGACTGATTTGCATATGGCCATGTCTGAACTGGGGTGGTGGAGTGAGCTAAAGAATGATGATGGATTAAACCCAGATCAGTTGACTGTGGGTGAGTGTTTGATTTGCTCAACGCTCCGTCCATCTTCCCCTTTGGTATCGCTTTGTTCGCCCTAAGTTGGCAGGGTAGGCCCAGACGTGGGTCCCTTGCTCACTTTACCACTGGATTTAAGATAGCCTGGCTGACGAGGGTTATGAACCCGAAACCGGTCCCAGGATGCTTGTTTCCGGTCCAGGGAAGACATGGCTTGGCAGTTCGTGCTGGACTGTTCTCATGAGGCACAGGGTCAGACTGATTTGCATATGGCCATGTCTGAACTGGGGTGTTGGAGTGAGCTTAAGAATGATGATGGATTAAACCCAGATCAGTTGATTGGGGGTGAGTGTTTGATTTGCTCAACGCTCCATCCATCATCCCCTTTGGTATCGCTTTGTTCGCCCTAAATTGGCAGGGTATGCCCAGACGTGGGTCCCTTGCTCACTTTACCACTGGATTTAAAATAGCCTGGCTGACGAGGGTTATGGACCCGAAACCGGTCCCAGGATTCTTGTTTCCGGTCCAGGGAAGACATGGCTTGGCAGTTCGTGCTGGACTGTTCTCATGAGGCACAGGGTCAGACTGATTTGCATATGGCCATGTCTGAACTGGGGTGGTGGAGTGAGCTAAAGAATGATGATGGATTAAACCCAGATCAATTGACTAGGGGTGAGTGTTTGATTTGCTCAACGCTCCGTCCATCATCCCCTTTGGTATCAGAAAGAAGTTCTCCCAGACCTGCAGAGGGCAGAGAGGCACCAGTCGTGGGCATACAATCGTGCCTTGATAAAGAACCAACTAAGGCGAATCCTCACCAACCTCCAACTGCAGAGCCTGACATTAACACCAGAGGAGACACTTCATTGCCTCAGAGCCCTACTGAGAGCCAGAGGTCCCGCAGCGAAAATACAACTTGAGGCCCAATCCCAGACTCAGCCAAAGAATCAAAGACTTTGCATGTTAATCGGTAAACTTTGTTTGAACACTAACTTGAGAAGGGATGTAGCAACCTGAGTACCGCGCAGGTGGGACCTGTTCATAGCCCGGAAGGGTTTCCCACACTTTACATCACTTTCTGGCTAGGCGTGGCCAGAGAGCATAAATAAATGGGCGGAGGTCACTTGGGACGTCCTGCCCACATGAGTCAAGTGAGTGGTCGAGTCTCGTTGATAGCCCTGCGCCGCATGCCTTGTTACCAGCGCATCGATCAACACAACAAGGAGGAAACTTTATTTGCCACCTTGTCCATTAGCCTCAACTGGCAGGTTTCAGAGCACCTCAGCGCCTGGGAGTGATGCAGCAGTTTGTTTGGAAAGCTGAGCGTTGGGCGCTTATCTGCAGGTGATATTTTACTTGGGGCACAGATGGATCTTTACTTGATACAGGGCAGATCCTTGGCGACAGATTCTTTGCCGCTTTTGGGGTGAGTTCAGGCCTTTAACGTTCCAGGAGACTATGGAAACCATTGGAAAGTGTCCCCCCTCTCCCATCCTGCTGGCCTCCCCCCTGTGTGCTGCTCCCGTGGTTTTGCGCGTCTCCCTTCTGGTAGTTTCGTATCTTAAGTGAACCCACCACAGCGGACTGCCTGTCCCCTAGGAAAACAGAAGCCGACCGTATCCCTTCACCACCACCAGAAACCCTCCCCCAAAAAACAAAAAAAAACAACAACCGCTGGAAACTGTGTGCCGAGAGGCCAACGGGCTCTCAACTCGGTACTTCTCAAAGAACGGTAGAGTAATTCTGGGCGGTACGGACAAGGCCCGAACCCCCGGCTGCCATGCGTTGAGTACATAGAGAACATTCAGAAGTACATTAGCACCAAGGGCGGACAGGCACATCATATTAATGCCCAAGCATGAAAATTTGTCTTCCCTGCTGCGCCAAAACTCCCGTGTTTAGTGTTTCGACTGGCTGCAACTGTGGGCGTTAACCAAGGGCTTCTGTGCATCTGGAGCATTCACCACTCGAAGGGCTTCATTTTGGAGTTAGCTTGTTTTTCGAAACAGTGTGTCAAGGCCGGTACTCTCTCCGAGGCTGTCCTGAACTGTTCGAAGGTCCTGAGCTGCTTTCATCCTCCGGAATCGGGTGACCCAGGATGAGCAAAACCATATTCAGATCCGTAACATGGTGTGATTTGATCTTATGTTCAAAAGTGAACCCAAAGGGAAAAGTCCAGAGATATCGTACATTTTCCTCTTGCAGTTTGGTGGTGATAGGACGCAGCAGCTGCCTGCATGCCAGAGTGAAGGGTGCCAAATCCTGAAAGAGCACACATTTGTAGCCCTGGAATGAGATCTCTTTTTTCCTCGCGGCGCTGAAGATGGCTTCTTTTGTTTTGAATGAGTGCATCTTGACAAGGACGTCCCGTGTGCGTCTGTGCTCCCCAGTCTGTGGGGTCCCCACATGATGGACCCATTTGATCTTGAGCTTCAGCTGTCGAGGGCTCAGGAGTTCGGAGAAGAGGCCCACCATGAAAGCTTCCAGGTCTGGTCCCTCAGATCCCGGATACGTATGTTTCCCTACGGGACCTGTTCTCCAGGTCTTCTGCTTTCAAGAGCACTTGGTGTAGCTGTGACTGAAGATTCTGTTATGTTTCCTGCATTTTAACATAGTGACCATCCAATTTCTGCATCTGTTCTTCCACTTCCAACACCCTAGAGCCCACCGCGTCCATGTCGTGCCAAAGTGACGTCATCTTCTCAGTTAGATCGGCCTTGAGTTGGTCTATGGAGGCTCGAAAATCTTGCCTGATTTCCAGGCAAAGGTCAGATTTAAAGTCCCAGGGGGAGGCCACCAGATCTTCCCTGGTGAGCGCCATTTTGTGCGTCTGGTCCCCCTCGGCAGAAGAAGGGCCCTCATCTGTAGCTGCAAAGTAGTGAGAGACCGTATTTGTCGCTTTTTTGGGGGGCATAAGGGCAGAAAATTGCACTGTGTTGAATCAGGTTGTGAGTAGTCCCTCAGCGTAGAGTCGCCTTAACTGCTATCTCGCCACGTGTGGTATACGCTAAGTTGGAGCTCTTGCTGTGGTATATTCCACTGGAGCCATCTTAGGGTCAGACGTCATGTGGTCTGCTACATCAGCTAACTGGGTGTGACCGTGCCTTTTCTCCTCACCCCAGGGTGTCCATTGCAAGGGGACGTAACCTCGCTCGAAGAGCGCCCTCCGACAGCGATATATCGGTGTAGGGTTCCCTCCTCGGGAATCCCCACTGCCCGGGTGCCATCTTGAAGTCAGGCAGGGTCTCTCTGCTCAGTCTTCCCCAGGGCCCCCCTCTTGCCACTTCAGAAAGAAAAAGAGACTAACCCATCAGGTGTGCTCTCGCTACCGACTGCCTTGTTCCCGTATTCATAGCCACTGATTTTTGTTTCCCTCAGGCCCACGGCAACGCCACCGGTGCAATGTGCCTCCCCGCCGTGTCTCAGCGCATTTCGTCTCTCCAGCCAGCCTGGTCCTGCAATGGGTGCGTTGCGCTGAGCCGCATTCAGTTCTTCTTGCGCTGCTGCAAGATCAGGAGATGTGCTCTGTCTTCAGTGCGTCCGACCGGGAATTCAGGAGTTCCGCGATCGTTCAGACTGCTGTTGCGGCTTCACTGTATGCGCGCCTCCGCGCCATCTTTGGTCCACTCCCGGCTCTCTGGCCCACAGCGTGTCCATCCCCTTAACACTTATTTTCTCTGGGATTGAGACCAAACACGAAGATCCCGATCAACACGGGATTCTGCTGGACAGGATCATCCGGTTCTTGGTCCTCTATGAGCGTAAGGAGTGACTCGTGGCAAGCTCAGGGGGCGCGGAGCTGATGCGGCTCATGTCCGCTCAGCCATCTTGCTTGGCCACGCCCCCCCGTTATCACTTTTTGCATAGTCATAGTCATCATCTAGGGTTCTTAGGCAGTTTAAGCCCCCATCATGTGCAGTCTTGTCATCAATGATGTCATTTCAGATGTGACAGTGATGTTATCAATGAGTGATGTAATATTTGAGGAAATGTGAGGTAATCAGCCATCGCGTAACTATAATGTACCTTTAACCTTTGTTTTTTTCAGTGAATTTCTAAGGTTTAAAAAAAGTTATATTATTACAATTCCTAACAATAGTGTCATTTTAACTTTTTGTGTCTTCAATACAGTTCTATGGAATATTTTTCATAAAGTAATATGTTCATCGCTATGCACAGTGTGGGGTTGGATGCAGGGCACCCATTCACCGCTGCGCGCAACCATTGGCTGTGTGCAGTGTGGAATGGGTGTAACATCTGGCCACAGGCCAGGTAAGCACCCTAACCCCCGCAGTACATGTCCTTTGGTGTTGCGCAGTGTGCCATTGCCTGCAGGGAGGGATAGGCCTTCAGCCAGGCCCTGTGCCCAACACCTGACTGACACCTCCTCCCCCCCTGTGCAGTGTCGTGACCCCTCAGGCTGGCTATGTGATGTCACAACATAAAGGGTGTTATTTTAAGTAAGGCTGCTTACTGACTATGTCACAGAGTCAGAACACCAAAAATATAAAAAATGGGCCTATTGGCTGTATCGTTGTATTTGTCAAAAAATCTCCAATAATTAAATCAAATGTATATGTCAATAATTCACACATTGCAATGTTTACTAAAAATGATTGTCATTAAAAAAAATAGTAACATTTTATTTTAAAAAATAAACATGTTTAAGTCTTGCTTTTAACATTTTTCAATTCACAAAATGCAGCCATAAAAACAACTGCAAGAGGGCCCTGCACTCCCGCTGAAAAGCAGAAAACTCCAGCTAGGAGTGCTTTAAAAAATATGGTTAACTCTTTTGAGTTCATGGTTTTAATGACCCTGGAAACTTAGTTTTTTAAATCTAAGGTTGCTGGTTGGCTGCTTCCCTCCCTGTAGCCCCGCCACAACATCAAAATAACTTGGCTGTGCCCTTGCCCTATCTATGAGCACCATCAAGATCTTGAAAATGTATATAGGAAACCCTTGCAGGGCATTATGGGGTGTTTCATGCCGGAGCTATGAAAATAAATCAGCCGCTACTGCTATTACGTTTTTTGGCATGGCGGGTATGGTCCCGGGGCCTCTCACAGGCTCGAGGTGGGTAATCATAAACCCCCTGCTATTAATAAATAGATACGGCCCTGGGGAATGGGATCTTAGGGCCCTCTCTGAGGTGCACGGGGGTAAGCGCACGCCATCCTCCCCCAAAAATGTAATTGCAGCACCCCAGGCCCTGGCCTACTCCAGGGATGTTTATTTTCTGGATCTGCAGCACTAATAAAACACATTCTGCAGCACAGGTAAAAAAATGCAAAAGCCTTAAAGGATTCTTTTTGTGAAGGAAGTTGTCCCTTCCTGCACTAATAAAAAAATTCGGCCTGCAGCGCAAGCTTCCTTGTATTATGGCTCAAGGGTTCCTTTTTGGCACTTGGTAGCCAATAGTGTGCCAGAGCATGGGGGGAGCAGGAATGCACCAATTTTAGTAGATATGGCGCATTCCTGTTCTCTCCATTTGACATAGTTCAGCAGATTGTCTTGCTGTGTTGCGCTCCATACTATATTGATAGATCTGGCCCTTTGTTTCCTTCATTAGTTCCATTGATAATATTCATTTCATCCTTTGGGACACGCATTGCAGGAGTAATAGCAAGGTGAAGATCTTCAGATTGCTCTTGTCAGAACTTCCAGTTCTTAGATTATCAGCACATATAAAATGTGGGGTACTGCTGTGAGGTGTGAGCTATCAGAAATGTGCTGTGAAGAGAGGGGCCCAAGCTAGGAACTAGATGTCTCTCAGACAAAGTTTAACATTGGGGCAACCTGTCCGATAAAGTATCTTTGTCCCTGCTCAGTTGAGTCCATAGCTTCAAGCAGTAAATTATTACCTTCCTCTGTGGTACAGAAGCACAGAACAGCTTGTGAGAAGGGTGCCTAGCCATAGGCAGTTTTCAGATTTGGAAAAATTTAATTTCCAGGTAGTAAACATTGTGCAGAACATCAGATCCACTTGCTTACCCTCTACCTTTAATATAAGGAGTGGAAATGGGGCTCTAAGAAAGGGAAGAGTAGATCTTAGTTGGGGAGCTGAAAGGAATAAAGATGACAATAACTGTCTTCATACTATTTGTGCAAGGGGTAAGCGTGCTTCACCTCCCATGGAGGGAGAAAAAGGATTGTACATTGCCAGGACACAAACGTGTGCATCAACCACTAACCTGGTGTCTTGCGCTAGATACTTGCAGTGATGACATAGTTTCGGGACCCACCTCCCATCTCCTTCTGTTGCCATATCCAAGTTACACAGACAGCTAGTACGTTTGAATGGGGATAGATAGGGATAGCCTAGAGATCTACTGATGAACTCCTTTGGTTGTTGCTTGTTGACTCTAAAATAACACACCAGGACATTGTGAAGATCTACACAAATCCACACCAATCTTCCATACATATACCTGTATAAAAGTTGTAGCAGCACCACAATTAATCTCAGAGCCAATGACTCCAGAGTTAGTGATGAATTTTGTTGCATATCTGCGGATCTTATTCTAGCTACAAACCATACATAAGACTGGTTGATAACAATTATGCAAACTGTATATAACTGGTTATTTATGGATATGCCGTACTTTCTGTAACATTGTATTGTACACAATAGGTCTTTGGCAATACAAAAATACTTGCAGGGTGGAGTTTCTTTCAACTGATTTGTTGGCCTTTTGTATTACAGCCTTGTGATGTCATTCCATCTCTCCCCAACAATTAATTGTCTTTCACAAACATTGATTCTTAGGCTATTGAATTGCTTAGTTTAGACTACTATGCAATGTGATGTGATAGTATTCTCTGTACAGTAAGTACTCTGCTTGGTTTATCTTCTGAGCCAATATTGTATGTGAAAAGTGGTAGGCTTTCGGTCTGGCTGAGCTGATGAGCAACCTACACACAGAGCAGAATCTTTTGAGTTGGGTGAGGCTGTCTGTGGTTTTGCTTCATACTTATTTATTTTCTTGTCTGTGAATGGTGCAATTGTTCCAGAAAACTACTAGCAGTATCACTCCGCTCATGATTTTTGATATGGGGCATCATATTGGAAAAGGTAAGTTGGGTCCACATGGTGTGGTGGTGTATCTGGTGTTGACGTCTGATGATGGGTGGAAAGCGACAGTCAGCTGTAAGAGTTCTCCTTGTAGTGAGTCATTTAAGGAAAAATCTTTGAAGGACCTATATGTTTGTTTTTCTTGTTTGGGCTGACATTCATGTGTTGGGTGTGAAGAAGGAAGTATGGGATGGCAAGAAGGTCAATCCAGAGCAAGAGTATTGGTAGGCTGCATTGGATTGATGAAGATGTTATGTGGATTCACCTTATAGATAAGTTCCAGCCCTGTCAGAGAAGCTTTTTAACTTTTTCATGCGGCTTTTAAAATCGTTTTTACTTATTTTTTTTGTTAGTATTGCATGTGGTTTTAAAGATGCTTGGGGTAACTGCGAAGGGCTTTGGCATTCACTCTGCTGGGTATCAGCATTTTTCTCCCACTGCTCCTGCAGGGCTTAGATGGGGAAGACGGGTAGCTGTGTGGCCATCATGGGAGTGACTTTTCAAGTACCGGTGAGCTACGCTCTAGTTCTATCGCCATGCAGCCCTGTGGAGAGCCAATCTGCTATATAAACATCCAAGTATCCAGACGTGCTGCCTGCGTGCTGCTTTTGCTGCCATTGGCGCACCAAAGGCAAGTTGGTTGTGCCCGTCCACACCAGACAAGGCCCAGGGGCTAGCGACACTGGCTCATTGTCATTAACCTCTGAAAGATGGCTGGTGTACTCGGAGGCTGAGCTGCATGGTGGTCATAATGTGTCCGTTTAAGCTCAAGAAACAATGCTCATGTTGTAAGTTTGTTTGTATTCTGGAATGGAGGGCGTTTGGGGATGCTATCACTGAAATAGTGACACCTTTTAGACAGGGCATGTTTTGCTTTTGAAGCCTCAACTGTTGCTCCTTGGCTAAACAGAGTCTGGAGGTATTCAACCTCATACACAACAATAACTTAGATGCCATCTTTTTAAT
Organism: Triturus cristatus; assembly: GCF_964204655.1. Classification (NCBI taxonomy): domain Eukaryota; kingdom Metazoa; phylum Chordata; class Amphibia; order Caudata; family Salamandridae; genus Triturus; species Triturus cristatus. The sequence continues at coordinate 234,240,600 of NC_140581.1, forward strand.
TGAGACATGGCTTAATGATTTTTCCATGACGGATATTTTTAAGGCTCTTCCAAATGGCTATGGAAAAGACAAATGTGATCAGCAGAGTAAAGCTGGGGGTGGTCTTGCAATTATCTATAAGGGATGGTTTACCTGCGTCACAGAAAATCTTAACATTCCAGACTGTAAAGTCATGCTTTTCTTGCTTAAGGTCTCAAATAAGTATTCTTTGTTGGAATCTCTTGTCTACCAGCCGCCTGGTTTGACATCTAAGTGGAGATCGCTATTCGCAGATGCCATTGCCTTACTTGTTGTAGGATTTTCCATTTTCAATATACCTGGTGACCTTAACATTCATTTTGATGATTATGATAGCACCATGACCGCTCATTTTATAAGAAGACACTCAGATGCTTGAATAACTTCAATTAGTTGATGGCTCCACCCATTTAGCTGGTCATACACTTGACCTATTTTTTCTAAATTGACCATGCTTGAGGTTAAGCCACCTAGGGCCAGATGTAGGTAAAATCAAATTTGCGATTCTTTAATAGCGAATTTTACCGATTCGCTATTAAGGACTCACAAAATTGAATGTAGGTAGTAATCACTAAAATATGAGCGATTCCTTAATATTCCTTAATAATGATTTGCAAATTGAGATTAGCTAATAAGGAATACCTACCCATTCATTCCTATGGGCTAGGAGGCCAATAGGAATGAATGGGAAGATATTCACTATTTGCGATTCGATATTAAAGAATGGCAAATAGCGGGCGCTATTTCAAGGTGTGCCAGGGTGTCAAAAGGACACCCTGTTGCACCCCTGAAATGTGCATGTGTGCACATGTGGCGCACATAAATGCCCTGAGGGCATGAATGTGTGCCACATGGCACTTTAAAGAAAGCAAAAAAGTGCTTTTTTAAAGGAAATCGCTAATTACCACCAACTTGAAGTTGGTGGTAATTAGCGATTCCTTAAGGCTAAAGTGCACTTTCTTTTGTGCTACTTACATTGCATTTAAGGAATCGCAATTTCCGATTCCTTAAATGCAAGAGCAAAATAAGGAATCACAATTTTGCGATTCCTTATTTTGCTAGTAGGTTTAAACTCATCCTACATTGCTCGCAGCCAAATACCGATTGCGAACGCTGAAATTCTGCTAATTTCAGCGTTAGTGCTCGCTATTTGGCCACTACATCTGGCCCTTAGTCTGTTGCTGTGGACGGATCATTTAGATGTTCTGGCAATGGTGCCGGTTACGGTCAGAGCAATCCAGTTAAGTGCCAAAGACATATTACCGCGATGTTGGCCTTAGTTTGACCCCATTGCCTTCTGTGATCTCCTTTCAAATAATACTCCAAAGTTGAAGGGCTCAATTGACAGCGAGTCAAGTCGTTTGTTGGGTGGAGTATAGGATCTCTGCCCTCCTCCCTAAGGCTGTGGTACATAAAGGTAAGAGTTGCATAGCTGCTCCGGCTTTTTCTACTCTTTTCCTTACTCATAGGAAAATATGTAAACGCCTGGAGTGCTTTTTGCAAAAAAATTATAATATTATTGATCAAATAAAATATCAGGAAGCTTTGGACATCTATTCTAAGGCCTGTTGTGATGCTTGCGTTGCCTGCGTTGTTGTCAAAATTAGTCATGGAAAGAATATGGCAAAGGAGCTGTTTCAGATAGTTGAATCCTTGTCAGATCCTTCATGCCTGGCTCTATGTGCGTCTCTTTCTTTAGCTAGATGCAAATAATTTGCCAATCTATTTTTAACAAGGTAGCTGATATTTACACCTCATTTGATGTCCCTGCAGAAGTAGCACTGCCTACTGCGACGCAACTGAAGTGGACTGGAGCACATCATGGTCTCATTCAATTTATTGTACCCCTAAAGCTTGGAGCCTCTGTTGAACTCTATTAAATCTGGGTCACTATTTGATCCTGCACCTCTGTGTACATTAAAACATGGTCGTAAAATGTTCTTTCCTATCTGGATTGATGTCCTTAAGATGTCTATGTCCAAGCTAAGGTTTCTACCTCTTGGAAGCATGCCATGATTGTCTCATTGCTAAAAAAAATATCTTTAGATATGTGTAAGTCTGAAAATTGTTGTCCTCTATCACTTCTCCCGGCTTTAATTAAACCACTGGAAAAATATTAATAATTTTTAAGTATCCTCTTACTTAGCATTCAACAACCTTATTTAATGGCTCCCAATTTGTCTTCCACTCGGGCCATTACACTGAGTCAGCTGTGCTAGGAGTCACTAAGCATCTTAGAGCAATTCTTGACACCAGGGGGACTGCTGCGCTGTTTCTTCTGGATTTAAACACGGCATTTGACAGACTTGTAGACGTGGCATCAGGGGATCAGCTCTGCATAGTTCTGCTCCTTCCTACAGGTTTGCACTTTCTGGGTTACTCCCAATTCCATTTCCTCATTGGTCCGTCATATGCCGCTCGGTGTCCCCCGGGGCACCTCTTTGAGCCCTACGCTTTTCCCAATATATATCCAACATATAGCCGACATACTGAAGGCATTCTGCATTACTTTGTTTTCTTATTCCGATGACTCCCAAATTATCTATTCTTTGTCCTCTCCTGAGGACAGCTGCTATACCAAGTTGAGGCCCTGCCTATCGGCCATGGCTAGTTGGATGAAATACAATTGTTTAAGATTAAATGGCAACAAAACAGAAGTCTTTGTGGCGGGAAATTAACCACCGCTTTGGAGACCATCAGGCCCAGTTCGTACTCGTAAGCAAGTGGTAAAAGATCTGAGTTCTTTTTTTGTTTTGGTCAGGTGTTAGCCAAGACCTTTTAATTTACTAAAAGTATGTGTATAACATAATTACTTATAGGGTTTTTTCACCCTGACTTCAATTAGTCTGTTAGTGTGTCGGTAATGTTTTTCTTCCACCCACAGCCCACTTCACCCTAAGGCTGACTTCAGTGTAAGTTACTGCATGCTGCCCTTTCAAAAGGAGCACATCTACACATTAAGTAATTCTCTTTAGTGCCAGGGTCTACTAGAATAATGTGTGCCTTTTTCTGACAAAAAAATATTTTGGGATTAGCCAATGTTTTTTTCAGATTGTTGAGGGCCCTGCAGCTTCCCCAGCAATAACATTTTGCAAAAACCATAACAAATCAAAATAAGAATTGCCAAAGCCAACAGGCTGGTGGCCAACACAAGACCTAATGGCTTTGCCAATGCTTGTTGTTGTTGTTGCCACAAAACAAAAGGCCTCTTCTGCTGTTGTGTATTTTCCCCTTCCTCTCCCATCATGGTTTTCTGTTCTTTGACTGCTGCTTGCAGCTCGTTTTACGAATTTGGGCCAAGATTTACTATGATTTTGCATCGCGGTCGCATCACTTTAGGACCACAGCCCTGAGGCAAAATCCTTTCTTGCATTTATTAAGCCACACATGGCTTTACAGGTTTAGTAAATACAAAGTAATGCAAGGCAACACATAGTGCTGCCTTGCCTTACTTTAAATCGGGTAGGTGTTATGTGAGTTGAGAATGGGCGTTCCTATGCATCCACCCATGTATTTTGACACAAACTAGATTTACAAAGACTTGTAAACCTAGGTATGTGAAAAAATTGTGCTCCTTCCCGACTGAGGCATAACAAGGAGAAATATCTTTATTTCTTCTTGTTTCTCCTCTTTTCATTGGTGCTGCATTGTGCAGCTCATATAGAAAGAGGAATATGCCTCTAAGGATTGTTTTTGTGCAGGAAGCTGTCCCTTCCTGCATAAAAACAATCCTCCCCGTAATGCAGGCAACATTGTAGTGTGGTGCAAGGGTGCCTGCGTTGGTGCTAGGCAGCACAGAGTGCGCAAGGAGAGAGCAGAAATGCAACATATCTTTGCAACTACGGAACATTTAAGCTCTCTACCTTTCACACAACGCAGCACAGCAAGTTCACTCAATGTGCCCCCCCATTGAGCCTGGCATTATGGAATATCACATACCTTGAGCCTGCACGTGACCTGTTTATAGGCCTAGTGGTCTGGTCAAGTGCTCTATTCAAGGGAAACACAAAAACACTTACATTATCAAGCATTTAACAGAATAAAAGATTCCAGTTGAATAGCACAAATATTTGGATTCAAGTGTCAGCAGCTATCAATTGAATTCCAAATAATAAAGACCTGTGGGAACCAAACACGAATAAAGAAGGTAAACACCGAATCTTTGGAGGTAACCAGTGGTGGAGAGACCACAGGCGAGGGGACCACAGACACTGATAGGCAGAGATAGATCTGGCTGCACACCTCCCCTTTTTAGTGTTTGAGCTATAATCCTGTTTTAACATACCTCAAGATATGGGGTGTAATAGGAGTTTTTTGTTGAACCATGGTAAATGGGCCACTACAGACGTTTGAACCACTCAAGACAGCAAGAGAAAAAAAGTTGTAAGTATGAAATAGGATTTTTCTCAGCTGGAAAGGTAGCTGGTTAACCTTACTTATACAAAGTATATGTCATTTGCTTTTTCTCCTTCGGCTGTGGAATGTATTTTAACAGCCCAGCTACCAAGCATTTCAATGCGGAGTCATAAAACCAGCATACAGTTGTCCATTTACCAATTGCCTAATATAAAATAAATGCAAACAAATCTATTCATAACTGAGTGGTTGTATAAATAGGGCTGGACCAAGTTTTATTGTGGGGGTGCTCTCATCATTGTCACATCACTTTGGTCATAGGGATTGTGAAAAATCCAATTGTTTCACAAAAAACACAAATATAATGAATGAGCCATGTTTATTCAGCATGAGAGTGGTAGATGTATGGTATGTAGCCAATGGTGCATTTTGGAGTACAGTGTTGTAAATATATTACTAAAGCACGGTGTGGTAACACACTTTCATTTACAGAGAGTACACTTTCCATCTAAATGGTCACAAAATTTACACTGACATGCACGTTTTTAGCAAATATTTATAATTTCCACATCACAAAATAAAGTGTCTTGATTTGGTTTGATCCTATCAAAATCTTTGTTTCCATCACACTTTAGAATTACAAAAAATGTGCTTCATTTGTGCTTTCCTAACTGCTGATATATTTCGAAATATGTTTACTGTTCATTGTTTGATAGACAAAAAACTGACATCTTACAGCCTTTCCTTTCACTCTCTGTACCGCAGCAAGATTGTCAGATAGTTCACCTTAAAACAGTCTCTACCTTTGCAGTCAGGGAAAGAGAAGTAAGCACCAATTTACAGGTTAAAACAAAAGGCAGCAATTTGTCAGAAAACATAGCCTGATATGTGACCTCTATCTCCTAAGGTTGAGAAAATGTTACAAAATAATAAAAGGATGTGGCCTAACGGCTAGAGCGGTTGACCTCGAAGCTGGGGATCTGGGTTCGAGTCTCAGCAGGGACGTTCAACATCCTGTGCTTCTGGTCAAATCACTTATTCTCCCTGTGCCTAACAAAATGAATGTGTCCATCTGTAACGCAACTGGTGCTCATGTAAAGCGCTCTGATACGTTCGGGTCGAGTTTGCACTATATAAAACTCCACAAAAACAATTGAAGGCATCTTTAGTGATGATTTGCTGTCTGAACTTCAGCCTGGTCATTTTCACCCCCCTCCTATCCTTACTTCCAGCTATTGAGGGTTGTATGACTCAAACAGCGCAAGTCATAATGCATGCATACTAGTGGCATGGCAAGTTAGCCATGTCCCCTAATGTTAGCAAGACAAATGAGCTCAGCAGCCCTCTACAATTTCGGTGCTGTGGGCCCCTCAATGCTACTGCACCTTCTGCACCAATGACACCGATGTTGCTTACAAAAACTTTGTTTTATGGGTTATTTCTTTGGGGGGAATTTATTTTGTGGCAGTACTGTATGTGATAGTATATTACTGCACTACTGCAATAGGAGAATGCAATGGAAATTAGGACGCAGTGGAGACAGGTGGGATATTGACCAACAGCTGTTGAAACCAATCCCAGTCAGTAGATCATAAAGTCCAGGGCACATTGGAGAACATTTGCAAACATTGTATTCTGGGTTTGCACCACAAAAGTCAAGCAAACCTGACGAAAAGTGTTAAATTTGGATTTACTGTCCAATGCAAATCCTGATTTATTCAGGAAAGTAATTATTAAGGAGTGTAAGTTGCACAATCACTACTTTGCTTCAAGGGGGCATTCCATGGGTAGTAAATGAGCATCCCTATGCAGCCACCAATGGATTTTGCCTTAAAGCAATTGCATAATTGTAGCCGTCGGTTGCCGGTGGGGGCCACCGTCGCTCATTTTTGGGGGCCAGCACTTATTTTTCCCACATTAGACATTTGCCATACTAAGAGAGGGAAAAACAACTAAAGTGCAAAAATAGAGGACTAGAAAGATGGAAATAATGTCACAAAGGGAGAAAGGAGGAACCTGCAATAGTGTAATAAAGGGACAGGGAATGCCTAGTAATGGATAAATGCTACAGCAACAAATGATGGATGGAATGCTGAGTAAATAAAACATTACCCCTAGTCTAGAGATCCATCGTTCTTTTGCTCACTATGCCACCCCAGTTGGGACCCAGCTATATGCAACACAGTTTTGACCCTGACCCTCATGGGACTGCCATGTCCGAACTGCCATGTCAAGTGTCCCCTGAAATGGAAACAAGCATTTTGGGACCTAAGTGTGAATGGTATGCTCAGACATGGGTCTTGTGCTCACTGCCCCATTGAATTCAAGCTAGCCTTGCTGATGAGGGGTGATGCCCCGAAACCTGTCCCAGGATGATTGATTCCGGTCCAGGGTGGACCTGGCATGGTAGTTCGGGCTGGATTGTTCCCATGAGGAACAGAGTCTAGACTTATTTTCATATGGCTGGGTCCAGACTCCAAATTGGGGTGGTGTGGTGAGCAAAAGAACTATGTATTAAACCCAGATATTTGTGACTGGAGGTGAATGTTTTCATTGTTCAGCATTCCGTCCATCATATGTTCCTTTTTTGCTAGTAATGGATAACGACACGTGAGGTGGATTCAAGACTACAAAGGGATACCAACATTTGTTTGCGCCTTCCGCAGGTTTCTGAGCACAGGTTTGGGCACCAGCAGTCATTCATATACAAATTAATCACTGCACAAGCCCTATCTACTAATCAAGGAATTCACTACTTTGCATCAAACATGTTTACCTTCTCAAATTAGGTGAAACATTTGAGAAAAGTAATTTTTTTCTCAAAACGCTTCCAATTTGCATATGTGCTGCATTGTACACCACACATATAAAGTAGGTGGCTAAAGTCAATGTCAAAGTAGATTATTTTGCACTGGAAGGGTACTCTCTCAGTACCCAATCTGTGCTTGACATCAAGCACACACCCTTACAACATGGTGCAAGGGTGTGTGTACTGGTGTAAGCCAGCTTAAAGTGTGGCAGGTCAGAGGGAGACCAAACCGGTGCAAACGGTTAGTTTGGTATTTACTTTATAAGTTTTGAGCCGGAAAGTATCAGTAAACTAGTGGCAAAATATTGCTTTGTGCAACTTTGCACTACTGTAAGTTAAGTGGTGCATACTTCAGTGTCACATGGATATTTCCATGCAACCATCCATGGTATTTCACACAATTCGCTATCTACTAAAAAAGGAGACAGGGATTTGTAAAAACATTTATGCCCCCTTGCGGTAGGTGTAACAAGTCCAACAAAGAGCTGGAGGATGGGGCAGACAATCAGATCAAGTGAGCAAGGTGCAAGTAAGGATTCACGATCACATTTTGTGTGGTCTTTGACTTTAGAGGAAGGTGAATGTCATTCATAAACCAGAGATAGTTGCTTAAAACTTTTCTTTATTGGTCAATTTCTGAATAGAATAACCCTTAGGAGTGGCTACATGTAGAATGGGTGAGGCAAAAGTTCCAGAAATACCCAAAATCTGCCAAAAATTGGAGCATTTTCTCCCTCTCCACCACAACATGCCCCTTCCTCACGTAGATTTCAGGAGAAGTTGTAGTTCCTAACAGCAGAGCAACAGATGGCTCCAATAATGGGGCAACTCTCTATTTGATCTATGCGCCCTCTAAAAAGGAGAAGGAATTGCCACCCAATTAAATGTACACATAAATAGCCAACGTAATTAAATTTGGCTCTGGTTGCCTCTGCCACATCAGTGATACGGCCACCCAGGCCACCAAACTTTAAATAAGACTATGGGGCAGATGTATCATTGTAGCAGTTTGCGAGTCCTTAATTGCAATTTTTAGAGAATCGCTATTAAGGATTCGCAAAATGCTATGTAGGTAGTAATCGCAATAATTTTAGCGATTCCTAAATATTCCTTAATTGCGCATCGCAAATTGCGATTCGCAATTAGGGAATCCCTTCCCATTCATTCTTATGGGCCAAGAGGTCCACAGGAATGAATGGGAATTGCATGCACAATTTGCGAGTACCCAATAGGTACTCGCAAATTTCGCATGCAATTTCAAGGGTGCAAGTGTTCCAAAAGGACACCCTGTTGCACCCCTGAAATGTGCATTTGTGCACATGTGGTGCACATACATGCCCTAAGGGCATGTATGTGTGCCACATGGCACTTTGAAAAAAGCAAAAAAGTGCTTTTTTCAAGGAAATTGCAAATTACCACCAACTTGAAGTTGGTGGTAATTTGTGTTCCTTACAGCAATATCGCAATTTGCAATGGCTGCTAGAATAGCATTTAGGGAATCGCAAATTACGATTCTCTAAATGCTTGCACAAAATAGGTAATCGCAAATTTTACGATTCCTTATTTTGCGAGTAGGTTTTTCTTTCCTACATTGCACACAGCTAAATTGCGATCGCAAATGCTGAAATTCTGCGAATTTCAGTTTTTGCAATCGCAATTTAGCTTGATACATCTGGCCCTATAAGTCTGTGGTTGCTAAACGTTTCAACATTTACACTCTTTGTAAATTAGATTTCTGGTGTTAGAGTTAGTACTAGAGCACTTGAGGGGTGGAGATGTAATTAGAAATGAATACAACATAATGATATTTATATAAATGAGAGACAGACGTTTTTTCCATGTGGTTTGATTTGGAACATTTAGTGAGATGGTTGCTAAGGAAGTTAAAAGAGAAAGGCTGAAGAAGTGGGTATTAAACAAATAAGATATCACCTATATGGTGGTGGGAGTGCTCAGAAGGAAGACATAAGATGGGAATAATTGGAGAATAGTTTAGAGCCCAGTTGGAGATTTGAATATCAGTATATGAACCTTTAGTATGCTCTTTGACCCTGGTTTGCCCTGTGCTTTTAAATGTTGCAATGGGATATTCTTTCAAACCCACATCATGATTTGCATTTGTATCACAAAGTAGCAGCACCATGCACTATTTTGTGTCATGGGGGTTACAATGAGTGATACATGGACATTCGTATGCAAGCACTCATGGATTTTGAGGCAAATGCCTATCTACTAACATTTATAGACAGTGATTTGCATCATACTGTCAAAAAATGACACCTTCTTGAGGTAGGCATGACAGTGGAACAGGTTTGAAAACTCTCCATATTACTCCTACTTTGCATTTTCTGCATTGTACAGCACACATACACCATGGAAAAATATTAAAGCCTAGTTTTTGTACTGAAAGGGTCCCCTTCCAATACAAAACCTCTGTTTGACAGAACATGCAAGGGTGTGTGCGTTGGTGCATGGCAGCCCAAAGTGTGCCAGCGCAGGGAGGGAGGAAAACCGAGCGATATTTTAGTAGATGTGACACTGCTCTGTTCTCTCCCTTTCACACAATTCAGTGCAGCAACTCTTGTTTGCTTCACTGCATTGCTTGAAAAGTTACTAAATCTGTCCCTTTATTTGTAAAGCTTGGGAGGCTGGAGAGACATTACCCAAAGTGGAAGATAATGTAGATTTTCCAAGTAATTTATGACGGAAAGTCTTAATTTTATTAAAGACACGGAGGCGAGTATTATGCTTTCTAATCTTGCTTTTATTTAAATAGCAGCCAAGATAAGCACTAAGACTACAGTTCCCAGAGGGCCAAGCAAAAAACTGGCCAATGGGAACGCAATAAAACATAGCAAGATAACCAATCAGGAAGAAGCCACATGTATAACATCACCACTGACTGCGAACAGTCCTCTTTTCACTGGCGAGCAGCTCAGATAGAGTCAATAAAAAGAGGAACAATCGAAAAAACAATACAAAAGGCTAAAGTCCAGGAACAAAACTGTTCACCAACATCCAGCCAGGATAGTCGAACCGTAGGAATCACCGTGGAGGAAGTCAAACCGGAAGGAGAGGTGACATGAAGAGGTGAAGAGCAGTCTTGCAGACTAGTAGACTCATCATGAAGATGCAGGAGGCAACGCTGGAGTCGATGTAGGGAGGGAGAAACACAGATTAGAAGTGTTGAGGCGGGATAATACTCGCCTCCGTGCCTTTAATAAAATTAAGACTTTCCGTCATAAATTACTAGGAAAATCTACATTTTATGGCAAGACCGGAGGCTCATATTATGCTTGTTCAAAGCATATCAACAGCCAAAGAAACAGCAGAAACAACTGGCTTGCAATAGAACATACGGAAAAGATTATCATTAGACCAATCTGCAGATCTCAGAATGTCCTCCAAACGGGAGCCTGCCCAAAAAGCTTTGGAGGCCATGGCTCCCCTGGAGGAATGGGCCCCAAAAACGGAGACATCAATGCCCTCAAGGGATATGATCCACCTAACCCAACGTGCCAGAGTAGCGGAGGAAACAGGAAGATGGGGTTTGCAAAAGGAAATGAGGAGTTGGGAATGAGAGGACATTCTGAGATCAGAGGTTCTATGTTCATAAACCTTGAGGCATTGACCGACACCTAGTTTAGGATGGGAAGGGAAATAAGGGTAAAACACAGAATTCAAATTTGTTTTTTTACGTTTGTGAACTTGAAATAAAACACCAGTTGCAGAAAACTGGTGAGAGAAAATATCTAATGCCTTGAGCCTGAAACACGCTTAATGGAACTCAGACAAAGCAACATTGTAAGTTTGGCCGAGAGCATTTTGAGAGGAGGAGCAGAATTATCAGGCCAATCAGAAAATAACTTCAGGACCAAATTAACGTCCCATAAAGTAGAATACTTAGCCAAAGGAGGCGTGGAAAAACATACTCCTTGTAGAAGGCGGCAAATAAGCGGGTGCACTCCAACCGGCTTGCCGTCAATAGGACAGTGATTAAGGGAAATGGCTGATCTATACAAATTGACCGTTCTATAGGACTTACCTGCACTGGCTTCGGAAGCTAAGAAATTGACCACAAAATTTAGAGGGGCTGAAAAGGGATTGATACGTTTTTCCAGACACCAGCTAGACCATAAAGACCAAGCCGACTTGGCTTGGCTTTGGAGGTGCCAGGGGCCCAGGCGCCCAGGCTTTACTGATAAAGAGAGAAGCGTCTTGTGAAATGAGGAGGTCAGGAGGGACAAACTGGACATCTTCCACGTGGACAGGAGCAAGGATTTGTCCAGGACGAGATTGTGAGGAAGGCCGAAGGGGCTCAGGAGCAGATTGTGGGAGGCCGGGAGAAGAACCGAAAAGTCCACCGTCATTTCCAGAAGAGACGGGAACCAAATCTGTGATTGCCAAAAGGGAACTACTATAACCAGGGAGGTCGATTGGCGGCAAACCTGAGAAAGAACCCTGTTGATCATGCTAAAAGGAGGAAATGCATAATTGAGATGAAGGGACCATTCCTGTAGAAACGCATCCATTGCCAAAGCGAGAGAGTCCGGTCACCAACTGAAGAAACATGTAAGGATCGGCACTTGAGGCGCCTGCATTGCCTACAAACCCTAGAGGGCAACGAGAGAGAAGGCGGAGCCATGACTATTTACGGAGGAGACTCGCGCAGACGTATGCGCGTAATCCTGGATATTCGTTCCTGTTCACTGCTTTCGATTCCGGGCGAGGCGGACGGAGGTCCGTCAATATTGAAGTGGAGAGTATCTTAGCACATCGTGTGGGGGTTGGAAGGCTTCGTCCAAACTGCCCAGGTTTTCCGGAGATAAGGACCTCGCCAGCGTCCATGACGGAGTGTACTGTCTGTGAGTAGTAGGATCCCTGGTGGTCTTAGCGCTGCTACGTGGGAGCCGGCTTCCGCCTCGGTACCCGATTCTTCCCAGCACTGTTACTCCTGATGCGGCGCCCATAGATAACCAGAGCGGCCGTAGCGTGCGGCTCCTCCGTGGGGTCACTAATGCACATGCTTGTTTTCTTTTGCATTTTCACAAAACGTACCCATTAACTTCCTCATTGGCGGAGTGACCATTGGGTATTCTTAGTCCTCCTTGTGATTAACAGGCTATCTGCTGTACAATAGCAAACGGGAGGAAGTACTTTGAAACATTTCGTTTATGGACAGCATTTGGACCCGAGTCTTGATCAACCTTGACATTGCTAGTCATTTCGCAGGCTGCTGAACTGCAGAGAAGGAGAAAGTATCCGAACTAGGTGTTTCACGAGACTTTAGGCTCGTTTGTTCTTTCCCTTTTGGCACAGTGGGGTTCTTGGCAGGTGTGTACGAAGGGGACCGGTGTATCACATTGCCTGGTATAGAATGTGCTTTCAAAAGCTAAGGCTGGTGTGTCTCTTTTGTCTTTCATGGCAGGTATGAGGTAATACCTGGTTTTTGAGGAGAACCGAAGGGGCGTGTTGTGTCACAGTTACAGGTATAGGAGACAGCCTAGCGAGAATTCACAGAGTGTAGTGTTGCATGCTTCTGTTTTCTTTTAACGGTGTACGTTTGTATTACAGGTTCTACTCCCCGCTGTTCCCTTCCTACCCTTCCCTCACTTGATCGTTCTGACTCTCCGTACAGTTATTGTGGGAGTCTGGGGAGATCAAGGGGTGGAAATCGTGTTACGTCGCTCGAACCCTGAGGAGCACCTATTCTGGAACAGGAAAATTACAGAATTACGCGCCCACGATAAATTGCTCCTCCCGGTTCGGGCGCAGTAACCAGACCACCATGAAGGAAGTCCTCCAGGCACTAGCAGCGGTTCAACAGGAATTAGCGGCTTTTAGGGCCGAGACCGCAGCATTAAGAGAGAGAGTAGTAAGAATAACAAGAAACCCCTTTGATGTGGCCTCTGGTACCCCCCAGATACATGTAACTGCCCCTCCTCCCATCCCTTTGGCTAGCACGGAAAGGTACGCAGGAGACCCACAGAAGATTCAAGTGTTTCTCACACAGGTCATGATGCATTTCTCCTGTAAGCCTTCTTCGTTTCCGAACAACCATTCCCGAGTGGCGTTCGCTATCTCATATCTGGTGGGGGACGCGGCGAATTGGTCTGTGCCTTTGGTTAGAAATAACGACCCCGTTCTGTCAGATTGGGACGAGTTCAGAGCAGCGTTAGAAGGAGTCTTTGATAGAAGGACCACGACCTTTAGCGCAGATAGAGAGCTCTTAGAGTTAAGACAAGGGAGAAACAACTTGGTAACATATTTGACATCATTCAACCGGTTGGTGGCGGAAGCTGCATGGCCCGAAGAAAAGAGAATGTCACTCTTTTACCAAGGTCTCTGCGATGAGTTGAAAGATGTCATTGCCCTGATAGACCCCCAACCCCGTTCTTGTACCAAGCTGGTCAGTCTTTCATTGCGTTTGGATGGACGCTTAGCGGATAGAAGAGGGGATAGACACAAAGGAGAAAGAACGGGGTACAGACCAGAGCGAGGCCCAAAAAAGGAGTTGAAGGGTCATGAAATCGCCTCTGAGCCTATGGAAGTAGGGGCTATCCGCACACCCCTGTCACGGAGTGAGAGAGAAAGCAGACGTTTCCAAGGACTCTGTATGTATTGTGGCAAAAAAGGACACTACGTCCGAGAGTGTCCTGTAAGGCCCAAGAAACCTGGAAGCACGTACAAACCTCGGAAGTTCCTGGCTTCCACTGTGAGCCCCGACACCCTGGGCATTTCTGCAGTCACTTCGGTACTGACAGTGGAAAAGGACCCTTCCTTGGCCACCACTCATCTGAAAGACACAGAGTCGCACATGGTACTGTCGACGTGTCTGGAAGTCGATCACCAGGCGTTTCAGGTGATGGTTATGCTCGATACTGGGGCCACGGGGAACTTCATAGACAGCGGGTTGGTCCAGCATCTGCACTTACATAGCGTACCACGAGAGATACCTGAGGAGGTATTAGCTGTGGACAGAAAGCCCCTGACCTCTGGATTACTCCTAGAACAGACAGAGGCAGTACAGATAACCATTAGGACTGGTGGGAGGCAACATGTGGAAGTATTAGCCCTGAACATAATCGAGACACCTCAGTACGAGGTGATTCTGGGTATGCCGTGGTTCAGACTGCATAATCCCACCATCGACTGGAGGGAGAAGACCGTCCAGTTCCTGTCCAAGGAGTGTCAGGAACACCTAGTCGCAGAGCCTGAGTCGTGTGCTGCGATGTTGGCTCACCCGTTCTTGCTGGCAACAGCTGCTGAAAAGGAAGTGGCTTTACCGCAAGAATATGCCCAGTTCACCAATGTCTTCAGTAAGACACGGACGGAGAAGGTCCCGCCTCACAGGTCGTACGACTGTCAGATCGACTTAGTGGAGGGTGCAAACATACGAGCGTGTAGGGTCTATGCGTTCTCAGAACCTGAGACCACCTATTTGAGAGAGTACCTTGATCATTTCTTAGAACTAGGGTTTATCAGAACATCCCGTTCCCCGGCGGACTCCCCTCTTTTCTTCATCGCTAAGGCGAATGGGGAATTGAGGGCTTGCTGTGACTATCGTGTACTGAATAAAAACACGGTACGTAACAGGTATCCTCTTCCTCTCAGACCTGTCTTGTTGGATCAAGTGCGTGAAGTAGAGATATATACCAGGTTAGACCTTAGAGGGGCATATCACCTTATACGGGTCAGAAGAGGGGACGAATGGAAGACGTCGTTTAAAACACGCTATGGTCTTTATGAGTACACTGTAATGCCGTTCGGGCTTTGAACGCCCCTGCAGCTTTTCAGTTTTTCCTGAATGACATCCTGAAAGAATACATAGACCACACAGTGGTGGTCTATATAGACGACATCTTGATCTACTCCACTTCAGAGAAACAACACACAGAAAATGTTCAGCAAGTACTACGCACCCTTAGAAGGCATCAATTATATTGTAAGCTGAGCAAATGTGAGTTCAGTGTGCGCGAGGTGGAGTTCTTGGGAGTCATACTCCGTCCGGAAGGGCTAGGAATGGCTGACGAAAGATACTGGCTGTGAGAGAGTGGCCGGTTCCCCGTAACGTTCGTGATATACAATGCTTTCTAGGGTTCGCCAACTACTACCGTAGATTCATTCAGGGGTTCTCACAAAAGGCGATACCTATCACTAGATTGCTCAGGAAGGGAGTGCTGTTCTCTTGGACACAGGAAGCCGAGGCGGCCTTTGAGTATCTCAAAAGGGCCTTCACCACAGCGCCGGTACTAAGACATCCATAGATGGACGCCCCTTTCAGGGCGAACTGGGAACCAAAACCGGCCCTGGCAAAGTGCTCGGCCGGCCCCCCCGGGGGTTGGGGGTGTGGTCAAGCTCTCTGCCAGGGCCGGTTTTCGGCCGATTTTGTTACAGGACCGATTTTGCAGCTAAGCTGCAAAAACGGCCCTGTAACAAAATCGGCCCCCAGGGCCCAAAACCGTCACATACCCGTGCGGCCCACCAGGGGATTGCCCGGTGCCCGCTATGGCCAGTCTGGCCCCTTTTAAAGTAGAGGCTGACGCTTCGGATGAGGCAGTGGGAGTCATTCTCTCACAAAGGGACAGACATACAGGTCAGCTGCATCCTGTAGCCTTCCTCTCCAAGAAACTTAACCATGCGGAGAGGAATTATAACATCGCAGAAAAGGAGTTATTATCAATCAAGAAGGCTTTCCAGGAGTGGCGTCCTTACCTATGGGGGGCACGGTATCCGATTACGGTGTATTCCGATCACCGGAACTTCCAGTAGCTCAAGACAGCTAGGCATCTTTCCCAAAGACAGATGAGGTGGATGCTTTTCTTCGAGGAATCCGAGTTTGTTATCACCTATCGGCCCGGATCCGACAACCACAAAGCGGATTCCCTGTCACATCTGGCCTCACCTTCGGATAAGGCAACCGCCCCGGAAAGGGCCATCATAACTCCCTCTAAAGTGATATGTGCGCTCAAGACTGAACAGTACTTGGACGACATACGCACCAACCGAAGCGTGGATCGGTGGATTAAGTGGGCCACAGCTACACCAGAGAGAGACATCAGACAGGGCCTGCCTTTCCATCTCAACAAGCTGTTTCTTCCCACAGCGGAGCTGAGGAAGAAGGTGTTTGCGTGGTGTCATGATTTCCCGGTGGCGGGACATCCCGGCATAAAAAAGACAACAGTTTTGATGCAGCGATATTTCTGGTGGGACACTTTGGTACCGGTTGTTAAGAGATGGGTGTTGGAATGCGACCGTTGTGCAAGAGGCAAATCGGACACAACAAAAAAGAAGGGAAAACTCATTCCCATGCACACACCCAGGTCACCTTGGCAACACCTCAGTTTAGACTTCGTTACAGGGCTTCCTGTGGATCAGGGGTACTCTGCGATCCTCGTAGTGGTGGACAGCCTCACAAAAATGGGACATTTCGTTCCTTGCAAAAAACTGCCTATGGCGGCTTCATGGCGCTCTCAAAGTCATAGTGTTGGACAGGGGGCCCCAATTCATAGCAAGCTTCTGGAGGAAGTGGTGCCAGGCCTGGCAGGTGGAGGCCGCTGTGTCCACCAGCTTCCACCCCCAAACGGACAGACAGACGGAATGGCTGAACCAGACTCTCAAAAAATACTTGATGTGTTATGCCATAGAGGCCCAGGAATCATGGGTTTCTCTGCTGTGGATGGCCGAGTTGGCGTATAACAACGCCCCCCACAGTTCAACGGGGGTGTCGCCGTTCGCAGCTAACTACGGATTCAACGCTAGGATACTGCCTATCGATCTGCCTGAAGACCTAGCCGATCAGCCGTCTGTCAGCGCCCACATAAAGACGCTCAGAGAAGGACATCGGGCAGTGAGGAAGCAGCTGCTGAAAGCGAAGTTAACATACAAGGGATGGGAAGACAGGCATCGGATAGCGGGCCCCCAGTATGAAGAAGGGAATCTAGTTTGGTTGTCCACGAAAAACATTAAGTTCAAGCTTCGCAGCGTGTTTCATCCACGTTTCATCAGCCCCTATCCAGTGATAAAGAAAATAAACCCGGTGGACTACAAGCTGCGTTTACCGGGTTCACTGAGGATCCACCCGTTTTTTCACTGCAGCCTCCTGAAGCCAGCAAAGGGGGTCAGGCGGAGGGCGCCGCCCCTGGTGGTTGTCGATGGAGGGCTGGAATACGAGGTCCAGCGCATCTGAGGCACGCGGTACAGGCGAGGGAAGCTCTGGTATTTGGTGTCATGGAAGGGGTACTCTTCTGAGGATGATTCCTGGGAGCCCAGCAGCAACGTCCATGCTCCAGCGGCGGTTCGCTCCCTTCAGGCACCCGGACAAGCCCGGCTCTAGGAGGCACTTGCCGGGGGGATCTACTGTAAGGATCGGCACTCGAGGCGCCTGCATTGCCTACAATCCACAGAGGGCAACGAGAGAGAAGGCGGAGCCACGACTATTTACGGAGGAGACACGCGCAGACGTATGCGCGTAATCCTGGATATTCGTTCCTGTTCACCGCTTTCGATTCCGGACGAGACGGACGGAGGTCCGTCAATATAGAAGCAGAGAGTATCTTAGCACATCGTGTGGGGGTCGGAAGGCTTCGTCCAAACTGCCCCCGTTTTACGAAGATAAGGACCTCGCCAGCGTCCATGACGGAGTGTACTGTCCGTGAGTAGTAAGATCCCTGGTGGTCTTAGCGCTGCTACGTGGGAGCCGGCTTCTGCCTCAGTACCCGATTCTTCCCAGAGCTGTTACTCCTGACGCGGCGCTCTTAGATAACAAGAGCGGCCGTGGCGTGCGGCTCCTCCGTGGGATCTCTAACGCACATGCTTGTTTTCTTCTGCATTTTCACAAAACGTACCCATTAACTTCCTCATTGGCAGAGTGACCATTGGGTATTCTTAGTCCTCCTTGTGATTAACAGGCTATCTGCTGTACGATAGCAAACGGGAGGAAGTACTTTGAAACATTTCGTTTATTGACATCATTTGGACCCGAGTCTTGATCAACCTTGACATTGCTAGTCATTTCTCAGGCTGCTGAACTGCAGAGAAGGAGAAAGTATCCGAACTAGGTGTTTCACGAGACTTTAGGCTCGTTTGTTCTTTCCCTTTAGGCACAGTGGGGTTCTTGGCAGGTGTGTACGAAGGGGACTGGTGTGTCACATTGCCTGGTATAGAATGTGCTTTCAAAAGCTAATGCTGGTGTGTCTCTTTTGTCTTGCATGGCTCGTATGAGGTAATACATGGTTTTTGAGGAGAACCGAAGTGGCATGTTGTGTCACAGTTACAGGTAGAGGAGAAAGCCTAGCGAGAATTCACAGAGTGTAGTGTTGCACGCTTCTGTTTTCTTTTAACGGTGTATGTTTGTATTACAGGTTCTACTCCCCGCTGATCCCTTCCTACCCTTCCCTCACTTGATCGTTCTGACACTCCGTACAATTATTGTGGGAGTTTGGGGAGATCAAGGGGTGGAAATCTTGTTACGTTGCTCGAACCCTGAGGGGCACCTATTCTGGAACAGGAACGTTACAAAACGAGGCAATTGGGCGTTGAGGCGAGAAGCAAAGAGATCGATATGAAAAGGGCCCCATTTTCGAGAGAGAGATCGGAAAACGGATGGAAGAAGCTTCCAATCGCTGTAGTCTCGAAGGTAGTGAGAATGCCAATCCGCGATGGAGTTGAGATCTCCGGGAAGATATTCTGCTTTGAGTGAAAGTTTGTTTGAAAGGCAATACTCTCAAAGACTCTTTGCAAGTTCTGCTAGAGGTTTGGACTTGGTGCCACCTAGATGGTTTATGTAGCGGACCACAGAAACATTGTCCATGCGAAGGAGAATGGAGCAGCGTACCTAGTTCTTCGTGAGACTTTGGATTGCAAAGGAGCCTGCCCCCATCTCTAAACAATTGATGTGCAATTTCGACTCCTTGCAAGACCATGTACAGCCCCAACCCGATAGGCTTGCATCGGATTCTAATACAAGATCTGGGGCCGAAGCGAAGATAGTTCGTCCCTTGCAGGCATCTAAATGGTCTATCCACCATTGGAGCTCAACGCGAGACTCTTGATCTAAAGCGATGACCTCGGAATAAGACAGACCGTGGCGAAGGTGCAGAATCTTTAGACGTTGAAGGGCGCAATAATGAAGAGGCCCGGGAAAGATAGCTTGGATGGAGGCAGAGAGAAGGCCGACGATCCACGCAAGAGACCTGAGGGAGATCAGCGAGGAATAAGAATCTGACAAATTTCCGACTTTATGTTCGAGACCTTTGTCTGTGGGAGCAGTAGAGGCGCCGTGGAAGAGTCCACGAGAAAACCCAGAAACTCAATACTTTGAGAAGGAATGAGCATTGACTTTTCTATGTTGAGAAGGAGACCCAGATCCAGGAGAAGAGATCTGGTGGTATTCAAGTCTGACAAGAGACTCTGCTTGTCGGTGGTTATGAGCAGAATGTCGTCCAAGTAAATAATCAGTCTGATCCCGAGGGATCGCAGGTAAGCTACTACGGGTTTCATGATTTTTGTAAAGCACCATGCGTGCTGACGAAAGGCCGAATGGAAGGGAGCAGAAACGGTAGGTGACGCCCGACCATTGGAATTGAAGGGATTTGGTGTGAGAAGCATGAATAGGAATGGTAAGATAATCATCTTGCAAGTCTAACCTGACCATCCAGTCGTTTGGACGAAGAGTGTCTCTTAAATGAATGATAGTTTCCATTTTGAAGTGGCGATACATCACAAATTGATTGAACCACTTTAGATTTATGACAGGGCGCATTTTCTTGTTTTTCTTTTGGACCAGGAAAATAGAAGTGGGAAACCCTGATGGATCTAAGGGGGCGATTAGAATGGCCTGTTTTAGGAGAAGGTTTTGAATCGCTACAGATACGAGGTGAGACATGTCTGCCGAAAAAACTGGAGGAGGAGGGAAAATAGTTTGGAAAGGAGGCGCGTAAAACTTTATAAGATAACCTTGGACCGAGTTTAGAACCCAGGGATCTGCTGTCAGAGTGTGCCATTTTTAGATAAAAAGTTTAAAACGGCCCCCCACTGGGGGAAGACCTACCTTGTTGGTTGTTGTTGTGGCGAAAAGTTTTCTATCCACGACCTCTGTATCCACGACCTCATTGAGGTTAGAACTGTGGTTTGTACTCCTGTAGCCTGAATTGAAGGAGCCTCTGGAAACTTGATTTGGATAGGAGCGGCCGGAAGAGCGACTCCTGCCTCTGCCTGCCCTCCCAAAAACCTGAGGGGAAAAGACTTTCTTAATAGATTGTTGGGCCTTGTCGAGAGAGGCGAAGGTAGTGACGAATTTACTGAGGTCTTTTACCAAGGAATCTCCAAACAGAAGTCCGTCTGCCTTGATGCCGGGATCAAGAGGAGCCAGATTGGCAAGCTTACGATCAAGCTTGATAAGCAGCCCTTTGCGACGTTCGTGAGTGATAGCCGCGTTGGCATTGCCTAAAAGACAGAAGGCTCACTGGACTCACAATGAAATGTCCTCAGGATTTAAATCTTGACCTTCCAGGCGAGCAGATGCTGCCAGATCGAAAATGTGAGCCAAAGGACCCACAATATCTAAAAGCTTGTCCTGGCAGGTGGCTCAAGCTTTATCTACCCCTTTGCGTGGATCTTTGCCAAATTTCGAGAAAAATTTAAGGAGAGGTTGGTCAATGGAAGGAACAACAGTAATGTTGGAGGGTAAGGAAGGTTTGGGACATTCGGATTTTAACTTGGAACGGGCTGACTTGTCGAGGGGTAGCTGAAGTCTGGCTGAAATATATTCGCCCACATGTGAAGAAGGAAATCACTACGTAGAGTTGGGATGACGAATAGTGAAAGGATCAAACATGGGAACCCCATCAGAATCCAAAACTGGAGAAAAAGCAAAGGAGTCGGATTTGCGCTTCTTAGAAGGGGGGGAAGAAGGGTCCTGGACGTCAAAAACATCGAACAAGTCGTCATCTGCGTCACCCACGTCATCGTCCATAATTGTGGAAATCACCAATTTTTCAGGCACCTCGACATGTTTAGTTTTAGATTTTCTTTTACCCTCAGCAGAGGATGACAACCCCTCCTTAGAAGGAGGCCTGGGAGGAACCAGGTCCTCATTCTGGTGCGAGGAAGTCTCGCTAATCAAGCGTGACGCATTTTTGGAGGTATTAGACGACACAGAGGGTACCAATTTTCTATTTCTGCTTTCCCCCGCAGAATGGGCCAAGGCTTTAGACAACAGACTGAGCATAGAGTTTTCCATACCTTTGGAAAAGCGCTTCATGGATGCTTCAACAGCATTCCCCACAGAAGTATTAATAAAAGCATTTAAATCACTTTTAAAGGCTTCGGCTTGTTCATTATGCAGTTCAGACTCTGAAGAGCTATCAAGTTCCATTATAACAGAGCTGAAAAACCCAAGCAGAGCAAGGGTTAACTTGAGGGAACAGGGAGGAGCCGGAGGCTGAGCAAAGAGTATAACCAGCCCTGGACACACCCACAACAGGAGGGAAGAGGCGTCAGTCACAGATCGGGCACCGAGAGAAAACATTGGTGAAATGGGGACACCCTCTATTTGGGAAGCAAAGGAAAGCCGGAAAAACCTTTGCGCGATGCGTAAACACTAAGGTAAACGCGCGCACGTGCAAACGTTCTCCATTTCAGGAAATAATGCTGGAAAAGAGAGACGCGCGACGCGTTAACACGAAGGAAAACGCACGCGCGCGAGTGAAAGAGGCAGAAATAGGCTTTGGCAAGGGAAGCGTCGTATCAAAGAGACGCGGCAATGCGGGAAGAAAACAGACGGCTCGCGACGCGGTAGGCTGAAAAAAGCACCGCCCGCGAGGTCAGGAAACAGCTGAGAGCTGAACAGCGTGGAAGCAAGTTTAGCAGAAAAACCTTGGCACAATATCAGCATATAAAAACAGTAACAATACATGACCAAATTCAACATTTCAAGCATATAGGAATGCATAAACGGCTGAGCAACAAAGAGAAGGCACTTATCTGACTGCGAGCAGCAAGAAAAGAGGACTGTTCGCAGTCAGTGGTGACGTTATACATGTGGCTTCTTCCTGATTGGTTATCTTGTTATGTTTTATTGCGTTCCCATTGGCTAGTTTTTTGCTTGGCCCTCTGGGAACTGTAGTCTTAGTGCTTATCTTGGCTGCTATTTAAATAAACACAAGATTAGAAAGCATAATATGAGCCTCCAGTCTTGCCATAAAATTACAAGCAGAGCAACAAGGAGCTGTGGAAAAGTAACGCAGCAACACATTGTGAGACTATACCGGTCTACTTTAGCCTTTAGTAGTTGGCTTGTCAACATACTAATGGGAGGGCTTACTTTTGTGCTGCTTTCAGCAGGCGATGGATTTGTTGGCAGTCAGCAGAGCTGATGTGGACTTTTCTAACTAATGTCATTAACCCCTTCGCCGCGGCACGAATTCCGCCGCGGCGCTGGGGGGGTTTGGGGTCAGCGCGGCGCCGCCATGCTCATGATGGAACCACGCCGTCATGAGTCACGGGCGAGCTGTGCTCATGACGGCGCAGTTCCGTCATGACTCCGCCCACTTGCATTGATCGCCCGCACAGGCCGTAGCATGACGGAACCACTCCGTCATGAGCACACGGCGCCCGTGGCTCATGACGGAGTGGTTCCGTCATGAGCAGGGAACGGGTTAAATTCAAGAGAACTTCATTCTGGGAACGCTAGCACCATATCAAGGCTAGATTACGCATTAGTGTCGGTTTCATCATTTAAAATGGTTGCTTCTTTTATTATTCTTGATTGAGAAGAAAGCGATCGTTGACCAAGGAAATTGTGATGAAACAGCTACTGGAATAAGAATCCCATGTGTAGCTTGAAGTAGTGTCTGCTTTGAAACAGCTAAAATTGTGCAATACTTTACAATTAAGATTAGTGGATGGAAGGCTGAGATTCTGTTGGGAATCCATCACACTACATTCATTCACAATCCACAGCCACTTGCCTGCACCCAGAGTACATGCTCCACCAACACCCAGTGTCAATGCACATGAGTGTGGTACACAGAGGGTTGCAGTAGGCTTGATTTTCTCAGTAGCGAACCCCAATAGATGAGAGTTTCTTGATATGTGTCCTCTTGTGAGATTTGAAAGCTCCCACATGACTGGTGGCTTGGCAGTTCGGGCTGGACTGTTCCCATGAGGCACAGGGTCAGACTGATTTGCATATGGCCATGTCTGAGCTGGGGTGGCGGAGTGAGCTAAAGAATGATGATGGATTAAACCCAGATCAGTTGACTGGGGGTGAGTGCTTGCAGTGTTCAACGCTCCGTCCATCATCCCCTTTGGTTTAGCTTTGTTCGCCCTAAGTTGGCAGGGTATGCCCAGATGTGGGTCCCTTGCTCACTTTGCCACTGGATTCAAGATAGCCTGGCTGATGAGGGTTATGAACCCGAAACCGGTCCCAGGATGCTTGTTTCCGGTCCAGGGAAGACATGGCTTGGCAGTTCGGGCTGGACTGTTCCCATGAGGTACAGGGTCAGACTGATTTGCATATGGCCATGTCTGAACTGGGGTGGCGGAGTGTGCTAAAGAATGATGATGGATTGAACCCAGATAAGTTGACTGGGGGTGAGTGCTTGCAATGTTCAACGCTCCGTCCATCATCCCTTTGGGGTTTGCTTTTTGGCCATTTTGTGCATGACACGTTTAAATCGTGCCATGCCCAAACTGGAAGCAGGAGCTCTGTGTTAAGTCAGGGTCTGTGCGATGCTAAGAAGCCGACGGTCTTGATTTTCATCTCCAGGTGCCATCCATCCAACCCAGGGTTTTCTGGTAGGAGATGCGAATCAGTAAGAAGGGAAAAGGACAAGCAGGTCGAAATACACTGCAAACTACAAGTTAAGGCACAGGCGCATATCTCAACTGATTGTTGTCCTCCTGGAAAGCATGGGTACCCTGAGGGAAAAGGAGAAAATATGATTTTAAAAGTTATTAGTACTAACTCAGATTTAAAACGCGCTAGTGAGGAAACTATATCACAAGGGGAACGCGCACAACATAAAAGTAATGCAGGTTAAAAACAGAAGCGATTTCTTCAAAAGTTAACAGTGTTTGAAGGTAAAAAGTCTCCGGAGAAATTTGCAACAATTATAAAAAGTTACGTTTCTCTGATAAAAGGGTGAGACGCAACACCCACCAAAAACTGTAGCAACATTGTTTAAATGTTACGGATATGACGGAAATGATAAGTACACACATTACACCTTCCCAGAATAGAAAACAAGTAAAGAACCTAAAAGTATGATCTAGGGGAGTTTATACCACCAGGACAACACAGAGTTCATGTTCTAATCTATGTTATTTGTTTTTCCCCAAAGCATTTAAAAATAACCAGCAATCAACCCAACAGAACCTACGCAGGATAAGGGGGACCTTTAGGTAGGTTACAAAATGAACAATAGAATGATGCATGCAAAAGAGGCTAGAAACTAGTGCGGATTACATATGCAAAGCAACAACATGCTTTCTTTTTACAATGCCGCTACATCACTCGATCACACCAACATTAGGCAACGTTGCTTTCCCAACCCCCTTTCATGCTCCGAATACCGCCCACTATTTAAATCGCCCGCACAGCACGAAAATGTGCACAGCATGCAAGAGGTTAAACTTTGGTACTGTGCTAGAGCTGACGCATTGCTTTGTTTGTATAGTGCTACCAGTTCTGCTGTTGAGGACCTGCTTTAGTGCTCTGGCCTGAGCAATTGTAATCCCTTCTCTTGATCTTAAATATGCATTTCCTTTCTTTGTTTCTTACCATGTCTGTGGCATCTGCTTTTGTGTGTTTCTTACCATGACTGGGGCATCTGCTTTTGCCTTTTTTTGACTTGGGAGCAGTCTCGCATGAGATCAGGGGGGTACAAAATATATAATTCCCTTGGCAACCATTTAAAAACAGGAATTGCTGAAGCTGGTTCTAGATACAGGTATCTGCATTTTTTGTTTGGTGGTTTATGCTATTCTATGCAAGTGTTGGTGAACCTGGCAAATGCTCCAGTAAGTGCCACCATGGTCTGGGGTCATGCTCTCTAAATTCCCCTACTGCTGAGGAAGTTTAGCAGGTGGCAGTCACAGAGCAAGACCATTCCATATTGGTCAATCTGCAGATTATTAAACACGCTGTAGCTGCTGCATTTCTGGCCAGAGAAGGCCTCCTAAAACCTCCTAAGTTTTCTAGGTTAGAGCCAGTGCCTGGGACTTATGTGGAAAATCCAGAAGACGACTTAAAGTGGTGCTTTCTTCAGGGGTACAACTTATCTGGTGTCCTTCAGCATTTGAGGAGCAACTGATCATTTCCTGATCCTTCTGCGTAGACAGACGAAAAGGACTTTTTTGTGCAATATCAGAAGAAAGAGCCCGAATGCCTTCCTCTGCTTGGTGCTGTCTGTAGTGTCCTATGCCATCAATGGGAAAAAGTGGAACATCATGTTTTCCTAAGTATTCTAACAAGGTGCTATTGTTATGAAACTTTGTTTGAAGAGTTCCCTTCAGGTGTTAAAGTAGATTTCATGATGTAAGTGTGAGGAAAGTGGTGTATTATATGGTGTGGTTGTGAGTACTGTTCCCTGTAAGGTGCGTGCCCGCGCGCACCTCTGTGCTCCCGAGCGGGCAGTGCTGTGTGTGAAGCACACACACAGCATATCCCGGGAGAGCGTTCGTGGACCGAAAGGCAGAAAGTGCTCATGCACTTGCTACCTTTCTTTTCTAATCAGAGCACGGCTGCGTGGCTGATTGTGGGCCTTTTGAAAGTATTTATGTTAATCAAAGCACCCATCAAGGGCTGCATTTAACATAAATACTTTCAAAAGATAAACAATCAGCCCCACAGCTGCGCTCTATTTAGAAAAGAAAGGCAGCAAGTCTACAAACACGATATGTGCTTTCAGATTCATTTGAAAGCACACGTTCGAGCTTTTAAACTTTGCTGACGGTGTCTTGTGCCTGCAGCTTCTGGAGGTTCAATTGCTGCTGCGCAGCATATTTTGTTACCCTCTCTGAAAGTGTGCTACAGAAATCCCTGCTTATGCATCTACCTTTATATGAGCAAAGTTTTTAGGGATCCAGTTGGAGCACTTAGTTTCTAAATCAGCTGAGAACCATAGGCTAACTGTAGCTTGGGTTCTAAAAGATGTTTTGCTACTTCTTTGACGCCCATGGGTTCAAATTACCTATTGTGAAGAAAGTGATTGTGGTTCGGGATATCCTTTTTTCTGGAAAAACCCGGTTTGAACCCAGCACTGCTTCAACTCACTTTCCTTCACTAAAGGCATGGCTCCATGTTCTTGAAAGCTCTATTGGGGGAAGGGACAATCTACTTCTCAATGTTTGGATCTCTTTGATTTCAGACACTTTGGTATTGAGGATCATAAGCTAGAGAGCTCATATTCAGTTTCTAGTTCCTCTACAGGAATGTTTTCGACAGACCCCCCCAATGTGTTATTGCATGCTCCATCAATAGGTCTTGAGGAGAGATCCAGGGCCTATTAGACAAAGCAGCAATTGTTCCAGTGCGACGTTGCTCAGTCCTATTTCGGCTAAAAAAATCTCAAGGGACCGAAGACCAGTTTTGGGCTTAAATAACATCCTCCCTCATTAATCTTTCAAAATGCCATCATTCAGAATAGTCTACCCTTGACCAAACCAGTTAATTTCCTACCTTCGCTTGATCTATTAGATGCCTAGCTGCATGTAACAATTCATCAGGATTCACAGGTGTTTCTTTGCTTTCGCATTCAGGATCAGTGCTTCCAGTTCTGCCTACTACATTTTGGTCTAGCCTCTGTCCCAAAAGCTTTTTACAAAGATGTTGGCATTTCTGGTGGGTATGATATGTACTTCGGGTATCCAGGTATTTCCATAGGTGGGTGATTATCTAATAACTTTATAAGGGATGCGAAGATGCATATCTGCTCTCCAGGTTACTGCAACATTATGATTTCCCTCTCAATTAAAAAAGTGTCATGTGCTTCCTTCTCAAGATCTTCAACGTATTCGGGCTGTGTTTTGCACAGACTTAGATCAAGTGTTTCTCTTGACTATAAGTGAACAGAAGTTCACTGTAGGAAAGTGGGTTTCTTTTGCAGTAACCCCCCAACTTTTTGCCAGATTTCTGATGCACTTTGACTTGATGTGCCCTGGGTCCATGCCAGTCAGGTTCCCAGGGCCTGTGTTCTTTCCCAAAACTGTACCTTTGTACCCCCAATTGGCACCGCTCTGGTCGCATGTAAGCCCCCTGTAAAAGGTACCATGGGTACCAAGGACACTGTGACCACGGAAGGCCTCTAAGGGCTGCAGCACATATTGTGCCACCCTTAGAGGTCTGCACCTTAACAGACACACACACTGCCATTGCAGGTTGCATGTTTTGGTACAGAGAAAAGCGAAGATCAACATGGCACACATACCTGTGTGGCATGGCTGCAACCCACTGCCTATGGTATAGGTAAGCCACCCCTCCAGCTGGGTGCACCGTACCACTGGTGAGGGAACAGTTGCATGAGAACTGTACCCCTACAATGTCTAAGTCCATACTTCGACATTGTCAGTGCAGTAAAGCCATAAAAGAGTATATGGTCTGGGAGTTTGTCATTACAAACTCCATAGCACGATAATGGCTTTACTGAATTCTGGGAAGTTTGGTAGCAAACTTCCCAGTATAATAAACCCACACTAATGCCAGTGTGGGATTTATTCTACAACGCACTCAGAGGGCATCTTAACCCCTTCAGTGCCACGCCCTTTCCCCGCCCTGTGCCGGGCGTTGCATTAGCGGGCGGGGTTCATGACGAGACAGTCTTGTCATGGGCACAGCGCAACCGCGCTCCATGACGAGATCATCTCGTCATGGGCACTGAAGCGGTTAAAGATGCCACTGAAAAACGATAAGCCTTTGGTGGGTTCCCTGACTGGCAAACACCAGCTTGCCACCACAAGACATTCATTCAATTAATCTCTATTCGGATATAAGAATATCCATAAAAGAGCATGACACAAAGAAACAAATAAAACATTGCATGTGTAAGTCATTATAAACATAGTTAAAAGCAATAAAAACTTTGCGGCTTCTACAATTAAGCAAAACAGCGTCACTAAACCGTCATGGACGTGAGAATTACGTAGGGCCACTAGGGAAGTGGGACTCTGAATATAGCAGCATATTATGGTAAAGTGCAAGGACTTGACAAGTTGAAGTGGGATAATATATCATGGCCCGGGCCAATGTAAACAACATAAGACTCCCTAATAACATTAGACCAACAATATTAAATGGATCCTTGATGGTGCAGTATTAAAAAGGAGGCAGAAAGTATGCAGTAAAACTGCTACCGGGACTAATTAAAGAATAAGAAACATTCATCATAAAATTAGCTAATAAAAACAAGAAACCCGGGCCATATTAAAGCAACATACACATCTGTACCCCATGAAAACAAGGGTGGCTACTCCTCACTTCTAGTATTCCTTAGTTTTACAGCTGATCTTAAGAAATTCATAGTGCTGAACAGCGTAAATGGGTCTGAGGAAAGTTTCAGGAACAAAAGTGCCACCTTAACCTGGCTAAATTTGGAGCGTCTTAAAATAGTTTTTAAAAACAATGACCTTGGGTACGCATAAAAGGGACAAAGTAAAACATAATGGAGAGTATCTTGCGGAAATCTCTGATCGCAGCCGCAAGGTCCCTTTGTGTCAATGTCTGCTGTGAACCCTGCAGGAACTGATAAAATATGATGCAAAAGATTCAGTCTAAATCTGGTCATTAAGAATCTATCATGTTTGTTGTATATATTAGACAGATAAAATTCCATTCCCGGCAATGATTCTGTTAGCAGGTGGGCTCTCACTGAGACTTTCAACAGTTCTCTGTCCTCCCTTTCGCATGCTGAGCGCCGTAGAAATTCAGTCTTTATAGCACCCTTGTCTCAGGAAGTGAGTGTAGAGGGCTCATCAAAATAGTTGGCATAACCCAACCATTTCAGGGTATCCCTTACATGTTTGAGCCAGGGTATCCATGACCTTTGTCCCAAGCAATACAATCCTCAAGTATTTGTCTGCTTAGACTTGCCTCAGGGTTAGTCCATATTTTTATCCAGCATGTAATAGGTTTGAGACTTAACCTTTCACTAATATAGGTGAGGCCTAGCTCCTCATGAACAATGTGGGAAGGCGTACTTTGGGGTACTTGCAGGACCCTTCTGAGGAACTTATTTTCCTCAGTTTGAATCAGTGACGTGTCTCTGAAGCCCCATACCTCACTCCCATACAGAGTCTTGGCGCAACATACCGAACTGTACAAGTGCAAAATTTCATTTGGTGACCAGCGACCTAATCTTGTAACACAGTTCATGATTGAACCCACCAAACTAATTTGTTGGCTGCATTTATCAGAGATCAAAGTTTTAAAATTAAGATGCTTATCAAATATAATCCCTAAATAATTAAAAACCTTTACTTTTTCTAATTTGTGAGCCCCAATTGTAAAAATAAAGTTCTTTGTTGGTCTTTTCCCTGTTTCCATAACGTATGATTTGGTGAGATTGGGTGATAAATCTAAATCCGCCATGAAACTGACGAAACCATCAATGAGAGACTGTAGTCCCCTTGTTGTACGGGACAGGAGGACCGCGTCATCCGTATATAGGAGGACGGGTATACTTCTCCTCCAAATGCGTGGACAGTCTGCCCCCAAATCTCCGAGCGCCTTATCTAAGCCATTTATGTATAATGTAAATAGAAAGGGCGCCAGGACGTATCCTTGCCTCACCCCCTGGAGCACGGGAAATGTTCAGTTAGATTCCCCTCATCGCTAAATCTGACAAGTGCTGTAGTGTTCTGATGCAGCATTCTTAAGATGTTTATCAGACCTGGGTCAACGCCCAGGAGCCCTAAAATTTCCCACAATTTCCTTCGGTTTACCCGGTCGAATGCTGCTGTCAGGTCCATGAAAGCCAAGTACACCGTCCCCTCACTTGCCAAGGTGTACTTGGCCACCAGATGGTAGAGATTAAGACCCTGGTCCGTTGTGGAGCGGCCATTTCTGAATACGTACTGGGTATCTGTAATAATATCGTGTTCATCAGCCCAGTCCATCAGGCGGTTAAGGATGGCCCTCCCTAGGACTTACGCTGTCCCGTCTAGTAGTGATATCGGGCGGTAGCATTGCGGGTCACTCATATTTCCCTATTTAAACAGTGGTACAATAATAGCCGTGGACCATGACCTGGGCATTCCTACTTCTACTGCTGTGTTGAGGACTCTAGTGAGTATAGGGTCCCATAGATCTACCTGGCTTTTAAATAGGTCTGGAGGAATCCCGTCAGGGCCAGGAGCCTTGTTTCTTGTCAGACCGTCTATTCCTACCTTGATCTCACCCACCGAGAAGCGCGTCCACGTACTAAATAAAATTCCTGTATCTGGGGTTGGTGGATCAGCCGAGCCTCCATGATTGTGCAGGCTTTTAAAGTGAGACACCCAGGCTTCAGGCAGGATATGACAAGCCACCTTCGGGTTATTCGGTGCCTGAAAACAGGGTCATTAATTACCCTCCAGAAGCTATTCATGTCCCTACGCTCGGCAGCCTCTCTCAATGTCTCCCATGCCTGATTCTGTAAGGAAGTTTTTCTCTGTTTTGTAGCCAATTTATATTGAGCCCTACAGTCAGCAACCTTACTCCTGTCCTTAGGGACCATTTTTAGTGCTAACTTCAGATCCCTTTGTGCCCTGGAGCAATCTTGGTCAAACCATCTGGGGTATAGATGGGCCTGGGTCTTCTTTTTGCCCCTCAATAATCTATCAATATGCTGCGCAGTGCCCTCAAATGCGCTAATCAGTTCTCTCCCCTCCACTGTTGGATCTAGACACCTCCAGGTCTGACTTTCAGAATTAGTGAGAAGCGTTCTATAAAACGCTTCCCCGTCTATATTACTACATCTTATTCTCCTGCCCTGATCAGTAGCTTTGAGTAAGCCGCTGGTAATCCTGTTACCAGGCTGTGTGGATGGGTTGACGTCCCTCATGGACAATACCAGTGGGTTGTGGTCGCTGAAGGCACTGACATTTATACTAAAATTTGTGACCCTACATTTAAGCATATTTGTGACAAAAATAAAATCAATAATCGTGTCTCTACCCCTACCCTTAAAGGATGGGTTGATTGTGTTAAGCTTCCCGCTTCGGATCAGATCCATCGTGTTTGTTAGATTATAAGTGCCCATAATCTTGCTTAGTTCCCTGCGCTCTCTGGAATGCTCTAGATGCCAGTCCTTGGTAGATAAACAAGATGCCCATTTTCCCCTACCCCATTTCAAGTAAGGGCACTGATGGCAATTAAAATCACCCATTAATATCAGCTGGGAACTTGTGTCCCCTGCATCTTGTATGCAAGCCAATCTATCATCTAGCTCGCACAACCTTTGCATGGATTGTCCCGCATTATAAAAATTTATGAAAATGAGTTTTAGGCCCTTCTTACGATACCTAATACCCTGAATGCAGTCCGAGCCCCATCCCAAATCCTCCCAGGTCCCCTGAATTGTCAGGGCCACATAGGTTATTAGGCCGCCCTTAGCGCGGCCCATATTTGTTTTGCAAGCCGGGACGAAAAACATTTTGTAACCCTCTTGATGTGGGACACTGATGTTAGTTTCCCAGGTTTCCTGGAGACAGATGATATGGTGTTGTCTGATGAAATCTAGCCATTCCTTGTTTTGTATTTTGGCTGAGATCCCTGCAATGTTCTAAGAGACCACTCTAATCTCCTTAGTTGCTGGGTCATCCGCACTTCTATCTGAGCTAATCTTCCCTGGGGATGATGACGTTTCTAACCTGCTTGCAGCTATTACCATACCTTCCCCCCACTTCTCTCGCTGGGCTACCATGTGGGGTGCATTGCTAGAATCTATTTCTCCTGGCGAGCCTTTGGCGTCAGTCTTAGAGCAGCTTTCATGTGTTATAGCATTCTCCAATCTCCCTCCCATGCCCAGTCAGTCCAGTTCATCCAATATGGATGCGCTGGAGAGCGGGGCAAATCTGTTTGTTACTGGTCCGGGCCTATCCTTCCAGCCTTGGATGTTTGCCCGATGCCTGTGGTCATCAATGCCTACCTCTTTCGCTTTGTCCCTATAGAAGAAATTCAAGGGCAGCAGTTTTATACAAGTCCCACTTTCAAGGTCCCTGTGATGGGAATCAAGCAGATCTCTTACCAACTCTGGGTACAATTACACAGTCTCCTGCAAACTTTTTCTTACTGTCACCAATCCATGCCACCCTCCTAGCCATGAGAATGTGTCTATGCTGGAATCTACTCACATTCGTGTTATTATGCATCCAGTGTGTGGCCTTATTAATCAGGGTTCTTGTTGTTTCTTCTCTATCCTGACTGAGTGCTGGAACCACTACTAGTACTACCGTATAAGGACAAGATGCTGGTGGTAAATCCAGCGTCTGAAGGCCCTGGGTGCTCCGTACATGGTCAGCAGTATTTCTAATAGGAGCATTAACACGTTCCTTTCTTCCTTTACCGTGTGCCGTGAGAATGGCGGGGGCGAAAGTAGTGCTTGGACCCTTACTACTTGGACTCCTGATGATGCCCCTTGGTCCCTCTTAACAGTCACCTTCTTGTCAGTGGTCTTAGTGCCCCCAGAATTTCCTTCCTCTGTCCCCTTATTAGCACATGCTGGTTCTGGGCATTGGGCAGGCCCTGTCCCCTCCTCCATCACCTGTAGTATGGGCACGGATAACTGCCCCCTATCCTGTTCTAGCAACCTGCTTATTTTCCCTTCCAGTCTATTTATTTCTTCCATTACCGGCCCCAAATATTTGGTTAGGAGCAGTTCCAGTTTTACCTCTAACACCTTGAAGATTCCCTGGGACCAATCCGCCCCGCTAAGATTTGGGCAGTTTTGACATACTGTGCTCTCAACTCCCTCCCCTACTACTTTATTAACTTTAACGGCCCCTCTTCGTTTGGGTTTAGTTGCGGATCTTATTGTGTGCGACCCACTGTTAACTGGGTTCCCAGTGACCCTATTAACTTCTAATGGTACGGCTGTGGGGGGGTAACTGAGGCGAGTAGGGACTTTTTAGAGCGTGTAACCACTTCCCTAGCCATCCTCCGTGAGGGGTCTGAATCGCTCTCTTCTATTGAGGGGGCGTTCCCATCACCCAAACCGCCCATCTCCACAGTTCCGGTCGTAATAATCGCAAGCCCTTCCTCTCTACTTAAAGATTGCTGGTCGGAGTTTAGATCGGTACAGACCAACCCGATTGTATTAACTAACTCAGTGTCCCCATGTGCTAGGGTGTTAATGTGAACTTGTGCTTTGGTGAGGCGGGAGAGTATAGTATGTGCTGGATTGCCCTGATCTAATAGGGTTTCAGCTCGAGGCGTGGAACACTTTGCTATTTTGCCCAACGAAGATCGTTTCTGCGCTATAAGGGTGTCTAATGATAATCTCTCCTCAGTCAGCTGTATCTCGTGAGTTAACAAAGACTCCGCTCTTGTAATGAAAGCGTCCAGGGTACCCTTTACTCCACCTCCCACCCTAGTCTGGGTATTTTTAGACTTAACCATATTAGGTAAACGGTACTGAGAGCAGCGCAACAGTGTGCACCCCCGCTATTGTCCCAACTGTGTTGTAGAAGCTTAGTAATTATAATTGCAAGCAGTATGGGACTAAATATAATAAGGATCGCAACGGTTGGGCAAGGAACAGTGCCTTTTTTTTTTTGGGAGCTGCAGGTCAGTCTACGATCACCCCGGACTCAATCCGGTACAGCTTAGGCTCAATCTTTCCTGAAACGTGGCGGCCCAGCGATAAATCTGGTGAACTAGCCAAGAGGGGTGGCCCAGCCCGGCCTCCTTCGGCCCCTGACGGCCACAGACGGCCCACCCTTTGCCCGGGCTTAGCCCGCGCGTGTACCCGCGACCGGGGGCTCTCCTCCAATTTGAGCGCCTCCTGGCGCGAAATGGCCGGTGGCGGTTTCCTGCCGCTAAGGCTCCCGGGACTTGTGGTCCCCCCTCACTGCGGCCGCGCTGCGGTCGTGAGGAGCTGCGGCGGCGGCGGGAGACCAGCGGCGATGCCTGGGCCGAGAAAAGACCAGGAGAGCATCCACAAATACCCCCAAGAGTCAGCAGAGCACCCCAATATGATCCACTCAGAGCAATTCGACCCCAGAGTTACTCCACAAATTTGTCAGCTCCTTTTAGTGGCCAGGGGGGATGAGCGTGCATTTAATAAGTTTCAGAATTATTCCTGGTTATTTCTTATTTCCATGATAAAATGTAGCTGTGGTTGTAAATTCACCTTGTTAGCTCCTTACAGCTCCCACAGCTCCTACAGCTCCTTTTTCCAATCTGTAGCCATTATATACAGCCCCTAGGGGGGGACCAGGCTCTTTTTTACCTGTTTACCTTTTTGCTTTTATGCCCTTTTGTTAATCTCCACCATATGGCCAGCGCCTTCCGCCGCTTCTCCAACAGCTCTTCGGCCCGTCAGCCCGCTGCTCACTACGGCCACCTCTCCACAATCTCTCCAGTACGGTGTGGTGGGGGCGGAGCAGGAGGCACACCTGGAGAGCCTCGCCCAGCCTTGACCAGCGCACGGCAGCGCAACAGCTGCGCGCGCCGAGACCAAGACCGAGGAGACCGAGCGGCTTCGCGGAGCCGCACAGAGCTGAAAAATCAGCGCGGCAAACCAGCGGTCAAATCAGCGCGGCCCGGCGACACTCAGCCGATGGGGAGAAATTCCGAAGGGCAAAGGCAGAGCAGACGGCAATAGACGGGCGGCTCTGGCTTTGGCTCCCGCCCAACACGCCTCGCTGACTCTGCTCCAGCAACAGCAACGGTAACTTTCGGCAACCACAAGACATGTTTCTGGACCCCTGCTCCCTTGGCCCTGAAACAAAGCCTTTCCTGGGCAGAGGTGTTCACATCTCCCCCAGGTCAGGCAAAGCCATCTGTGGCAGGGGAGCTTCAAAGGCCTTATCGCCTTTGTAACTCGACCCACAGCCTCTCAGCCACATGCTCTCCTCCTATCAGGAAAAGGCCCCCTTCCTGTCTCACCCCCTTTTCGGTGGGAACACAGGCAGAAAAAATTAGAACAGCCCTGGAGGTGTGCCCACCTCTGCCAAACCCACACCTCAGGTGGGGGAGGTGAGGTGAAGCCCACTCTTCAGTGCCCGCCATCTTGCAGATGGCAGCCACTCTCCAATCAGTGTTAGGAATTGTGCCCACTCCCCCACGTGGGGTGAGCGCACCAAGGATGTAGTCACACTGAGGTCAGTAGCCCATTTGCTGTTGACTTCAAGAACCTTAAAATGCCCCCTGAATACAGTATCTAAGGGGCAGCCCTGAAGCCAGAAGGCAGATTCCCGCAACCTATGAAGAAGAAGGGTGAAAGAAGACACATAGCAGAGGAGACTGCAGAGAAGAACTGACTTGGCCCCAGCCCTACTGGCCGTCTGCAGTTTCCAGAGATCCTGCGCCAGAAGTAACCTTGTACTGTAGCCAGAGACCACCAGAACCCCTGGGAGGACAGACTGCCTTAAACAAAGACCGGGACTCCTGTGAACAGCAGCTCTGTTCAAAAGAATCTCCAAAGAAAATCTCAGAGCACAAAGAAACCTGACCCCTGGAACCATCACTGCACCCTTAACCGACAGCCCAAGTCCGAGTGGCCCACCGGTCTCAGCGAGGTCCTCCAGTGCTCCAGAGTCTGAGTTCACCATAGGTTGACCCCACCTGGACTCTCTGACGTCACCTGCAGCCTCTGCACAGAGACCCCCCTAACCAGGAGTGGCCCAGTAAGGTGAAATCCAACATCAAAAGGTACCCCTGCTTCTGCCCTGTGCCCTGGAGAAGAGGACCTGAAGTGCATATATGTCCCCAAGCCCTCCAACTTACCTGCCCAGCTGTTAACTCCTCCCAGAAGACTTCCTGGACCGAGCCTGCAGCCAAAATCCAAAACCGGCAACTCCCATTGGGGCACCCAATGCCAAAACAGAACTTTGCACCCGGCCACCCCTGTGCCGCTGTGGGTGCACCTTGTGTGCTTACTTGAACCCCCCTTTGCCCTGAGCTTAATCCCAGGAGCTTTGCTCCCTCAACCTTGTGGCCTGCCCAAGAGCAGCCACCAACCGACGGCCCCCCTATCCCCAAAGGCTAACATTGGGCCTCAGCACTCTGCACCTGGCCGCCCTATTGCCGCTGAGAACGCTTTTTGAGTGCATCCTTGACCCTAGGATAACCTTTGTTCTAATCCCAGAAACTCAACCCTTAAAACCGTTTACTTTCCTGCAAACCGATAACCTCATTTTTCTCCATAGGGTTGCATTGACAATTTTCCTCTGAAAAACTTGTGCTGAGGGTGTTTTGTATGCAGACCTAAGAAACTGTGTTTTGATAAAAACTGTTTTACTCCCCTTTTATCTAGGAAATGTCCCA
This sequence comes from Triturus cristatus, assembly GCF_964204655.1. Lineage (NCBI taxonomy): Eukaryota > Metazoa > Chordata > Amphibia > Caudata > Salamandridae > Triturus > Triturus cristatus. Next base: position 234,277,250 of record NC_140581.1, read on the forward strand.
GTGTGATATCTAGGCATATCACACTGAGTAGAAAAAGTAATCTGAAAAGTACTCTAAAAAGTAATCAATAGTAATCCGAAAGTAATTTCAACTGTAATTGAATCTTCCCCCATACCTGTAACAAAAGTCATTCTCATCCAGCTTGCTTCTTGAGCAATCAGTCTGGAAAAGTATAATTCTATTTACTTGTCCCTGCTTTGATCTGCAAATCAAATACAACAAATAAATATTTTTGATACAAACAATTGGTCTAAGTTCATTCTTTGAGTGTATGACATAATTTCTTGCATGAGTGTGTACAACAAATGCTTAACAGTACCCTATGATAAAGCTTTACTGCTCGCCCACAGTACCACAAATAGAGTACGGTATTATCTACTTTTACCTCTGTAAGCCTTTGGGGATCCACTGGACTCTGTGCACACTATTTCTCACTTTGGTCTGGTACATACAGAGCCAGCTTCCTACACTGATATCCTTCATTCCTGCTCTTTTGTCCAACGTAAAGGCAACAGCCCTTGTGAGTCCAGAGCAATATGGCCTCTACTTTGGTAATTCTTCCTTGAACTCACCTCCATTGGCCTTAGATTCAGCATCTTGTGCATTCCTTGGTACCCAGTGTCACAGAATTAAGACAACCTGGTACCAGTAACATCTCAGATTCATCAGTCCTTAAATTGGTGGCTGATGCTAGAAGATCAGAATTGGCATTAACAAAAGATGCCGGAGGTGTGGAATTCAACATTGGGGACCTGTCAGCTCAGGGTCAATGGGACTTGTTGGAGAAGGATAATTATTCCTAATGTGAAGAAGCTGACAGATGTTCAGAAGCTCTTTTTCATTTCTCTACCTTGCAGAATAGATTCATATGAGTCAGGACCAACAATCGAGTGTGTCAGGTTTGCATCAAATGCCAGGGGGGCATAAAGGTCCTGAAATTGTTGTTTCTGGCACAGATTTGCCTTTGGGCAAAAACAAATCTCCTCTTTCTATGTGCTGTTTTCTTCTGGTGAGGGAGAATGGATAGGCTTACTGATCACATGAACCAAGTATAGCCTTTCTCTATAATATTTTGTCTCAGTCCCAGCTTATTTCAACAAATAAGAGATCAATGCAACAGCCCTCGTTGATAAACGTATTCGGCTTTTCTTGACGTCCCTGCAAGGTAGAACAGAGCGTATGCTGCTGCTGTGCTTCCTCACAAGAAAGTCTTGCAGCGTTTCTGAGGAGAATTTGCCAAAAACACAAGGTTTCGGGGCATGTAATGCATGTACCACTTCAGAGTGCAGTTCTGCCCTGGAATCTTCTGCCTGAAATAGTTCTAGCCCCCATGTTTCGCTCTTGCAGCATGCATTTGTGTAGTGTTTTTAGAAATTATTGTCACAGGTGAGGAATGTGTTGGGTGCAGATGGAACAAGACCAAGCCCCAAACTCACCAAGAAATTAGAACTGCCCTGCCACAAGGGTGTAGTGATGTGAGAGTGCAGTACCATACGCTGTTTCGAGGTGTCACCTGGGGCCTCTTTTGGCCACATATTGTCGTGTAGTTCCTATACAACCTATACAGGATCTGCACGTTTGGACAACATAAACTAGGGGATTGGTGGTGGACTGATTCCGTGCACCCCCCACCGGATATGTTAGCCTGTCTGTATCAGATAGCTCACAGTGCCACTATAATCTCCTATTACTAGGGAGAGCATAGATTCTGGCAACCTCAGAACATGACAACCCTGATCCCTCAGGACCGTCGAAACAATGTACTACCTTTTGCTCAGTCACTCATGCTTACTTAGTTTGTCTCAGAGATACACAGAATAAACAGGCTGGGCGTTTCAACAAGAATTCATTGAACAGTTGTTATCGTAGTGTAGAATAGATGAGCTGCAACAACCATTAGACAGTAGCAGAGATATATGATTAGTAATACTATGAATAATCATGGATACATACAAGTATATAAAACACATGATTCGGGGACCCCACTCTATCTATCAATAGTCTCTAACTCTTTCCACAGATGGTTGTTAACCAAATTACGGTTCAACCAATTACACATGGTTCTTTGGGATGTGGAGGGATGGAGAAGATTAGAAGATGTTGCTCCTTGCAAGTGCGACGACTTTTCCTCTCAAGACTTCACGCACTTCTTGTTTTTTTGTACATTTTTTAAACATGCCAGGAAAAGGTTTACTATTCCTCTGTTAAAAAGTATGAATTTTAGCCAGTGTAAGCCAGCTCTAATGTTTTTAAACCTGTTAGAGTCTCCATTAATCATGTTCTGTGTTGCCAGCTTTTTAGTAGCAGCTGTCAGAGAGAGGAGGGCCAGACTAAAAATTGTACATGATGTTGATCCCCTCTAATAGCTGAAATCCGAATTTGTACTGATTATCTAAATGGTTATGGTTAATTTTGAATTTTATCCTTATAAATGAAATTGTATTTCCTCATATGTATTTTTGTTTTATTTGTCTTTTATATCTTTGTATCTGTATAGCATACTTTTATGATTTTTAATAATCGAATAAAGTGGTTTTGACTTGACTTGACTTGACATGATAAAAAGTGTGTACTCCTACGATGCCTGCCTAACTAGATGTATCTAAATGTACCTAGAATCTGTGTAGGTGTTATGCCAAGAATCCCTCTAGCATATAGTCAACCCCATTACCTGAAATAAGAGAATGTGGGACCCCGTCCTGGTCTTGAGTTGGACACCCCACGAGGGATGTTAAACCAATGCGAGCTGGAGCGTCTGCATTCAGGAACCTTAGTGTCTCTGGTCAGTGTGTCAGCCGGGAAGTCTTGGTCTTCGCTGTCCTTCTAAGCAAGACATGATGTATATATACCCATAGGTCTTCCCAGGGGTCCTACCTTGCTGTGTTACTGTGTCGGCCTAAAGGATAACGTTGGGCCTGAACTTTATACAGAGGTATTACACAGGAGATGGTAGTCCTGCTGTGTTTCCAAGAAACCTCAAGCATAGTGTATGAGATTCGAACTAGGGAAAACCCGCATTCTGAATGCAGTGTCATATCTAGGTAAAAGGTCAGTCCCTAAGAACCGTTATGTATTTAATGTAGGGAAGAATATAGGTGAAAGGTTGCAGTGTTACCTGTGCCTAAATAGGGTACCTATATGGAATATAACAATATGGTACTGCACCCTTCAATATAGCTTGTTAAAGGATTTGCACAGTGGTGAGAGCTGCCCACTGATGAGCTGGGGTTACCGGTTCGAGTCTGCAGTCGGCTCAAGTGCATAAGCGACAAATTTAAAATAACATAAGACGGGAAGCGGTAGTGCATGGAACACATGCCCTCCCTTAACAGAGCTGCTGACTTTAGTCCTGGGGACCCGGTTCCAGTCTCAGCATAGGCTCTATAAAAACATATGCCGATGGTATGTAATAAATATAATTAAGCAATGGTTGAACTTGGACACTTACAGGAACGAGTGAATATGTTGCCAGATCAAAAGAAGCATCTGATGAACAGGAAACAAAAACGGGAGGTGGAAGAGCAGGGAAGAGTATAGAACAGGCACAGTTGAACATTTTGATGGATCAAAAGAAAACAAGTGTCTGATGAGCAGGAAACAAAGACGGGAGGAAGGGAGGGCATGGAACAGGCGTCCTCCAAATGCCTAGAGGATGTAGCCTAACAGCTAGGGCGGCCGATCTCAAATCTGGGGAACCGGATTCGAGTCTCGGCAATGAGGCTCAATTTCCTGTGATTTTGGGCAAATCACTTAATCTTCCCGTACCTAACAAAAATGAATGTCTCCTTGTGTAAGCAACTGGCGCTCATGTAAAGCGCTCTGATACCCTATTCCTTTGGGTTAAGTACGTGCTATATAAAACTCTGAAAAAGAGGAAACAAAACGCTGTGTGTGTTAGCTGGGAAGCAAAAAGCGTGCCTGCAACAACATGTATGAGAAAGTCATTTAGGAAAATAGTGCTCACAGACTGTAAATAAAACATACTGAGTAATAAAACAAGTAAAAGGGCCAGTCCTCATGGGAGGTTACAAAAGCAGAAAAGGCAATACTAAGGATGGACTACTAAGCCTATTCACGATTCAAAAGCTAGCATTTAGAAAGGACAGTAACAGGAGACAATTGAAAAGATAGGCGGAAAATGGGTGGAGCTTAAAGTCCATTCCCTTTTTATAGCATGTGCAAGCGCTGCCTAGCGAGACCTAAAAGGGTATGTTCCATGCATTGTTGTGAAACAGACAGGGACAGCACTACCAGGTACTGCGAGGTAAGGCAGCAACCTCAGAGTGCCACTTAGTGGTCAGGTAAAATTACTTTTAAAAATGCCTGGCTGTTGGATCACTGTTTCTAAGTGCCTCCATATCATGTGCGGTACCTTGAATCTCTGCTAGGTTTTTAGTCAATGAGAATTTGCATTTAGATACTTGCAGTTTATCTTTGAAAATAATACATATAGACCCAAAAATCATAGAAAGCACAGATGTTTTGGCAAAAGGCCAACAGCTAACAGGGGCTTGGAGGCACTTAGTAACTATGTACAGAAAACACACTCATTCGACTCAGACCTACACGGGAGTGCCGCAAAAATTATAGAGTTCTGGGACCCAGATTTACAAAGTTGCCACGCAACACCGTGCAGCACCCAAAGTCGCTGCGCTGTATTGCGTGAACGGGAGATAGCAGGAAAGTGCCATGCCTCCTAAGACATGGCACTGTCCTGCTCCCTCCCTAATGCTAGTGCACAATCAGGCTGCCTCGAGCCAAAAGCACACCTTTGCACCATAATTTAAAGGTGTCCGCATCATGTCTAAGTTAGGATCCTCTCCTTTTCTTGTGTAATGGCACAAGTTCTCATAGAATGTTGAACATGCTCTCATATCATGCAATGTATTATTGTGAGTGCATGGCAGCACGTGTAGATTTGAGCCGGCAACATCACGAGTTCTATAGTCTAACCTAGGCTATACCTTTCCAGTACAAAATACCATGCCTATACAAACTTTAAATATTCCTCTTCGGATGTGTACTCTACAGTGCAGCACATGTGCAAAGTTGGAAAGGTTTGGAGAAATAAAAGCATTTCCCTTTTTTACCCCTGCCTCAATGAGGCATTATTTTATGGTGAAAAGGCCGGTCTACAATTGTTAGTAGATAGGGTTGTGCTTTAAAAACCATGGGTGTTTGCATGGGAACGCCCATGGACTATCCATTGAATGCTCACTTGATATAGAGTAATGCATAGCAGCACTAGCTTTGCTTTACTTTCAGGCAACTTTCCAGTGCGAAACATGTTTTGCGATGAAAAGCAAATAAACTTTTTTTTTTAGTACATCTGCCCCTGTGTGTTTTTCCTTTTCCTTTGTAGTTGCGCATGATTATAAAAAGAGAAAGCCTTTGCCTCAACAGTCTTCCTGCAGTTTCATCTCGAGCTACAGGTGAAATGTTGCTTCTACGAGTACTGCAGTTTTACAGATTAACTATGATGCAATAACTTTTTTCGTAAAACAGCTTTACAATGGATCAAACAATTTGGAGTTTGAAGTTTCTAAAGAGGATTAGAGATAAGATTGCGAAATATAGCACAAGATCCCAGCAAGTGAGAGAAGCGTCATAGTGGGCAATTTATCACATGCTGAGTTATTTTCGCCCTTTTTTTTTCCACTTGCGGTAAATGTAACTCGAGCGCCGCCTACTGCTACATTTAAAATACATCATCACTTCATCTCCCTGATACTGAAGTTATAAATATATGCACTGAAAATACATCAAATCAAGCTGTACCGTCTTTTTTTGCATCCTACCAACTTTTCCATCCTGTTTTCTGAAATCTGTCATCTCGTTATGACAGCCAGTGTGAAAATAGAGCGGTGATACCTCACCGGGAATTACCGATGCCTGGAGTATGTCATTAAGGGAGTATTGGATAAGGAACACCATCTAAAATGCTCATTTATTTTTCAAAATCTATCAGGTGGATAGAATAAACACATTGCACTCGAGCTAAATCGGTTTCCGGTATTATGAGAAAAATCATGTATAACTTTACTTTTGATTTTTTATACATAAAATATTTGAATGCTACTCCCAAACTTTCGGATCACTACAAAACAAAATCCCCCTCTTGCTACGACAACTTAAAATAGATTTTAAAAAATGGGGGGCTACGTATGTCACCTGGATCGACCCCATAAATGCAATCAAGATGACAGTGTGGCCCCCGTTTCTCTATTTATTTCTGCCTATTGCCGTTGACAGGGATTTGCTCACGGAGCTAAAGGCGAGGATAGCAAAATTCTTATGGTAGGGACGAAGGGCACGCTTATCTCAACGACTATTGACCAAAGCGCAACTAATGGGGGGACTGTCCCTTCCAGACTTTCTTCTCTACTACAGAGCAGCTCAGCTCCAAGTCATGGCTAAATGGCCTCTCAAAGCCTCGGACAAACACTGGCTCCATGTGGACAGGCCAGTGGTCAGAAGGACCATATGGGACCTTCTTTGGAAACCGAAGCAGGATGGACCGCAAAATGCCTACCTTAGCACCCCAATGGCTACTATCCTTAAGGTAGGGGACATCACCACTAAAAACCTCCCCTTGACGTCTTTTCCCTCCCCCTACACCCCTACCCATTTTAACCCCGCTTTACCACCAGCTTAGTCGGATGGTCCCTTTGATAGATGGAGGGAGGGAGGATGCCTAATGCTGTCAGATCTATTTATACGAGGGGAATTACATTCTTTTGAAAATTGTTCCTCCACCTTTAAACTTCCACCCACAGAGGAAAACTATTACTTTCAGTTGAAATATTGGGTGCAGCAACCTCAGATGCGGCTGGCCGCATCTAGGGAGCTGCTCCCCATAGAGAAATTTGTGCAGGTCGGAGGCGCCGCTAAAGCCTGCATCTCGTTCCTTTATTCGCTCCTTATTACAGCCGGTCCCTCTTTGCACCCGTGGCATACAGCTTTCTGGGAGGCCACCCTGCAGACCCCATAACAGAGAAACAATGGAGCTCTCTATATAAAGATATCTATAAATAAAACCACTCCATGTTCCTCAGGGAAGCCCATTATAAGATCATGTACGACTGGTACCTACACCCCCACAAACTACACATTCTGTTTCCGAATAGAACAGACAGATGCTGCAGCGGATGTGGGCTATTGGGTGACTTCCGCCATATATGATGGGACTGCCCTGCTATTCAACCCTTTTGGAAGGAAATTCTCTCCCAGATAAAAAAGATACTAGGATACCCGATATCAGACTCTCCAGAAAAGGTCTTGCGCGACCCCAGCCCGAAACACCAATACCTGGGGTACCGCTCCATCATGTGGTTATTCATGGGGGCAGCAAAAATAGTGGTGGAAACAGCGTGGAAGAAACTGAAGGCTCCATCTCTCTCCCAATGGGGGGCATGGCTGTGGCGGGCTCTGGCCCTTGAACGCATGACTGACATTATGATAGACTCTAGAAAAGGGTTTGAATATCTTTGGAGTCCGTTGGTGGGGTTCTTATCAGAAGGCTTGCCTGTGGTCCAAGACTGAGGGTCCTTCATCTTTTCCAGATGTAGCTAACTTAGATATTGCAGTGGTCCCTCTGGGGCTCTGGGGTCTTGAGGCTTTCGCAACCCCCGCATGAGTGGATCTTCCACACACCCCAGTCTGGGATCCGTAGGACCCCCGACCTTACCCACGATTAGGCCTTCGTCCGCTTCGCACCCTCCTCTGTACACTTTAGAAATGTGCAACAAGTACCACAGATTTGTTTAGTAGTTTAGTTATTTTCTATTTTGTTGTTTATGTTGTTGGCTCTCGCTCATATTGCAATGGTGCAACGAGGGACACGTAGTGCTTTAGATATTTGTACTTTGATTATTGGGGAAGTTGCACCTGGATATATCAAGGATCTTGCTGAGAACTTGTGGGAAAGATGTGTTTTTATCTTTAGCTATCTGAAGATCTTGGCTTGTGGTACAGCTTTGTTGATCCTCATAAGTTCTTAATCTTTGAAAATGCAATAAAAAGATTTTGAAAAAAGAATGTTTGAATCAATTATATTTGGGATGGATATTGAGCAGCCCAGATCTGTCCTATAGGAGATTGGGTGGGTCTAGGATTTGTTGTGTAAGGGATGCGACAGGAGAGATACAATTTGTCCTGTCGGGGATGGTTGTGGTAGATGATTGAATGGGTGGATGAAATTTACCCCATAGGACGTGGGAGTGTGGCGATGAGTCTGGGATTTCTCAATCCATTTTGTAAATCCTTGCCCAGTGTTCACCTCTAAATACCGAAACATGAATTTTCTGCCATAGAGAAAACTTTTTTTTAAAGAAAGATTGCTCGATGGAACAGACAAATACGCCATTGAAGTCTATTCTAAATTAAAATAAATAGTACTTCTTTAACATTTGGAAGCTTTGATATTAATAGGGCACTTTATAGCACAGCACTGAGAAGTACCTATTAAACGTGATAGTTTTGTACAACTCGTAGCCCTAACTTACATTTGAAAGTTCAGACTAGGAGTTGTACAAAACTATCATGCAGAGTCTCCAAAACCTTGGGGTATTTGCGCTATGTTTAAATAATGCTCTAAGAGGTAAAAACAAAGCCTTAACAGAAGGAAAGAGAAATAGATACCTATTTACTGGTTAGTTTGTACAAAGTTAAATCAGAAAACAAGGGTTAAATCGCACTTAAACTGTGTGATCTTAGGCAAATATTGTATTCCACCATTCTTGATTTTTTTGCCAAAGATCACACAATTCAAGCGCATTTTATCCTGGTTTTCTTGTTTGGTTGCATGACTCGGAAACATTTCAGTACCGAATTTTAAAACTTAACCCACAATGTGACTTCACTAACAATTACTATGGGCTGAGAGTAAGCACCCGAGAAGCAACTCTACCTGTAAAAGGCATACAATTCATAATAACCTTAAAACACTCTCCTTGGCATGAGGTCACAAACACTGACCTCTCACCCGGAAGTCCTTCATGTTTCTTGCCCTGAATCTGCCACCTGTATGGGTATAGAACCAGTTAGTTTCTAGTTCAGTTGCCTTTATTTCTTTCATTTTGTATTTTATACCAGGTTCTTATTTCACGTTTATGAGCATGGGCCTTGCCAATCAGGGTGATCTCCTCACTGCACCCAGGGCGTCTGCACCGCTGATTGTACCACACCAGGTTAGTGTTGATGTCACAGAAAAAACAATAGATGGACGGAATGCTGACAATGCAAACATTCACCCCCAGTCACAAGGATCTGGGTTTAATCCATCCTTCTTTCCTCACCACACCACCCCAGTTTGGACCCAGCCATATGCAAATCAGTCTTGACCCTGTGCCTCATGGGAGCAGTCCAGCCCGAGATGCCGAGCCATGTCCTCCCTGGACCGGAAACAAGAGTTCGGGCTGGACTGTTCCCATGAGGCACAGGGTCAAGACTGATTTTAACATTTCCAGGTCTAAACTGGGGTGGCATGGTGAGCAAAAGAACGATGGATTTATCCTAGATCTCTTGACTTGGGGTGAATGTTTTGCTTTGTTTTGATTTCCGTCCATCTATTGTGTGTCTTTAGTGTTGATGTCACGCCATTGGTTCTCCCGCTGTGTTCAGACTGGCTAGAGTGCTGTTTCCTTCCCTCTAACAACTGGAGGGGGTGCTGTAGTTTTAGTGAATATGTATTGCTGCGATTAAATAAGTGAGTAAGGGGATGGAAGAGCATCGGGCATGTTTTTTCATTCTATCATTTACAAAACTCCTTGAAGAATAAATACTTAACATGTGTCTCCTTTTACTCGAAAACAGGGAAGCACAGTCATATCGAGAACGGGGAGGCACAGTCATATAGAGAAACAGGGAAGCACAGTCATATAGAGAAACAGGGAAGCGCAATCATATTGAGAAGTTACCGTAACTGCTGGAATCTTGAGCGAGTAAATACTGCCATCAAGTGGTTGAACTCAGTAATTCATAATTTATACTTTAAGCTCCATTTCCTTTACGCTCGTTATAGTAGAATTTTGAAAGACTCGATGAACTGGTGGTAATGGCAGGACTTTTAGACAACTGATTTACAGCACAATTCTCTCATTATAATATAAGTTGATTCACGGCAAAATTCCGTATCAGTTCCCATGAATTCTGGGCTTTAAATTCCACATCAGCTCTGAGGAATTTTGTAACAATCGAAACGTCCGGCTCAAGGTGCACCAGATTCTGTGGTTTATTCTTTGATCCGGAGTCTAGGGGCTAGTTGAAAGTATCAAAACTCAATGTGCGCATTGTCCCTTCCACTATGGCTCACTCTGCTCCTCCACTGTACAAAACAAAGTACCCAAGTAGCACAAAATATTGTTACCACTATAATGCACACAGCTACATGCCCATTAACTGTACCTCACACAGGGCTCCCATAATGCACTACACACAGTGCAGTTTTGTGCACAACACTCACTGCGAGTTTAAGATTGTAAACTTTCTTAATTCTGCAATCTGCACTATTGTTGTGTTTTAGCTGAAGGGGAAATTCACAAAACTGGAATCACCTAGGTTAAACAGTAAGAAGTCCCTTCCACGCAAATGGAGGATAGAATAGTTTCTATACTTGGGCAGATGTGGGCAGTGTGTATAGCCGAGCAGTTATCAACGCCTTTGCGTCTTAGTAATTGATATCTTTCTGTCTGAAACTGTGATTTTACCTGAGAAAGCGCCCACGTGGTGCTCTACTTCTGCTGTTTTCGCATCCAATCAGGGCCTGACTGGCCGTAGCGGGCACCGGGAAATCCGGCGGTGCGCCGCACGAGTGGGGGCCGGTTTTCGGTCCCTGGGGGCTGTTTTTGCTACAGGGCTGTTTTTGCAGCATAGCTGCAAAATCGCCCCTGTAACAAAATCGGCCGAAAACCAGCCCTGGCAAAGAGCTTGGTGCTCCCACCGGGGGGCGGGGGGAGGGGGGGGGGTCGTTCTGAGCAGTTTGCAAGGGTCAGTTGTGGTTCCCAGTCCGGCCCTGCATCCAATATGCCTATGTTATTTTACACTGGAGTTTTCGGATGCAGTAGTTTACATTGTTTAAATCCCACTGTACCTGTAACATCCACAGGCATATAACAGATTATTAACAACATCCGCAGGCATAAAACTGTATCCTTATTAACAACATCTTCAGGCATAGAACAGCTGATTAACAACATTTGCAGGCATAGAGCTGTATCCTTATTAACAACATAAGCAGACATACAACAGCAGATTAACAACAATAGGGATAGAACTGCATTCTTATTAACAATATCCACAAGTATAGAACAATTGATTAACAACATCCACAGGCATAACTCTGTATCCTTACTAACAACATCCGCAGGCACAGAACAGCTGATTAACAACATCCGCAGGCATAGAACTGTATCCTTATTAGCAACTTCTGCAGGCATAGAACAGCTGATTTACATCATCCGCAGGCATAGAACTGGATCCTTATTAGCAACATGTGCAGGCATAGAACAGCTGATTAACAACATCTGCAGGCATAGAACTGTATCCTTATTAACATCTGCAGGCATAGAACTGTATCCTTATTAGCAACATCTGCAGGAATAGAACAGCTGATTAACAACATCTGCAGGCATAGAAATGTATCCTTATTAACATCTGCAGGCATAGAACTGTATCCTTATTAGCAACATCTGCTGGCATAGAACAGCTTATTAACAACATCTGCAGGTATAGAACTGTATCCTTATTAACAACATCTGCAAGCATATAACTGTATCCTTATTAGCAACATCTGAAGGCATAGAACTGAATCATTATTAACAACATCTGCTGGCATTGAACAGCTGATTAACAACATCCACAGGTATTGAACTCTATCCTTATTAACAACATCTACAAACATAAAACTGTATCCTTATTAACAACATCTGAAGGCATAGAACTGTATCCTTGCTAACAACATCTTCTGGCATAGAACTGTATCCTTATTAACAACATCTGCAAGCATATAACTGTATCCTTGTTAACAACATCTGAAGGCATAGAACGGTATCCTTGCTAACAACATCTGCTGGCATAGAACAGCTGATTATCAACATCTGCAGACATAGAACTGTATCCTTATTAACAACATCTGCAGGCATAGAACTGTATCCTTATTAACAACATCTGCAGGCATAGTACTGTATCCTTATTAACATCATCCACAGGCATAGAACTGTATCCTTATTAACAACATCTGCTGGCATAGAACAGCTAATTAACAATATCCACAGGCATAGAACTGTATCCTTATGAACAACATCAGCAGGTATAGACCTGAATCCTTATTGGTCATTTGCGTGAGCATGCAAAAACAAGATGGCGGCCATTATGTGAGCTCCGCATTTGGGGGCTCGTTTTTATCGACGAATTCAAGCTTTTTTATATAACAAGACTCCAGAAAAATTGCTAGCAGCCCTGTCAAGCCTACCTGCTGCTGAGACATTGTTTTTCTGGTGCTGAAGACTCTGAAGACATCAGGAGCAGTGTTTTTCTTCCTCTGGTGGCTGCTTGGAGCTCCTCATAAGGTACTGCCCATATTCCTGTCAGGGGGGCGGAGCAAGTTCTCAGGAAAAGGCCTGGCTTTGGCCTAACCAATCCCACAGTCCACTTTAGCTGCTGCACCAGCCTTTTCTTTGCTGCATTTTCCTGCATTCATCCTTTTTCTTTATGCTCTGCAGTTTATTACTTCTTCAATTATTTTTATAATTACGAAAATGGAGAGTAAAAATGCACAAAACCCCAATTATAAAAGAACATTTCTCCTCCTCCTGTTAAGTCTAAAGTGGTGGAATCAAGTGAGCCCTCTTTGTCATTAATTCTCAATGAACTTCACGCTCCACGTGCCAACAAAATAAACTGAAAGGCAAAATAATTTCACCACTGATAACAAATCACTGAAAAAAAGATAGACAAGGCCAGCAGTCTGCCTTAAATTTTGCTGAAATCGGCATGATCACTTTGAACGGTCGCTTCCTACAAGACCAGCCCGCAGCCACAACCAGAACAGCTAAACAGACACAATCAGTCCTAGATTATACCATAGTGGACCTGGAGGTACTCCAAAGGATCGCCAGCTACCAAATAATGCACAAATTGGACAGCGATCATAGTCTGCAATCAATTGTTCTTACCCTTCAATATGTAAGGGCACCAGCAAGCAACGACTTGACGGAAACTCCTAGCCCATATAACCTAAAACGACTCGCATGGAATGGAAAGAATGTCGAAGAAATTATGATCCATGTAAAAAAGGTACAGGAAAAAGGTGAAGTAAAAAGATCGGCAGAGCATCGGGCCAATTTGGAAAAGATGATCATAAGTTTAACAGACAAATTCGGTTCCCAAAACAAAAGCCATAGAAGAAATCCAATGACAGCATCTCTGGTACATCTTGGTTCTATAGTGTGTAAAAAAAGGACTCTAAACCAGGAAATTAGAAAGTTACAAGGAAAAAATCAGATCATGGGTGAAGACACACAGCAACAAATCCACAAATTAAGGCAAAAATATAAAACAGAGGTTTAGATAGCAAGGAAAAATCAACAAACAGAAATTTGGCAAAAACGATTGGAAACAATCTAATCAAATAATAGGAAATTTTGGGCAGAAATTAACAAAATAGCAAACGGAGCATTCCACGAACACAATGCAAATATACTAGAGGCAGATTGGATACATCACCTAGAGCAAAATCAAGGGAACAATTGCAACCTTCAAGTACTGAAATCAGATCACACTACTCATCACCAATACAAAGGGGAAGAACCCAAACAAAACTTTGGTGAAAATTGGATCAGACCATATCAAGTACAAATGGTTATAAAAAAACTGAGGACTACTGGCGCACCTGGCCCAAACGGCTTGCCAAACGGGCTCTTTAAATACGACCAATCGTTCTGGGCAGAATATCTCTCCCCATTGTTCAACCACGCTTTTCAAATGGGAAGTATACCATCATCATGGAGAGGGAGCATTTTGCATCCAATTTTTAGGGCAGGCGCTAGATCGGACCCGGCGAACTATAGGCTGATCGCTCTCATAGACGTAGAGGCCAAAATATACGCATCATACCTCCTGATAGCACTGGAAGAATGGGTCACCACGAATAAGATCCTCCCAATTACACAGACCGGGTTCAGGCCGGGAACAAACACGTTGTGCAATTTTTTCGCCTTAAATCTTCTTGTCGAAAAAGCAAAGGCTAAATCTACAAAATTGTACACCTGTTTTGCCGATTTAAAATCAGCGTTCGACACGGTACCAAGGGAGATCCTATGGCAAAAGATGGCAAACTGGGGTATCCCACCAAAGTTACTGCAGGCCATCATCAACCTATACACATCCACCTGGGTCAATATAAAATTAGGGAATGGTGAAAGAACAACAGCAAAGATCCCAACCCACATTGGCCTAAAGCAGGGATGTGTACTGGCCCCCACCCTTTTTAACATTTTTACTGCAGACCTGGATAAGAGGATATCGGGAATTCAGAGCGATCCCCCAAAGCTAGCACACCGCAAAATAAGTACCATGCAGTACGCAGATGACATCGTCCTATGCAGCCAGACCCCAATGGGACTACAGCGCTCCATCATAAGGTTGCATGAATACACCAGGGAGCATGGTTTGCTCATCAATCATAAAAAAACGAAGGTCATCTGTTTTTCATCACGTACAGGGTGGCAAAAATTCAAATGACACGTGGCAGGAAACATCATAGAGCAAAGCGTCACATACAAGTACCTAGGAGTAGTGGTAGACTCAAGGTTGACTCTAAAAGATCACTTATTGTACAGAAAAGCCCAGGCTAACAAACTACGCTTTGCTCTAAATTTACTGAAAACAAAATTGAAGTGTCCATCCAACTTATATTTGCTAAAAGTAATCGCAGCCAAATTTCTCCCAACCCTTACGTACGGCTCGGAATTATTCAGAGGACAAGACGCAAACGTCCTGAATCTTCAACAATCAGAGTTATTCAAATACATCTTTCAGATCCCGAAGTTTGTATCACAAGCACAAGTACGTCTGGAATTTGGGTTATTAAATCAGCACCCATTAAAATAAGCAGCAATATTAAAAATGTGTTGGAAATAAAAGCAGCACAAGAGGATTCGTTGATGGGGTACTGTTGGATCGAAATAAAGAATCAAATAAAAGGAAAAAACGCCTGGAACACAGTTCTGGAAGAAGCATTGATAAACCTCAAAATGCAAGAAGCATGGAACACCAATTACACCTTTGCAGCTTTTAAAAAAATAGCCAATAATGCGGCAAAACAAAAAAGCCTGGATTACAAATAAAGCCGCATTAGCAAAGAAAAAACATGGCTGAACGGTATTAGCTACATATGAGAGATTCTCCCCACAACCATATTTAGTCAACCACATCACAACCGCTACCCAACAACTGCTACTTCGAACTCGGATGGGGGCTTTTATCTCAAAAGATCAGGTTCCAGCATGGAAACAAACATGGCCAACATCACTCTGCAGACTCTGCGGTCAAGCTGACGAAACTCTGACTCATTTACTGTGTATTTGTCCATCCCTGAATAACCTGAGACGTTTTTATCTATTACATGCATTTCGTATATTTCAAATTAGATCATGTCGGCCAGCAGTCATGTTAGCATTGAACAGCAAACTGTTACAGGTAGCATGCAGGGCCACCAGATTCTTGCAGAAAGTTAGCTTCTTAATACAGAAAATCGAAAGATAACTTCAATTTTTTAAATATGACAGTATAGCCTGCCTGTGTACTTTTTACTTTTTAAAAGCCAATCGGAAGATTTTAGTACAAATAATTGTAAAGACTTTAACTAACTATATACAATAAAATTTAATTTACTCACGTGCCAACACTGATAATATTGCGTCAGAAATAAAAAATCTGCATAAAGACATGGCTAGTATATCGATGAGGGTTTCTGATAATTCCATTAAAATTCAGGATAACCAATTTAAAATCGACGCCTTTACACCTCTTGTGGCTAAAATTTCCCCTATGTCTGCTCAATTGTTGGATATGGAAAATCGTAACAGGCAATACAATCTGCATATTTTTAATTGCCAGAGGATGTTGAAGGCTCCAATTGCAGACTATATCTGGAAAACTTGATTCCTGGTCTTTTAAATGTTAAATTTCCAGAAAAATTTGAAATAGATAAAGTGCATAGGATTCCATCCCATCGCAATCCTCATCATACCAAGCCACGACAAATGATTTTTAAGGTCCTTCGTCATCATCATTTGGTTTTGATAAGGAAAGCGGCACGTGAAATTCCTTCCTTAATGGTAAATGGCAATAAAAAAAAAAATTCCACCAAGACCTTGCCAAAGAGTCTGTTAAGATTCACAAAGAATTCACTGACTTGCGTCCTCAACTACGAAGTCTTGGATTTAAGTATGGCTTATTTGATCCTTCAACGATGCGCATCTGGAAAGATAATTTTTCTAAGCCCTTCCAACGCCCGGAAGTTTTAAAATTGTTTGTGGAGCAGCAATCACATCATTCTCAGCCTTCTATGGATACGCATGACTTTGCTACTTGAATAATATTTTAGCTGGTATTTCCGATTAATTTTGTAATTTTCTTCATGCTGGGCTCCAATGGTTTGGTCATGCTTGTTAAGTGCGTGTGCGTTTCACATTTGTTATTGATGTTTCTCTGTGTTTGTCATTTTTGTTGTCGTCTTTTGAATGTTAGTTTGTATATATTCTTTTTCCTACTCTTTCCTTTTCGCCTGTTCTGGAACTACTATTTTTCATAATCTTTCCTTCTTACTTTCCTCCACTTGACCTTTTTTCTCTTTCTCTTTTATCATGGCTAATGTTCATAGTATTAAAGTAGTCTCATTAAATGTTAAAGGTTTACGTCATCCAGTTAAACGTAATATTTTTTTAGATTATTTAGGTAGTTGCAAGGCAGATATTTGTTTTATACAGGAAATCCATATTGATGACAAAATCTTAGATTATATGAAAAAAAAGTGGGTTGATAATATTGTCTCTTCTCCTGCAAATGGCAAAACAAATGGTGTGGCTATTCTTTTTACAAAACAATTACAATGCCAAATTTTGAGTAAATTTTCAGATACTGACGGGAGATATGTCATAGTTAAAATGAAAGTTCATGATTCAGTTATATTTTTACTAAATGTTTATGGTCCTACTGAGGATGATCCTGCTTTTTGGTCCACTCTTACAACTGAAGTTTTAAAGTTGGGAAAAGTTCCTTTAATTGTTGGAGGTGATTTTAATGTTATATCTGATCTATTATTAGATAGATTATCTCTTACTAAATTTTGTCCTCCTAAGGTTTTTTATGCTTTTAAATCATGTATTCAAACCACAAAGATAGTTGATATTTGGCGACTACACTTCCCCACAGAAAAAAGTTTTACATTATTTTCTAACCCACATAATTCTCATTCTAGGCTTGATTATTTATTAGTCTCTAAGCAATTAATTAACTCCGTCATTACTCCTATGATTGGTAACATTGATATTTCAGATCATGCTTTGATTTCTTTTGTTTTGAATTTAAATTCTTCCTTTACAAAGCAATCTAGATGGCGAATGAATAATGATATCGTTCTTCATGAACGGAATAAACCTAAGCTCTTAAATGCCATTCAGGAATACTTCCTTCTTAACCCTGAAGGTTCTGCTTCTATGGTTAATAGATGGGACGCTTTTAAAGCTTATATTAGAGGTGTAACTATTTCTCTTATGGCCCACGAAAATAGAACCTTTAATGCAAATATTAAAAATTTAGAAAAGCAAATTGCAAAATTTGGGAGACTTTTTATTACGTCTAATGACTCTCAATTTAGAATCAAATTACAAAAACTTCGATATGAATTTAACTCAATCCTTAGCAAAAGAGCTGGTATTCAGATTTATAATTCTAAAGCCAGGTATCGTTTCAATGCCAACAGATCCGAAAGTCTCTTAGCTAATTATTTGCGTATAAAAAAGATAAAGCTCAAATCAATTCAATTCATGGCTCTAATGGTAAAATTGCTTTATCCCACAATGATATCGTTAATGAATTTTTGGATTTTTATTCTATTCTCTATAAAAAACCCAATTTTAATGATGTTTCCTTGATTGATTCCTTTTTAACTAATTGTGGTTTACCCACGATTTCACAATCTGATAAAAGTGGGCTTGACTTACCCATTACTCAAGATGAAATTCTATCAGCCATAAAATCTCTTTAAAAAAATAAGTCTCCTGGTCCCGACGGTATTCCTGCTGACTTTTACAATGAATTTCAATGACAGCTTATTCCTTTTTTACTTCAACTTTTGATCTTTTTTGGTTCTACAGGAATTACCTCAGGTTCTTTTACTTAGGCATTAATTATTGTATTTCCCAAACCTGATAAGTATCCCACACTCGTATCAAATTATCGTTCTATCTCTTTAATTAATCAAGATTGTAAATGATATGCTAAAATACTTGCTTCTAGATTATCTTCTGTGTTAGATTCTATTATTCATCCAGACCAATCTGGTTATATGAAGAATAGATATTCTGCTAACAATACAGGAACTCTGTTACATGTCATTGAACAATCTTCCACTTTATCTCTACCATCAGGAATTCTCGCGTTAGATGCTGAGAAAGCTTTTTATAAAATTTACTGGCAATTCTTTTCCCATACATTATTATCATTTAATTTTGATGACACATTTATTCGCATGATTTCTGCTTTGTATTCTGCTCCTACTGCTCGTTTATTTATCAATGGCCACATTTCAAACCAATTCTCCCTTTTTAGAGGTACAAGACAAGGTTGTCCCGTCTCCCCGCTTTTATTTCTTATAGGTATTGAACCTATACTTACTTCTGTAAGAAAATGTGATAATATTAAAGCAATCAATATTAAGGACGTCATTATTAAAACCTTAGTTTATGCTGATGATGTACTTTTATTTATTAGTGATCCTTTATACTCATTCCCTTCCCTATTAGAAATTATTTCGAAGTATTCTACAGTGTCTGGTTATAAATTGAATACTAATAAAACTAAATTTTTTCCTTTAAATATTTCTTGTACTCCTGATATGATTCCTATGAATGACATTATTTGGCAAAAGAATAAATTGAAGTATCTTGGTATTCTGTTCTCTTCATCCATAAAATCAACAATTACATTGACCTGTGATGTTATCTTAAATTATATTAAAGATGAAACATCCAAATGGTCTTCACTTCACCTTTCATGGTGGGGAAGGATGGATTCTATTAAAATGACTATTGCTCTAAAATCTTCTACACCCTTGCCATGATTCCTATACAATTTACATTAAAATTTTACAAAGATATTGACAAACTTCTCTCCAAATTTCTTTGGAATAAAAAATCACCTCGTATTAGTTATATAAAATTAAAAATGCTCAAGTGTAATGCAGGTTTTGGTTTACCTGACTTTTTTCATTACCACAAAGCTTTTATTTTAAAACAAAGTTCCATATGGTTTAACAATTCCTTTTTAAATAATCCACCTAAGTGACTTCTTATCGAAAAATCTATAGTTAATCCGTTTACATTACCCACTTTGTTAACCATGTCTAATAAATCACAATTTTTTCATAAATCTGTTATTCCTAAATCCACTAAATTGATTTTTAATGATTTATTTTCATTTTTTCAATCCCCCATGTTTACTATAGAAGACATGTCATTATGGCATTACACCAAACAAATGATGGACGGAATGCTGACAATGCATACATTCTCCTCCAGTCAAGAGATCTGGGTTAAATCCATCGTTCTTTTGCCCACTACACCACCCCAGTTTAGACATGGCCATATGCAAATCAGTCTTGACCCTGTGCCTCATGGGAACAGTCCAGCCCGAACTGCCAAGCCATGTCTTCCCTGGACCGGAATCAAGCATCCTAGGACCGGTTTCTGGCTATCAGCCGTCATCAGCCAGGATAGCTTGACTCCAGTGGCGTAGTGAGCACGGGTCCCACGTCTGGGAATACCCATCCCATTTAGGGCGAAAAGCGTTACAACAAACAAATGATGGACGGAATGCTGACAATGCATACATTCTCCCCCAGTCAAGAGATCTGGGTTAAATACATCGTTCTTTTGCCCACTACACCACCCCAGTTTAGACATGGCCATATGCAAATCAGTCTTGACCCTATGCCTCATGGGAACAGTCCAGCCCGAACTGCCAAGCCATGTCTTCCCTGGACCGGAATCAAGCATCCTAGGACCGGTTTCTGGCTATCAGCCGTCATCAGCCAGGATAGCTTGACTCCAGTGGCGTAGTGAGCACGGGTCCCACGTCTGGGAATACCCATCCCACTTAGGGCGAAAAGCGTTACAACAAACAAATGATGGACGGAATGCTGACAATGCATACATTCTCCCCCAGTCAAGAGATCTGGGTTAAATCCATCGTTCTTTTGCCCACTACACCACCCCAGTTTAGACATGGCCATATGCAAATCAGTCTTGACCCTGTGCCTCATGGGAACAGTCCAGCCCGAACTGCCAAGCCATGTCTTCCCTGGACCGGAATCAAGCATCCTAGGACCGGTTTCTGGCTATCAGCCGTCATCAGCCAGGATAGCTTGACTCCAGTGGCGTAGTGAGCACGGGTCCCACGTCTGGGAATATCCATCCCACTTAGGGCGAAAAGCGTTACAACAAACAAATGATGGACGGAATGCTGACAATGCATACATTCTCCCCCAGTCAAGAGATCTGGGTTAAATCCATCGTTCTTTTGCCCACTACACCACCCCAGTTTAGACATGGCCATATGCAAATCAGTCTTGACCCTGTGCCTCATGGGAACAGTCCAGCCCGAACTGCCAAGCCATGTCTTCCCTGGACCGGAATCAAGCATCCTAGGACCGGTTTCTGGCTATCAGCCGTCATCAGCCAGGATAGCTTGACTCCAGTGGCGTAGTGAGCACGGGTCCCACGTCTGGGAATACCCATCCCACTTAGGGCGAAAAGCGTTACAACAAACAAATGATGGACGGAATGCTGACAATGCATACATTCTCCCCCAGTCAAGAGATCTGGGTTAAATCCATCGTTCTTTTGCCCACTACACCACCCCAGTTTAGACATGGCCATATGCAAATCAGTCTTGACCCTGTGCCTCATGGGAACAGTCCAGCCCGAACTGCCAAGCCATGTCTTCCCTGGACCGGAATCAAGCATCCTAGGACCGGTTTCTGGCTATCAGCCGTCATCAGCCAGGATAGCTTGACTCCAGTGGCGTAGTGAGCACGGGTCCCACGTCTGGGAATACCCATCCCACTTAGGGCGAAAAGCGTTACAACAAACAAATGATGGACGGAATGCTGACAATGCATACATTCTCCCCCAGTCAAGAGATCTGGGTTAAATCCATCGTTCTTTTGCCCACTACACCACCCCAGTTTAGACATGGCCATATGCAAATCAGTCTTGACCCTGTGCCTCATGGGAACAGTCCAGCCCGAACTGCCAACTGGGGGAGAATGTCTGCATTGTCAGCATTCCGTCCATCAATTGTTTGTTGTAATGTCATTATGGCATAGCACAGTCATTAAATTAAATAGAAATATAAGTTTCTGGTATTCATGGATTAATACTGGTATTTTTTATCTTAAAGATGGCTATTGCAATAATGCTTTCATATCATTTGAGGCTCTACAAACAAAATTTAGTTTACCTCAGTCTGACCTTACCAAATATGAATATTTGTGTAATTCGATTTTAGATTCATTTTCTCATGTTATTCCTTCTAATGTTAAAGCTGATTTATCAATTTATATTCAAACTGTTTCCACATCATCTCATGGTGTTTATATTTTTTATATAAAATTATCTAATTCTCTAGCAACCAACATTAATATGATTTCAGTATTTTGGAGTAATGAACTGTCAATCTTCTTATCTGTTGATATATGGAAAGATATTTAGCTTAGCAGTATTTCTGGTTGGTTACCTGTCTCGCTTTATCAAACAAATTCTTATATTTTACTCAACTGTTTAAGGACTCCATTATGTTTATTTCAAGCTAAACTTCTTCAATCTTCAACATGTTGGCACTGTAAATTACATCCTGGTACATTACAACATATGCTTTTTGGTTGTCCTTTAGTTTCTAAATTTTGGACAGATGTTTGGGATATTATAAAAAAGATATTAACTATTCATGATGATGTTTCATTTAAAATGTTAATATGCAAATCTGCTGTTATTTCTCACAACTTAAATGACTTAGATGGCAAACTTTTAAATTTTCTGATATCAATTGCTTTAAAATCCATTACATTTTGTTGGAAAGATGTTTTGCTATTATCGGTGCATGCTTGGTGGTCATGGGTGATTTTTACAAGAAGAGGAGCTCAGTTATCCTTATCTGGTATTGGTCATAATTCTAACTCTTATCATTCTTTTTGGAAACCTGTTGATACATATTTATCTTCCTAATTATATATTTATATCTAGTTTTTTGTTTATTGCTATTATAATAGACAAATATTCACGCTATAGTAGCTCTATATTTTATAGTTAATGCAATGGTTTTATAACTGTTTCCTTTCCCTCCCCCTTTTATTTTTCATTGAATATTTGTACTGTTGTTACCTAATGTAATTCATTTGATGCTCTTGTATTGATATATTATGATTAGGTATTTTAGGACAATAATATTTTTTCTGTATTGTCTTTGTGTATTGCTTAATATGAAAACTCATTAAAATCTTTTGAACTTAAGAACTGTATCCTTATTAACAACATCTGCAAGCATAGAAAAGCTGATTAACAACATCCACAGGCATGGAATTGTATCCTTAATACCAACATCCACAGGCATAGAACAGCTGATTAACAACATCCGCAGGCAAAGAACTGTATCCTAATTAACAACATCTGCAAGCATACAACTGTATCCTTGTTAACAACATCTGAAGGCATAGAACTGTATCCTTATTAACAACATCCGCAGGAATAGAACTGTATCCTTATTAACAACATCTGAAGGCATAGAACTGTATCCTTGTTAACAACATCTGAAGGCATAGAATTGTATCCTTATTAACAACATCTGCTGGCATAGAACAGCTGATTAACAACATCCGCAAGTATACAACTGTATCCTTATTAACAACATCCACAGGCATAGAACAGCTGATTTACAACATCTGCAGGGATAGAAAGTTGCAGCATTTGCTCTGCTATATCAGGGTAGCTACTTATTTGACTAGCCATAAAGTCCTTTAGAGGATATTTCCAAACCATGCATGTGCAGAATGTCTGCATAGCATAAAGTCTGCAGATGTAAGTTTAGAGTAAGCGTGAAAATTAACATTTTTTTTTTCTTTAAGTGAAAAATAATTCACCACATAACACAATGTTTCCAAAACCCACCTAAAATACGGGAATTTGAGCGCTCTTCAGCCTGACATAAATTTAGAAGTACATTTAAGTGTAGGACAGGTGTAGGAAATGCAGATAAATATC
This sequence comes from Triturus cristatus, assembly GCF_964204655.1. NCBI lineage: Eukaryota > Metazoa > Chordata > Amphibia > Caudata > Salamandridae > Triturus > Triturus cristatus. The sequence goes on from NC_140581.1 coordinate 234,300,787, forward strand.
CTAAAAGTTATAAAGTTTTGGCTACTTTCATAATATTTGCATTTTCTGTCAATGATCACGGTTATGATTCTACACTCAGCTTTTAATCACTTTCCTCATGTAAGTCACAAGCAGAAAGTATTTGAAGAACTATACGCTTTAAGTCTCATAAACATACAAAATCTGATGTAAAAGCAAAAAATGAAATGGAGGGCTTAAAGTAATGGTTGGTTTTGGGTCTTCAAATATGAGTTAGACGAGGCCATCTTCAACAAATCTTTTGAAGCTGTTGTTAGGGAATGAATGCTTAAATGTTAAAAGCGGTATAGAAATATTTTCTTAACAAATTTTATAAAATTTGAACATGCATTCGATTATTCTTTCTAATGATTGGACACCTAATAATCTGCATTAGGACCTTTAATGATGGGATGACTCTTCTTTTCTTTGTTTTTTCTGCTCTATTAATGTTATACTGTCTTATTTTCTTTTATTGCTTAGGGTAGAAATAGGAAGGAACAGCCTCTTATCCAAAGTGCATAATATCATTGTAATGAGATACAATGCAAGACCAAAATAATTATTTTGTAATTTTGCACTATTATTATTTTTTATTTAAAAGTTGTATATAGCACTAATGTACTGTGAGGGATAAGAAATGGCAGTATGCTTGTTAATATGTGGCTATGTGCAATACATTTTCCAATATAAAATTTTGGCAACAAAACAGGAAGCCCAGCCATTTTACAAAATTTGTATGCATCTTATAGTGAAGTGAATTTACTATATTTTTAAGGAACTATTGAAACCTCCTACTTGGTTTTATTGTAAATTAATGCAAGTAGAGTAAGTGATTTACACGGAGCCTTTGCTAATTGAAATGTCAAGATAGAGCACTGGAAAGACGCTTTCCCAGGTCCAGATTACCATCCAATTAAACAGCATGCCATGCACACTCCATGGACCATAAATCTGCTTGTGGTAGAGCAAATCAATAATGTTTCCAGGTTCGAGTTGCTGAATGTATGAACCCCACCAAAGGATTGCTCAACATCTACAAGGAGATGGGGCTTCTCAGCTCATCCTCCAATATGCCAGCTGCCTCCTCAGACATCAGCAATATCTTTCGGCCTCTTTTTATTGCTGAAACCGACACCTTCGGAGCCTGTATTGCTGCCCCTACTGCCTGGGCTTTAAAGCGTTGCTCTTGTTCCCCAACTCCCAGCTTTGCAAGCCATCTCTGTGAGTTTGCACTGATCTCTGAAACTAACATAAGGAACAACTTGATCTCCTTCAAAAAATCTTCTCCTCAAAAGGACACTGGTGATGCTATAGTCATCTATACTAGACTCACAGCACATACTCCTAGCATCACCAGACATCTAATATAGCCATCTCCGTTGGGGTAATATCACAGGCTCTTTAGCATGTAATCATCACAACTATCTGAAAGAAATCCACTGCAGACCCCAATAATGTATTTGATTGGAGATCCTTGTTTGAACTTCCCTGTGTTGTAAAGAAGCTTGAAGCTTTAGTCACCTGCCAACTGTTCTTCCACCTGGAGTGAAATGGCCTTCTAAGAGACTTTCAGTAAATTTTCAGACCCCACTTAGGTGCCGATTAGGATCCTGGAAAAAATTTCCCCGTACGACTCGTATCCGGTCTTTTTACCATACGAATCGTACAAGTTCCGTACAAACTGCCAAGTACGATTCGCATGGGAAAAAGTCCATACGAATCGCATTGGGAATAATTCCCCACACGTCCTCGAGTCGGAAAAGGTGTCCGACACGTCCCCGGACGATTTACCGTACAAACGTGAAAAGTGAAGGCCGACCGCGCAAGTACGATCCATCCCGTGCGTCCGATGACACAACCGTATGAAAAAAACACCGTCCGCACCGACAACCCATAGCAACCATGGAGATATGTTCCCACATACGCGCCGAACCCCCCAGCCCCCGTGTACGTATGCGCCGAACCCCCCAGCCCCCGTGAGTACGCGCCGAACCCCCCAGCCCCCGTGAGTACGCGCCGAACCCCCGTGTATTTACACCCGTGTACGTACGAGTCGTACCCCCCCGTGTATGTACACCTGTGTACGTACGAGTCGTACCCCCACCCCGTGTATGTACACCTGTGTACGTGCGGTGCGTACCCCCGTGTATGTACACCCGTGTACATACAAGTCGTACCCCCCGTGTATGTACACCCGTGTACGTACGAGTCGTACCCCCACCCTGTGTATGTTTACCCGAGTACGTGCGGTGCGTACCCCCCGTGTATGTACACCCGTGTACGTACGAGTCGTACCCCCCCGTGTACGGCGAGTCGTACGGCGCGTACCAGGTCCCCTAATCTGGTCGTTTCGCGGCGTACTTCGCATTTACGGCACTTTTTGGGTGCCGTAAAAATATTGGCTTCCGGACTGCTGTCGGTTCGAATCGTACTTCCTGGTTCGTTATACGCTGCCTGAAAGCGTCCCGACGTCACGTCGGCGCTTTCCCGGATCACATTTGTATGTATATTTTCGTCGGTTGGTGTTTTGTACGACTCGTACGGAAAAGGTGTTTCCGTGCGAATCGTACTTGCATGTTTGTAAAGTTGTACAACCGGGTACGAGTCGGACGGAGAAAACGCTCCGACCGACAGTTTGTACCCGGTTTTTCTAGGATCGTAATCGGCACCCTAGTAGAGAGACCACTCTCTAAACATCAGTGCGGAACCACTCATGCTGTGGCATCCTCGCCATTCCTGTGCTGTGATCCTTTTACACTTTGTGGCTGCCATAGACGCCATTGATCATCTGGTGCTAATTTATAGACTTGCTACATTGGCTCACACCAGTGATAGATCATTGGCATGGTCTGCCTCCTTCTTGCAGAGTCAGCGCCATTACTAGGCCTTAGGCCATCCGTGGTGGTCCCTGCATTTGCCTCCCTTGGTGGCCGAATCAAAGAGCTGGGGTTGGGGTGCTGCAGATTCCTAGGCCCACCATCCTGCGATGGCCGCGGGTAAAGGAGGGTGCCAGCCGCCATCCCTAAAACTTGTGCCGCTTGGTTCAAACCTCCTCCCTTGCTACACCACTGTGCAAAGTTGCAACCATCAGGTCAAATTTGTCCCATTTCACTCCAGCACAGCCAACAACTGTGGATAGGCACTGTCACAAATTCTGTTTAAGATCTACATATGGCTGCCTGCTGCAATTCTAGACTCTTATATTGGATATCTCATGTACATGAACAACACACAGTTCCAGCTTATTCTTTAAGACTTGACTAGTGCCCTTCCAACCTGTATGACTTCCTTTCACTGGTTCATCAGTGAATGCTGAACAACTGTCTCTGCCTAAAGAGTGTAAAAAACTAAAATCCTGCTTCCCGGCACAGCACAGCACTGCACATCTTCCTGATGCAGGCCAAGGGTGAGTTAAACACACAGTAGCAGAACGTTTTAAAAGGTGAGTGAACCTGTAGGCCTCAATTCAGTGACACAAGGTAAAAAGGCACTATTCACTACACGGTATGTTGCCACCACTGTGCTTGTGCTGTTTAACCCCTGGTGAAGGCGGTCGCGTTCCACCACTATGAAGGTAGCGCTTTGGGTGCCCTTCTTCGTACAAGACCACAATCTATGAGACAGGCCTATGTCATGGCGCACACACATTATCCGTGTTTGCCTATGAAAAAGTTCAGCATTAGGGATCCAGACAACAGTACAGTGGGCACTCAGGGCAGGAGTACACGTCTTTACCATACAGAAGACTTTTCTGTCCCAACACATTGCATAGACCTTTTTTGTGCATTGTAATGTAAGACCACATATAAGGCAAACTTTGAAGTATTTCCACGCATCTAGAATTACTTTTGCTTTTTAAATGTAGTCCAGAATGTTCATATCAAATGTCATAATTTAGCCTATTTCCTCCTGTTTCGTGCTTTTTCATATTTAATTGTATTTTCCTACCCACAAATATCGAATTCATTTTCTATCTTTTTTTGTTTGACGTTTTTGTACAGAGTTCCTATTTACTCAGCAGCGTCTCAGAGTGTTTTCAGCCTACGTATATTATAGGGAAAGCAGTGTGCAAAAAACTACAACAGCAGGAGCCCAGTGGTAGAATACTGGATGAAACAGGCAGCGTCCAGAGCTACACTCCAACGAAAATGTCCACAACATGATGAGAAAGTCATGAAGGGGAGCAGGAATGCTTATGTATGGGGTGAGTAAGGAAAAGTTGGTCTTAGTCATTTGACTAGAAAACTTACGGATCAGGAGTGGCTTATGACTACCAAAATTAGACAATCATTAAGGATCTTCTAAATTTAAAGTGGTCATTTCAGTCTTAACTCTAGGGGTAGGTAAAGTCCTGTACATGGAGCGATTGCCCCCTTAGACGTAAGTGCTGGTATGCTGATTTGGAAACTGCATTCATTTGGGGGATGAAGTATAGTTCGTTGTCAAAAGGTGCCTGCTTCCTCTAGCAAAGGTAAAGAGTCTGAAGCTAGCGTAGCTACTGTGTGTTGGTTGTATGTGTGCCTGGTAAGGGTACAGTACAAGGACAAAGCAGTACTGTGGATTGCATGTGTAGTTAGTACATGTACTGGCTGTATATATGACTGAGACTAATACATTACATGAGAAATGTAGTGCTGTGCAGTGCTTGCACAGGGAAAGCATATCCTGGGAGTATATATGCTTGCGGCGAGTAAAATACATGAAGGTTGAAGTGTTGTGCAGTGCACACACAGGGGCAGATTACGATGTTGTGCGGAAAGCCCCCGACCGACAGTTGGATTACCCTAGACCATGTCGGAACTCATCCGCCCAATTCTCGCGGTCAGAAGGAAAACCGTTCGGACATTCCGAATTGGTTCGGCTAGGTTCTTGCAGAATCTGTGTCGGTCGGAAGTGAATCGTACAGCTCCATGGACAGCGTTTCCGACCGACCGATTACCATGTCGGATTCCAACAGCCTTTCTGACTTGAGCTGTCTGACACAAAAAGGCTGCCTGAAACTGACTTTGGAGGCCATTAGCAGGCTCCCCTTCATCCTAAGGCCTCCGGTTTGGGACCGTGGGGGTACCCAAGGGACCCCCTTGTAAAACCATGCACTGTGTGGCAGACACCATGGGGTGCCCGTGACAGGGTGCACCCCTTTTCCCCATAGGAGCCAGTGTTGTCGGTCAGAGCAAGGGCTCCCATTCATGTCAATGGGAGTCCGACCGAACGGTGTTCAGAAACGAGAGTCGGTCGGAACCGAGTCCGAGAAGGAGTAATCCGCCCCTATGTGTCCACCTACACATAGCAGCTGCGGAACCAGTGCTCTGATGTAAAATGTTTGGGGCATATTTATAAAAAAATCTGATGCGCTGGCAGGCACCATTGCACTATGGTGTAAGGGTACCTGCATTGTAGGCAGGATTGTTTTAGTGTACAAAGAAAATCCTTCCTGCACAAAAACGATCCTTAGGCATTTTCCTTTTTCTATGTGTGCTGCAGAATAAAGCACATACAGAAAGAGAAATAAACGAGGAGAAATAAAGATGCTTCCTCTCGTTACCCTCACCTGGTAAGGTGTAGGATTTAGACGCATTCCTAGGTGTACCAGTAATCTTGAAGTGTACCAAAATCCAAGGGTGGATATGTGGGGACAGCCGTGCCTCACCAATTGAACGACTCCCTGGGGCAGAGTAACGCAATACTGCAGTGCGTTGTGTTACTCCAAATTTATCAAGACACTCAGAGTCACACATGGTGACTGTTGGACTTGGCCCTTTTTGCAGGGTTATCCCAGAAATGTTTGCCTTCCTCCTGTATTTTGTCTGACCTGTTGTTGTTGGTTTTATGACCCTGGGCACTTCACCCCTGCTGATCAGTGCTAAAGTGCATATGCTCTCCCTGTAAATTGTTGTTAGGAATTGGTGTCAGACCCCAGTACAGTGCACTGTGTGTGCCCAAGCCCTGTAAAATCAAATGCTGCTAGTGGGCTGCAGCACTGATTGTGCCACCCACAGAAGCAGCCTGTAAAATGTAACTCCGGCCTGCCATTGCAGAGCCTGTCTGCAGTCTGATACTGCCATGTCGACTTGGAAAGTGCACACACTTGCCAGTCCCTAACCTTCCCTTTTCTTACATGTTAGTTACCCCTAATGTAGGCCCAAGGTACCCCTGTGGGCAGGGTGCATTGTATGTGAAAAGTAGGACACGTCCTGATGTGTGTGGTATGTCCTGATAGTGAAATACTGCCAATTTTGTTTTTCGCTATTGCAAGGCTACCTGCTCCCATAGGATAGAATGGGGAGTTTGTTTATTATATCTTGTAAACATAACTACCCCTGGGAACAAGGTAGGAAAATAAAGTTTGATATGCCGGAACTCAGAATGTTACAAAGCACCTTTTAGTGAGGGTGATTTTTACATTCTGTGTTTGAAAATACCACTTTTAGAAAGTAGGTATTTTCTTGCTTAGCCATCCAGTATGCCTCTGCTAGGTTTGTGTATTGCATTTCTGGCTTTGAAGTGTCAGGGGCTGGGAAGGAGCAGTGGCTAAAGAGAGCCTGATGAGTCAGGGCTGGGCTGAATAAGCCTGGTCTGTATTTGGAGTGGTGGGAGGAGTAGAACCTGCATCTGATAGATATGCCTGAACTCAGAATGTTACAATGCATCTTTTAGTGAGGGTTATTTTTACATTCTGTGTTTGAAAATACCACTTTAAGAAAGTAGGTATTTTATTGCTTAACCATCCAGTATGCCTCTGCTAGGTTTGTGTATTGCATGTCTGGCTTTGGAGTGTCAGGGGCTGGAGAGTAGCAGTGGCTCCAGAGAGCCTGATGAGTCAGGGCTGGGCTGAATAGGCGTGGTCTGCATTTGGAGTGGTGGGAGGAGTAGAACTTGCATCTGAATAGGGCTGTGCCTGCATTCCACAATAATTGCTCCGCCCCCCTGTGGTTTGTCGGGAGCGAGGGCTCACACAACGGAGGTTGTTGTGCACTTGCAAAGTGCCCCACATAACTGGTTTTGGCTGGGTACAGACACTCTCTGCCTTCAGAGAACAAAGGATGTTGTGGAATAAAAAGAGGGGCTCTGACCCCAGACTTTCGATCACTTCTGGGAAATCAAGAGGAACCTTTGCCAAAGAGAAGAGCCGAAGAAGCTGAGGAGGAATACTGCCCCTATGCTGTTTTGCTGTCTGGGGTTGGCCAGCAGTGGCTACTTGCTGCCAAGGAAAGGAGAAAGGACTTTGCTGCTTGGTTTGTCCCCCCTGCTTGAAGAGAAGATCTCCAAGGGCTTGAACTGAGCTTGCCCCCTGTTCTAGAGGTCTCAGGAACAGCAAAGACCTCACCGTGTCTGTTGGCACGTCTCTGATCATCGCCGCAGAAGAAAAGGGTAACCGACTCTGTCATCGAGTCCGTTGCAGGATTCTGTGTCCTGATAGCACCGCTGAGAGCAACGCTCACTTCGCAACGCAACCCTGACCTCACCAACACCGTCAACGAGCCGCTACCTGCACCAATTCATGAGGACTTTGTCCGCTGCAACACTCCGTTTCACAATGCGACCGCGACATTTGCCCCGACCGACTCGCACCGATTTGGAATTGTTAGACTCTGTCGTATTCAGTATCGCGGTAGCCCCAGGAGGAGCTACTGAGTCTGAAGAACTGTGCTTTATTGATTTTCCTGCAATTTAAAGGTTATTTTGCACAAGTACTATTTATCAAGAGTATTGTCTGTTGGATTTTTATTGTATTTGGTTTTGTTGGTTTAGATAAAGAGTTACTATTTTTCTAAACTGGTGTGGTGTCCATTTGTAGTGTTTTCACAGTATTACTGTATATGTTCACAAATGCTTAACACACTGCCTCTGAGATAAGCCTGTCTGCTCGTGCCAAGCTATCAAGGGGGTGAGCAGGGGTTGTGTGTGTGTTAACAAGGCGTGGGGCACAGGGACTATTGCGAGTGTACTTGCATGTTTTGCATTGTGAGTATAGCGGTGCCCGTGGGGAAGGATTGTCGCTGATAATCGGCTCCTGGGTAAACGGAGGGGATTCCAATTGATTACCATCGGTGTGAGCACTCGGTGAGCCTGGAGTCGGTTGTTCTCTGGTTAAAGTTTTGAAGAGTTGTTAAATTAAGGGAAGGTGGGGAATTATGCCTGATAAAGGGGGACGCAATGGGAAGAGGAAGGACAGTGAGCCAGAGCTGTCCCAGTTACTTAAATAGGTTTTGGCTAAATTGGGCAATAACGAGGAGATTGAGGATGAACCAATGATGGGCCCGGAACTGGAGCATGAGCCAGCACCTGGGGGGGGGAGATCGCCCTTGCATTCCCACAATTAGAGAAAAGGGCCAAGACACACCCCAGTAAGGAGAAAAATAAAAGTTAGAGAAGGGAGCTAGCTGGCAAAAACAATGAGACCGGGCAGGATAGTTAGCCTCCCTCCAGAGAAGTTCCCCAGGGGACACCCAGCATGACATCCCTACCTACACTGCCACCGGTAATGCAGCAGGTGGTTCCAGGTGCAACTGATGTGGGGGCAGTATTAGTGGAGATATGCGGTGCGCTGAGTGCATTGCCTCTGGCAAAACCCAAATACCGTTGTAGTAGTGCAGGCACCTGTTTTACTGGGGGCAGGAGGATCAGCCTAGGGCAGGGGTCTTCAATCTGTGGGGCGCGACCCCCAGGGGGGGCGTGGACTCACATAAAGGGGGTCGCGCATTCCCGATCGCACTCCTGCCTGGATCCGGAATCCAAAACGTGTGCTCTTTGTTTTGAATTCCGAAGAGTGCATTTCAATGTGCTCTCTGATTGGAGAACATCGGAAAACAAGGCTTCGAAGAACTGGTGAGTCAGCTGCCTCTTCCTTTCTCCACATCCACTATGCCCTACTTTTCACCCCTCAGACATACACACATACACCCAGAAATGCCAACCCTCCCGATTCAGGCGGGAGACTACCGATTTCAAGGCTAGTCTCCCGCCTCCCGATCCCTGCAAGCAAAAACCCGATTCCTCGGGGTTTCAGCTGACAGGGCTTGGTATTGTGTAACAGGCTAATTTTTCCAGCAATAGTCAGAGTGGCGATGCAGGGGCTCTAGAAGGGGTGAAAAACCAACACAGCCTCGTTGGCAAGTAAATGGTCTTTTAAAGACCTGTGAAGTACTGGGGGGGGGGGGGGCTGTGTGTTTGCACTGGAAGCTGTTTCAGCCCGGGCTGAAACACGGGGGGAGGGCGGGGGGGATGCACTGCCAGCAACTTGCCAGGCCATTGCACAACACTTGCATCACCTGCCATTGCCTCCATGCTTCTGAAAGGTAAAAAAAACGTGCATTTGTGTTTCGAAAATGTCCGATCCTGCAGCAGCTCACTTCCAAAGCCCATACATGTCAGTAACCCGATTCAAGGCCATAGTCTCCCGATTTTTTTTTTTTTTAATCTCCCACTTTGCTCTTCTGAAATGTTGGCATGTATGCATACACCCCTCACCTTTATTTCAAACTATGCTATTTCTGAAACCTGGCTACATTACAAAAGTAACATTTATTTATGTTCACTTCCTCTTTCACACTGACTGCATAAGCCTTTTTACTCTCCTATTCTGCGTGGTCCCTTGATTTCTTTGAAATCGATTTTTAACAGCATCATTCCGCCGCTACTAGGTGACATCAAACAACAGCAAAGTACTGAAATTATGTATGTGCTATGAATGTGTACGTGGGCTATTTTCCAAAATCATGCATTAGGAATGGATTATGAGTTCGCAGATCGCAGTGATCTGGGTCTGGTGGCTCAGTAAACTTTTGTACATGTTCCAGGAGTTTCTCTTTGACCACATGTTCACAGGTTCGAATTTCGGTGAGTGCACTCTGCCTTCCATCCTTACGAGGTTGATAAAATAACTATTGTTGAGTTTGGTAAAAATAAACATCAGTTATCTGTCAGTGACACCAAGGGGCCTTCTTGGGGTGAGCTGGACACTCTGCAAATATGCCTATTGTTTAGATATCAAGTGAATGAGTATTCAGGCAAGGCATCAGAGGTAAAATTTAAGAAAGTGGCAGTGTGCCATTGTTTCTACCTTGCAATGAAATGTCTTGGCCTGAATAGTATTTATTAGCTTGAATGTATATTGTGGGAAGGTATTTTAAGTTTTTTAATAAAAATCAATGTTTTGTTCAAGTACTGTTAGCCAAAAGGTGGATGGAAGACACACTGATAAAGTTAACATGTTAATGGAGCCTCCTGTGCCTCAAAACATACCTACACTGCACTCATATTTTGATCTTCATTACTATCATCATAGATTCTGGCAGCATTATGAACAGTCTTGTACCAGTTCTATACTTTATCAGAGCACACCGCATCTTGCATCAGTGGGTCTTTAGAGGCTTTCCAGAGACAAAAAAAATCTTTTGATACTGTGATGTGAAAGGCTCTTAGACTGCGTGATCTCTCTTCCTATGGCACAGAAGCAACGGTCTTCCTTTCAAAGTGGATAGACCGGAGCAGGCAATATCATTTGCTTCATGCAAACATAATCCCACACTCAAATTGGCCCATTATGGGAGATGGAAAAAAATTGTTGTCCTCTGGTAGTCAAATTATATAAACATGTGCAGTAACTATCCACACATCTTACCAGGCCATTATTAGTTGGTAAATACCCAGATAACAGTTTGAACATTACTGCTTGCTTTATTCCTAGACTTATTCATTTGTCAAGTGAGCAAGGCGCCATAGCTGATGAACACCAATTCTGAATATCAATTAAAGAGTGAAATACAACATGCCAATAGTGAACGTTAGAGTTGCAGTGCAAGAAACGCAACAAGGTATAGACTGCAATAAGCATATTTGTGAAACAGGAGACAATAGCTGCAAATATTTGCTATACTTTTGGAGGGAAAAAAGTGATAAGAACAGAACACCTGTCCACAAAGGAGGGTGTTCATGGTCAGGCCCCAGAGCCTAACCAACTTTACTATCACAGCTTCATGTGGGCTTATTTGAATTGTAACCATTTAAGGATCAGTTTGTGGAGTCGTTTCTTTTTTTGGTGGAGTTTTACATAGCACAAACTAGACCTGAAGGCATCTTTACATGAGCACCAGTTATGATACAGAGGGACACATTAATTTTTGTTAGGCATGAGGCGACTAAGTGATTTGCCCAGAATCACAAAATGTTGAGCGCCCTTGCCGAGACTAAACCGGTTCCCGAGCTCCGAGGCCGACCACCCTAGCCGTTATGCCATATTCTAGTAGTGATGTAATGAAAATAGTAAAAAAAAACTATGGACGCTCTTCACACATGGCAGGAATTGGGTACAAACTGCAGCAAATTTTCTGTTACTTTGCAGCATATGGGCTCACGTATAGTAACTAACTGATAGAGGACATTATGAGGTTGGTAATTCTGCCATTTAGGGTGCATCGAATCATTTCATTTTGAGACATACATCTTTACACAATCAAGCCTGTAATCTTCTGGTCACAACAGTACTTGTCTGTTGAACAGAAGTGGTGGGGATTTGAACATGCCAACCCTCAGGGTTGTATAAACTCTCAATCATTTGTGTAGGCTCTTCACAGAACTTGTGAGTAAGCTGCCTCTTACCCCGCCTTCCTCCACATCCACCATGCCCTGGCTTTTCACTCCTCAGACACACACACAAACATACATGCACGCACACACGCACCCATTCTTATTTACAAGAATTCTCCTAAAGATGTTTCCCAGAATACTTTATTCCCCCTGGAAGATTTGTTCATTTAAAACAATCCGCTTTCTACTGCTGATGGCACTGGTTACATTTCCACCATCTCTCTGTTGCTACCCTCACCCCCTTTATTTTCACTCTCACCCTTTCCCCATTGATGTCTTTGGTATTCCTCTGCTCTGCCCCTGCTGTTGCCGCTCTCCTGTTTCCGTTTTTGTCATGCTGGCTTGAGGAAAGCCCTCAAAGGCTATCCTGGGCTCCTGGTGTTGGTGGTGTGGGGGGGGTTGAGAGAGGTTCACTGGGGGTGAGGGGGTGCTGTGCCTACGAAAGTAACAATCTTTTCAAACAAAAAGAGTTTTTTGAAGACAAAACTAGCCAGTTCCAGCACAATTCAATCTTGCGTTATCATTGAGTATTCAACACATGAAATAAGAAGAATACAGCCAGAGGCATCACGTGTTGTGTGCACTCGGATCCGAGCTCTCAGGGGGCTAGGTGAGTGTCTTTTACTTTTTTTCCGAGGCAGGGTTGGGGCAGCGCAGCTGTGGTGCCAGCTGCAGGTGCTCTGCCCCTATTAGAAATGGCACTGCCATCATGCAGCTGACAGTGGGGGCCGGAAGGGGTGAGGGGGGCTTGGAGGGAGCATAACACTGAAGGGATGAATGGGAAGAGCCCAGTCTGTGTGTGATTATTAGGTATTGAGAGACCGGGCCAGACATACTTTAATTGACAGATGAGAGGGATGGAAGGCAGGGGGTGGGAGAAAAGAGGCGTGAGTGAACTGCTTAACTCAGCACAACACCTCCAGGGTTTTAAGGGACCACTACTGCTCTCGGCCAGGTGAGCTTCTAATGTGCCGACATGTATTCCTGTGGGGTGGAAGGCCCTTCACAAAGGTTGACTAGACATCTTTCTGTTGTTCATTCCTGTATTTTGGTTATAAACTGGTACTGATGAGGTGAAATCTTGCCCAGTCTTATTGTGTGTAAAAAAATGTCAAAATAATAAAGCAATACTACCCCAAAATATGCTTTATCACATAACATTATTTACATTTTCTTACCACACAATTTAGTCAGCCCTGCCTCATAATTTGGTCAATCCCTGCCTCATAATTTCAGTTGCCCTTCCTATAGGGCAGTCTGGAGGTGCTCAAAGGGCTGACAAGTCAGGTCAGTGAGTGGGTTGTTTTTTTTAGCTGCTCGCTGGCCTGTTTTCTGGTCTGGTGGACTGTATCAATCTTGATTTCTGTGCTACTACCACAAATACTGTCTGCAGGAAGCGAAAATGCATATAGTCTCCCATGCCTTACAAAGCACTTATATAGCTTGGTCTTTATAAGTTTAAAACTGCCACTTAATTTGGTCCTCCCCTGCCTCATAATTCAAGTTGCCCTGCCTATAGGGTAGTCTGGTAGTGCCCAAAGGGTAGCCAGTCAGTGTGTGGGCTTTTTTATGGTCAGGTGGAGCGTTTTTACTCTTGATTTCTGTGCTACTTCCACAAATATTTTCTGCAGAAGCACAAATGCATGCAGTCTACCATTACTTGCAAAACACCTATACAGCTCAATCCATTACAGGTTTAAAACTGCCCGCTTTACAAACAAGTGACTCTTTTTTTAGATCTCATATACACTGCCCTCACATGCAGTAAACTTCTTTGTCCACTCCGTGCTATATCCCTTATAGCTCAGTGAGCTCCAGTGATGAGTGAGAGGGCAGGCGACATTTGGTGGCACTAGTGGAAGCAAGTGAGTGTCAAGCATCTACAAATTGACCGTCTGTCAGGAGAAAAACAGGCACACCCATCACATTAGTTCAGAAATGTATCGTCACCCAAATAGGTTTTGTCAAATTATGCTTTGCTTGGGAAAAATAAAGTATTGTTGTGCATTTTTGGGCAATTCTTTTTGGAGACTTTATGTTTGAACTGAGTAGTAAGCCTGTGACTCCAATTCACAGTCAGCCACAAACCTTTGATTTGCTAAACACTGTTTAATAATATTTTCCCACCATAAAAATGATTTGCTGTGGGTACTTCGGGGCGTTTATTCTTGTCAATGATGAGGAGTACCAAGTTCTAGAAATTTTTGTCCGGAGGGGGGTCCTCAAGCCAGAAAATTTTGACAGGGGGGTCTCGGCATCAAAAAGTTTGAGGACCTCTGGCCTAGGGCATACTTTCAGGCGTGGTGCCTTCTGTAGTACAGACACCTGCAACGCACATCTTGGTAGGTGGGGGGGAGCCAGCTCAGGCCTCACCATCAGGAGTAGCACCTGTGCCCACACCAGGGATTCCCGGGGGGTCAACAGGTTTAACACAGGAGCCCACAGCGAGCATATTTGCTTAAATGGCAACATTATTATCACAATCAGCGGCGCCTGCGTCAGGGGGTCAGGTCAGGGGCGCCTCAGTGGCCCCGTGGGCATCTTCACCAGCCTTGGGGGGCACCATGAGTGAATTACACAAATAGATAGAACTGATGGCACGGGCACAGGGGAACGATGGTCCAAGCACAACCCCTCTGGCAGTGGGTTAGGAGACCCCTTTAAAACCTGATGCAGTTACCCCAACAGGTAAGGGGTCAGAGACCACAGGCAAGAATCTCAGTGGCTGGGGGAAGGCTCTGGGGGGGCAAGATACATTACTTTCCAAGCCTGGTAAATTAGCCTCTCATGTCCCAGCAGACGTTAATGAAAAGATTTGGAAGGGTGAGTTCCTTGATATATTCTCACTGATAAGGCCTAAAAAGAGGGAGGTAGAGGTTAAAGAAAAGGATGGGAAAGATAGCTCTTCCAAGGAGAGAAAGCCAAGGGTGGAGGAGTCAATCACAAATTGGCCTTTTGGTTTTAATGTGTTTGCAACCGTGATACTTGAAAAGAGGCCTGAGTTGGTGGCACCACTGATATTTTATTCTACTAAGATTTTGAAGGCACATGCAATGTATGGCGGGATGGCATGGTTAGTCTACGATAGGGACATCAGATGGGCAAAGGTGGAGGACCCTGAGATTGGGACCAGACAGAGGTGAATGTTTGGCTAGAAAACGTGAATAACAAGACACTAATGAAACAGTCCTTTCGTACAACACAATGGTGATCGGGTGAGAAAAAGGGGACCTGCTGGGCATTCACCAGAAAAATGTGTATACGGCCAGTCGGATTGTATAAATTTAAACACGCCTGTGCTTTCGGTGGCCACCTATCTCATCCAGAATTCAAATGTATAAAAAAATCCAAGGACAGAGGGAGGGACCCCAAGGCATCATACCAATAGGACTTTGCCCACTCCGGTTGAGACTGAGAGACTGATTTACTGGCTGAATCAGTATCTCAATAGGAACGCAGCCCAATTGCTCTATCAAGGTTTTTCCATGGGATTTCGCATACCTGCGCAAGGGGTACCACCTGTTATGCTTTGCGAGAACTTACTGTCTGCACGCACCCATTCCACTGTTGTTTCCCAAAAATTGGAGAACAAAGGCGCGCTGGGTAGGATAGCGGGCCCTGTTAAAACCCGCCCCTGACCTGATTATGTTTGTTCACCATTGGGGGTGGTGCCTAAAAATGACCCAGGCCAGTTCAGAATGATTCATAACTTGTCTGCACCTAAAGGGGCTTCAGTTAACGATGTGATAGACCCTGCATTATGCTCCGTGACTTACTCTTCATTTGACACTGCTTTGCAAAGATTGCATGATCTGGGCCCCAACGCCTTCATGGCATAAACTGACATAGAGTCAGCCTTCCTGCTCATGCCAGTGCAACCTGATGACTGCCATTTACTGTGCTTCCAATTTAAGGGCCATTATTTCTATGACAAATGCCTGCGAATGGGATGTGCAGTATCCTGCAAGTAATTTGAACTGTTCAATTCAATGTTGCAGTGGTTGTTCACCTTCAGAATGGGTCACGCAGATATTGTTCATTATTTGGATGACTTCATGGTGATGGGCCCGTCCTCTTCAGGAGTCTGTGGGAGGACTTTGGGAGACCTAGTTTCAATGTTTGAGGAGTGTGGAGTGCCCCTTGCACCGGGGAAGACAGTGGGCCCTGCTACATGCATGGCGTTCCTTGGGATTAAGATCAACACAGTGGTAGGTGAGTGCAGGCTACCATTGGACAAAGTGCAGGCTTTTTCGCTGGCAATTGATTCGGCTCTCTACGGAGCAAAGGTGACTTTTACATCAACTCCAAGTACTGGTAGGCCAGTTAAATGTTGCTTTGCGCATCATTCCTATGGGTCACCCCTTCTCCAGAACAATTGCAAGAGCAATGTCTGGGCTGACGAAGAAGCATCACCACACTAGGTCGCGTGCAGAAGTGAGGGATGACTTGAAGGTTTGGCGCGAGTTTCGGAGGGACTTTAATGGAAAGGTGGTTTGGCCAGCGCCGCCAGTTACCAGTGAGGCCTTAGGTTTGTTCACAGATGCAGCAGGTAGTGTTTGTTTTCGGGCAGTGTTGGGGCCTCGCTGGTGCTGGGACGATTGGTCGGCAGCTTGGCATGAAAGTGGGCTAACGAGAAATATTGCCTTTTTAGAATTGTTTCCCATTGTAGTGGCAGTCACAGTATGATCTGACTTCTTTTGTAAGAAGTCTGTCGGTTTTTGGTCAGATAACATGTCCGTGGGGAAGGCTATTAACAGGCAAGGTGCTTCTTGTACCCACGTTCTAAGACTGTTGAAGCATTTGGTTCTGTTATGTCTGAGATTAAATTTAATATTTAGAGCTGCACATATCTCAGGTGTTGAGAATCAGGCAGCTGATGCTTTGTCTCGCTCCAAGTTGCAAGATTTCCAGAAGTTCCACCCACAAGCAGCGGGCCAGATGACAGTGTTCCCGAGATCTCTGTGGAAGATTGGAGCCCCGCGTTAGTGGGTCTCGTAGGGGCCTCACTGAGCGAGCGCACCCGGAAGGCATACCAGCATCATTTGTAAGCTTACAGGTTTTTTGTGCAATGGCAATGGATTGTGAGCTTGTTCTCATCAGAAGTCGTATGTGGTTTCTTACAGTCATTAAGGGAGCAAGGCAGACCAGTGTCTTATGCGAGGGCTCACTTAGCAGCGGTTGGCTTTTTTGCAAAACTGTCAGGGGTTCAGGATGCTGGGAACTCATTCTTGGTCAGGAAGACACTCGCAGGGTGGACCAGATTAGAGGGTGTGAAGAAGATGGCAGAAGACCCCTGGACTGGCGCATGCTGGGAGATATGTTAGAGGCTCTGCAGTTTGTGTGCTCATCTGCTTTTGAGACGACCCTGTTTGCCACTGTTTTCACACTAGCCTTTTATGGGGCTTTCAGAGTGAGCGAATTGGTGGGGCCATTGAGAGTGGATATGGCTGGGGTTCTGCAATGGCAGGATGTCAAACAGTTTCAGGGAGGGCTTTCCATTATGTTACGTAGATCTAAGACTGATCATTTAGGCAAAGGGACTACGTTTCGGCTTAAACCAGCCACGGGGACCCTAGTGTGCCCAGTTACACGGATGGAAGCTTACTTGGCTATTCGCCCGCCAGGACGGACGCATGCCCTGTGTATCCATGAACAGGGAGGGTGCTTATCGAAGTATCAATTGAGGGCAGTGTTCAGGAGCACCTTGCAAAGTCTTGGTATAGCTCCCACCGGTTATTCTTCCCAATCATTCAGGATGGGGGCGACAACCTTGGCAGCAGGAGCAGGGCTGTCAGTCAACGAGATTAAGCATGTGGGTCGATGTTTTTCCTCATGTTTCAAGCGCTATGTGCGTCCTGACTTATTGTGATATTGCTCAAAATGTTTGTGCATGGCTATTCTGATGTCTTTTCTCTCTTTCTGCAGGACATGCCCTCAAAAAGTGATATGGGTTTTGGGACACTCTTTCCTGCGGCGGGCTGCTTACCGATTGCAACAGCAGTGTGGATCGAAGCCGGCGTGTTTGGAGGGGATGTCATTCCACTGGCGGGGCACTGGGGGCCTCCGAATCAGGCAGCTACGGCAGTTGGTGGAAGAGACAAGGGAGCACGAGGGACTTCAGTCCCCGGATTTAATCATCCTGCATTTGGGAGGGAACAACATGGTGGCTCGTGGTCGTCGGGCTGTCAGGGAGGCTTTGCTGACAGAGTTCGCATGGTTGGGGAGAACATTCCCTGGGGAGCGGATCGCATGGTTGTGCATGATCCCGCGGCATGCATGGGGGTCCGGAGTGAGGTCGAGGGCTTTGAGCATTTCTGTAAGGCACCTGAATGGGGAATTGGCCAAACTGTGTTCCGGGCAGGGCTGCCTTTGTCACATACCTCACAGATTGCTCAGAGGGGACCAGATGTTCCATTGCAATGGAGTGCACTTGTCGGACATTGGAACAAACTTATGGATTGATGGCATTTGGTCTGTGGTGGGGTGGGCGAAGGACCGGTTGGCCCTAGTCGCCCTTGTGGCAGTAAGGAGGTCACAGAAATTGACTTACATTATTAAGGGGAGTCCTCCTGCATACTCCCTAGGCCAGCACTGTGGGGGAGAGACGGTAAGCTCGCCCCAGAGAGAATGGGGGCTACGGCTGGGGGCAAGGACGCCAGGTTATAAGCTAGGGCATGGGGCTGCGGCCCCTGGTTATACCCTATGAGCCCACTTGGACAGCCTGGTGGTGGAGGAGTGGGTCCCTAGGGTTGTAGACAAGGACCAGATGGTAGGGGCTCACCTCTCAAGGACGCAGGTGGGTTGCGCCTTGTGTGGTTCTCAGTTGGGGGACGCGAGCCAGAGGGCCCCTTAGTGCTGGAGCGATAGAGAACCTTTTGTATATAAATTAAGTCTGTCATTTATGCTGATGGTTTATGATGCTATGATCAAAAATGTAAATGTAAATGTTGCTTAGTGATCGAGTTGATAAATCTGCATCTTAGGGAATTTTAATAGGTTTAGATAGATATTGTCATGTTTATGTGTGATTGTTTGGAATAAACATGGCCTCTTTACCCGCAGCTCTGGTAATCAAGTCTTGATTTGTGGGTTCCGTTGGGGCCGGGCCGGGAACAACCTGGGGGGTCCTGGTCCTAATGTGTATGTCTGTCCTGTCTGTTCTAAAAGGAACTTCTCTGGAGCATAAATATGGTTTAGGGCTGTCTGAAGTAACAGTGTACTGCAAATGATATGAAGGGTCCCAAATTCTAAATCATTTTGTGTGCTTACCTGATTTAGTAAACTTTTGCAATTATTTTTTTAAGTTAGATTGTCCTGTCCAAATGGCGTATTTATTCATCTATTTATTTATACAGTTTTATGTAGCGAACCTAACTGGGTTTCAGAGCGCTACACAAGAAGCACTTACATTAGTTCGACCTCCTCGCGCCATGGAATGTCCAGAAGAGATGGTGTGAGTGGGGATGTCATCGCGAGAACAAGCTGCATTTCATCACCAGGCAGGACAGGAAGTTTGAAATCTTAAACTGAGTGGGTTGAGAAAGGCGTGCAGGTGGCGGGGCGGGTCACAGGGCACATTCACACCAAAGGTGCAAATGTGCTCTGACAATAAGTTGGAGCGTGAAAGCGAGTCAACAGTTGCTCTTGCTGAAAGGTGCTGAACATGGGTCGCACTGTCTCACCTCTCAAGATGTAGTGAAAGAACGGGTACTGTTAATGCTTGCAGCGCCCCCATCCCCCCTTTCGGGACCCTCCCCAGAGCAACTTATTTTTGCAAGCTTTGTGCTTTATGACTGTGCAGCGAATTCTCTTCCAGTGTATAATCCCATGAAAATGCAGTTTTCAACACAAAGCATTCCATCGCTACAGAGCACAGGTGGCTTCAATTTCCCTTTGTTTTACTCGCACGTCAACGAGCTCTTCCCCTGTATCCGCATGCAGTGCCCGATGTGATTTCTTGCTGCGAATTACACTTCTTGTCAGAGATTCTCGGCTCGTCTGAAAATGGGCTTTGATTCGCTCTGGAATGCTGATTTAGAGCACATTGCTGGGAAAGATGACAGCAGGAAGTGATATTTCTGAAGATACCCTCTCAGACCATGCCTGAACGAGTGCCTGCTGATGAGTCCTGGTCCCTGCTCATTATTGTGGCCACCTGGCCACCCATCGTTCAACACAATTTCCACAAAATAATAACTTTTTTCAAAAACTTCAATAAAGAGTAGAAGCAGTTTGCAGATGCTCTCAGAAACTATGGGGTTTATTTATGGGAGGCTTGTGTAGTGTTTGCACCGTGCAATGTGGTTCATGAGCAACGCAAACCTCTAAGTCAGATTTATGAAACCACACAGAGTGGCTTTGCGTGGCTCTGAGTGGCCTCATAAAACTGGAATAGCGCAGAGTAGCGCAAATCGCTGCGTTGCGCAACTCTTTCATGGGTAGGTGTGCCATGGGCATTGCGGTGGGTGTTCCCACGCAACTTCCATGGATTTTGATACATTCACAGATTTACAAGGACTTGAAAGCCTGGGAATAGGCCAAAATCTTACGCCTTCACAGGAGAGGCATAACAAGGAGAATTTTTTTTTATTTCACCTTGTTTTTTCCTCTTTCTATGTGTGCTGCATCCTGTATTTTGCAGCACACATATAAAGAGGACAACGCCTCTCAGGAGAGCCTCGTTTATGAGGCCCTACCAGCACTTTTGTACCGCCGCAACACCACTTTTTGGACGTTCCGATGGCAAAATGTGTCATGCCATATTTATAAGGCCACGAAAAGTCACTTTACGTGGCTTTTCATGGCCTTATAAATATGTGCCCCTTTCATGCAGATAACTGCGTGAAAGGGGCGGTCCATGGGTGTTGCTGTGGGTGTTCCCATGCACAACCCATCATACCTGACACATTCCCAGATTTACGATAATTCATAAACCTGGGAATGCGTCAGAACCTAACGCCACCCCAAGGGTGGCGTTAAGGAGGCGCAACGAAGAGAAATGTTTTAATTTCTCCTTGTGCTTTCCTTTTTCTATGTGTGCTGCATTCTGTGTTTTTGTGCAGGAAGGTGCCCCTTCCTGCACAAAACAATCTTGCCTATAACAGAGGCACCCTTGCACCATGTAATGGCACCTGTGTTGGCGCTAGGCTGCCATAATGGTGCCAGTGCAAGGGAAAAGGACAGAAATGTGCAGTATTGGATACATTTGGTGCAATCCTGCCCTTCCATGTGATGCAGGGCAGCGCAGCAAGGAGACTTGCCACGCTGCCCTGCGCCACAAAATTCATAAATATGCCCCTCTTTGCGCACTAAGTTAGCAGACCATGGTAAGCGTTGTTTTAAGGAATCGTTTGCAGGAAAGATTCGCTGGTGCCAAAATGAGTGGGGACATCATGCATTTTCTTTTCTAAAAACATATTTGTATTTTGAAGATTTAAGGTTTTCACAGTATTAAAATCTTTTTAAGGGTAGATATACTGAGGTTTCAACAGGATCAATAGAACATGTAGGATTCAACTCTGTTGGAAGAGGTGAAAGCATGCTTGTGAAAAGCTTTTGCGAGGCTCAGGTCACAGATGTGATGAGGGGGACTTCCATTGTTTTATGTAGAAACCTAAGGGCGGCTTTGGTTCCCTGCCTTATTGAGAACATATCATAAAGCTGACTCATCCTGCTTATGGTGCTTATAATGAAAGTTCTTTAGTGGCAGCCACGGTCCTGAAAAGAACGGGGCCTGGGGAAAATAGACCCTGCTGTTCCCCCTTGTGATAAACGTGGGTGAGCGGGGATTGTAAAAAGGAACAGGGGTATGGGACAGACCTATAGAATGGATCCATTTGCTTCTGAGAGAAGATTGATGGCGTCCAATGCAAAAGGTATCTAAGGCAATTCACAATTACCTATTGCCTTTCAATATCCCCACGCGCTCTGAGATCTGCAGCTGGTGAGCAGTGTGGGCACCGAGGGTGGGTATCGGTTTGTGGCTCTGACATATTAGCCCTAGTATCACAGTCTAATTTGGCATTCTAATGATTCTGTGGGAAGACACACAGGTGATGCACACAACTGAGAGTCTCTCGTAGCCAACTACCTAATCCAACCTGTTGTGTCTTTCTAGCAATGAACCAGTCCCATTGTTTTCCTGAAAGACAGTGGCATGAGGAACTGAGCATAGGCAGTCGTGGCACAGAACCCTACTAAAAAGCCAGAACCCAGATATGTTTCGGGAAAATTCATTTTGCAGATGTTGATTTTGCAAACCATCTGTTGTGCAACCGGGATAATTTTTTAACCAGTTGACGGTGTACAAGAGTCTGGTCTCAAGATTTCACAGAAGCCCTGCCTTATCGTTGACTAGTCACAACTGGTTCTGCAAGCTATTGTGGTTAAACATGACTGCAGAGATGGAAGCCTGCAATGTAGAAAGACCTAGCAGGTCTCCACCTCTGCATTTGTGAAATGCCATTATAGTTATCCCCTTACAAAGTAGAGGGTTGTCATGTAAACATGTAAAGATGATTGAGGTCTTCAGGTACCCATAAACTAATTGTCAAAAGGATTACAAGAACAAACTGGGGAGGTAGCGGTTTTGCGAAGGAATGGAACACCCTCCCTCTGTCCATCAGGTCCAATCCGAACCTGTCCTTGTTTAGGAAGAACCTAAAAACATGGCAGCTCCCTAAATAGTGTTACTGTACTTGTGGCTTTCTCTCCCATTGTGATAGCGCCTTAACACCTTCGGGTATTTGTTCGCGCTCTATACATTTGGTAACATAACATACCCTTGGAAGTAGTGGACACAGCTGTGTAGGAGGTAATGAAATCCCCTTTAAAGTAAACTCCTTCAGAAGTGTTTTCAGTAGAAGTGCATACCCTTAATCATCTTTATCATGAAGGCCTCTCAAGCGTTAGTTATCTTTTTCTTAGAATTGAGGCTGGTCTCAATGGGCAGCACTCTTTGATATGAGTTATGTGGACCGCTGTGGGTGGACTGTCAGCCCACTGGTGCAGCTAAGACTGCCTCAAGCCAGTCAGTGACGGGAATCTTGCTGCATAAGAGATCCCTCTGTTCTTGGTGGGGATCATACCGGTGAAAGTGTTTTTATTATTGCCAACGTAGCAGGAGCACGTTTGTGCTGGTTGTTATCCATTTTTTGTAGTTCAGAAACAAACCCCCAAAGCAGGGCCTTGTTTCTGCAGCACAAAAGTACAAATGACCTAGTGACAAAGGGAGTTTTCTCCCTGCATTTGAAGGCCATTGATCATTTTTTCTGCCTTGGTGGCTCCCAGCAGAAAATATGTATCAGAAGACCCACCCTCAATCAGTCAAGCGCTCCAATGCCTTGACGCGACATCCATGTGGCAGATGGGTAGGCGGGCCATCAGTTTCTAATGGTGGTGACAGCTAAAGCTCCTCTCTCAGAATATTAATATCCCTCCCCACCCTTAATGAAGTGGGAGGGCTGTGGGTTTGATGGGGCAGGCCATCTATTTCCCCACACTGTAAATTAGGCCCTTTTTAATACTTTTTTAATGTTAAAGTTTAATCTAAAAGCAGCCATTATTTTGGAGGATAAGAGAATTCTCAGTGTGACTTCACGCTTGTGGACAAATATAACATTATGTGCAATACTTGTAAATGAGAACGTATGTGACATAAAAATTTAAATTTCCATATATCTTGTTTGCATAAGTTGATACCCATTTTTTAAAGATGCAGTTGTCTATATACCTAGCCAGTGTAGTGCCCTCCCCAGCCCGAGAGCATGTAACAGACCACACCACAGCACACACAGAGCTCTGGTTCGCATATCTTTATTCTTCATCATGCAACTGTTAACTAAACTCACTGCATCACAAACTTTATTAACTGTAGTGTCTTGCTAATTAGAAATGATGGAACGGAAACAAGGGGGCATAAGGCCCCAATACGTGGCCAAATGCTCTTGGCAATATGTGATATCCCGTATCCATACTTTGATGTCAGGGGCAGGTTTTCTCCCCAGAGAGTCGCTACCCTACATTTGGCCAGGAACAGCAGCATGGCTTTGAGATGTCCATGTGTAGCAGGTATATCTGTAATAAAACCCAACAATCCTGGCAATGGGGAATGGGGATTTTCACGACCTGTAATCAATAGGATATAGGCTATCACCTCATCCCAGAAGGAAGCCAACGAGAGGCACTGCCAAGTAAGGTGAAGAAAAGAAGCTTGTGGTGTGTTACATCGCAAGCACCATGAATCTAGAACTAGACCCCTTATACATAACTTTTGAGGGGTACCATAAATACGGTGCAAGTATTTAAAGTCGATTAAGCGCAAGCAATAATTCAGGGAGAGAAATGGCAATTGTCCGCTGCAATAGGCTATTGTGACTCAGTAATGGCTGGGTCTGTGTCAGAAACCCATAACAACCTGGCTCCTGGAGTAGCGATCGGCGAGAAACTTTGCATATTGTTGTAAAGCCGTGTTATGAGTTTACGAAGGGAGGGGGATATTCTCGACAGTATTAAGTTCTTTTCTAGGAGCTCTGTAGGGACTGTAGAGGGCCGTCGACAACAGGTGGGGAGCCGCACGATCGACCTCAACAGCCACATGAGGTTGGAAAGGAGTAGGGTGCAGCCAAAAGTGTAAATATTGCGCTTGGGCACAGTTAGCATATAGTGTCATGTCTTGGGCTCCCAGACCACCCTGTGCAAGCGGTAATGTTATTAGATCAAATGATACTCTTGGTTGTTTACCAGCCAAAACCAATGTAATCAAATTAGATTTTAACCCATGGATAGGAATATTGGCAAAGAGATATAAAAACTTGGGGAGAATGATCAATTTCGCAATTGCTATGTGGCCTGTCAGTGATAAAGGCAGTTTAGACCATATAGGTATTCTGTCTCCCAACCAACACATGGCACTACCATTATTGGATCTCCATAACTCGTCTGTGTCATGGCTAAGCCAAATATCCAAGTAGCGGACTGGCTAGTTGGCCCATTGTAAAGGATATTCTGTCTGGAATTGTACCATACCATCCATAAGAGGGAACAATTTGGATTTTGCCCAGTTAGTTGGTATGTCTGAGTAGCCTCCTAAGTGGATAACTTCTTGCGTCAAGGGAGTCAGGTTTTCTCCAGGATCACGGACATAGAGAGTATAATTGTCCGCGTATATGGAGACCACAAGAACCCTGGATGTAAAGCCAAGTCCTCAGTTTGCATGATGTAACTGCACCACCAACTGCTCCATTGCGATAGCAGAAAGAAGCGGTGATAATGGGCATCCTTGTCTAGTGCCACAGGTGATAGAAATAGGGTCAGATATCTGACTATTAAGGCAATCATACACCGTCGAGAGAGTATACAGGAACTGCACAAGTTTAAAGAAGTCAGGGCTATGCCTGAGCCGAGGGAGAAGGGGAGTTAAATGCTTTTGTTGCATCAAGCAATGCGGCCACCGCCAGAACCAAAGGAACGAGATGATGCATTACAGCGACGATTGTGCAGAGAGTGTGAGAAGTCGTGCGGCTTGGGATAGCGACAAATTGATCCAGTCGAACAATCAGTGGCCGAAGTGGCTGAAGCCTTATGGTGAGAAGCTTGGCGAAGATTTTGTTATCTACATTAATTCGCGACAGGGGGTGATAAGAATCACAAAGGTTGGCAGGCTTTCCAGGTTTAAGAAGTGTGATAATCATTGCCTCTCTGAAGGAGAGCGGCAAAACACCAGTCTTAAGGGAGTCGTCTCACATGGCTAGTAAATGTGAAGCTAGAATGGAAGCATATTCTTTATAGAAGGAAGTAGTGAGCCCGTCAAGGCCAGGTGCCTTGTCACCTGGAAGGCTCCAGATGATTTGTTCAATTTCCTTGGTTGTAATAGGGAGTCCAAATAAGCTCTATGTGGTATATGCATCAACATTGCAATTCCCAAATAGCAAATTTTACCGATTCGCTATTTGGGAATCGCAAAATTCTATGCATGTAAGATTCCTTATTTGCGACTCACATATTGGGAATTGCAAATAAGGAATGGCTTCTCATTAATTCGTATGGGCCTAAAGTTCTATAATAATCAATAGGAATTGCATGAGCAATTTGCGAGTACCAAATAGCTACTCACAAATTGCGCATGCAATTTCAAGGGTGCAAAGTTGCCAAAAGGACACCCTGATGCACCCCTAAAAGTGCAATTAAAAAACATGTTGCACACACACATTCCCCAAGGGCATGTTTGTGCGCAACATAGAACTCGGAAAAATGCACATTTTTGCATTTTTCAAAGTTTTCGTAAAGTACCATCAACTTTCAGTTGATGGTAATTTGCGTTTCTTAAAATCGAAATCGCTATTTTTTTTGAGTTGCATTGCATTTAGGGAATCGTGATTCCCTTAAAGCAATCGCAATTTAAGTAATCGTAAATTTTGCTATTACCTAAATAGCGATTTTTGCATTTGGGATGATGCATCCCAAATGCAAAAATTGTGGCCGCAAAGGGGCAGATTCTGCGAATCTGCCCCATTGCGACCACATGAAACATTGATGCATGTGCCCCTATGTGCCTGATCTAGCCACATCAACTGGACGAGTCAAAATACTTGGATAGTTCAATTGGGCCTAAGGTAGAGGTTGCAGTATATAGTCTTGTGTAAAATTAGGTAATTACTCCAAGTAATTCAGATGCAGAAGACACAGGCTGGTCCTCAGTAGTGAGGAGTTTGGTGACATAGATAAAGGTGTGAGGATTGCGTAGAAAGCCAGGAAGCTTCTTGCTTAGATAATCCCCCTCGCTGTGGCATCTGGCCTGGGCATGACAATGCAAAAATCAAGGTTCACACACAGCTTCCTCCTGGAATTCAGAAAGTTTCCCCCGGATATCTGCTAGCATAACAGTGTTGTTGGATTGAAAATATTGCTGTTCTAAATTTCGAATGTCTCCCTTGAGCCTTCTCAGAGTGGTACGAATAGCCATTAGAGTCCCAGACTGTGTAGCTATGCTGGTCCCCTATATTACTAGCTTAAATGCCTCCCAAAGTGTGGAAGGAGAGTAAACAGAGCCAGTGTTGAGTGCAAAATATTCTAATCTTGCATTACGTATTTCCTCACAGAATGCTGTTTCAAGTAGAGCTCCTGTAGGCAATCGCCAAGTGAAGGCGCAAAGTGGTGCCAAAGTTGTTGTAGCACGACTGGTGCATGTGGCATGTGCGATATCGAGCAATCCATGTTTGGACATCTTTAGATACAAGCCAAAGTCAAGTCTGGACCAAACATTATGGGAGGGTGAGATGTAGGTACCCTCGCGTTCTAAGGGATGGCCCTGCCTCCACAAACCTAGCAGACCATTATCGTGCACTAACGAGTTAAGCATCACCGCGGCTCGTGGGTGAAAAGGTTTGAATTATAATTGATCGTCCCTAATGGAATTAAAGTCCCCGCCCCATATAAGAGCATGTGGGCCTAGACTGTACATTTTCACCCACATCGCTGTGAAACAATTCATGATCATCACTGTTGGCGCCATATACCGCTGCCAGAGTGACCGGTCGCCCATGCAAGGTTCCTGCAAGCACAATATATCGTCACTTGGGGTCTATGAATGAGGGGGACATCTGCCATGGGAGACCTTTACGTAGAAACACAGCAATGCCCCGCGCATAATTAGAATATGTGGAAGAGTATTGGTCCCCTGACCAGTGGGCGCAGAGACTAGGGAATGATGATTCCCGTATATGAGTTTCCGCTAAAAAACAAACATCTGTTTTGGGTAAGTAAGCATGAACTAAGCGCAATTTTCTATAATCATTGAGACCGTTTATTTTCCAAGTAATGAAGGAAACAGTGGTCATGTTAACTGCATGTAGACATCAAACATGAGGACGTAAGGCGTTGAAGAAAAGTATGCACGCGTTTGACAATGAAAAAAGATGGCGAGGTGGAAGTACAAGAACCCAACTTCCCCCTACAGTCCAACCCCTCCTACTCCAACCCCGCCAACTAGGTTGAGCTATAAAACCTCCGATCCACCCCAAAGATTGTTTCTAACCTGAAAAACTGATTTGGGATACAGCCCGCAGGCACAGAGAAACTCAGAGCGAACACCCCTGCCACTAGCCGCTGGGTGGCCGGACATTATAGGGTGGGGGTACATTGCTTACATGAATTATACGTGTGTTGCAGCACACTTTAAAGGTAGAGATTTCAAATCAAGTGATAATGATAGGTATAGAATGGCAGGACAGAGTCATTGTCCAAAGGCCATATTAGGCTAAATAACATGATAGACAGCAAGCATTAGTTTTCTAACGGTTGATTAATTGTTGTTGCTGAGTCTGGCTTTTACCAGGGAATGGAACAAAGCAGGGGATGAGGGGTGGTGAGGGGTGTTACCCCAAAAAACGGTCCCAGGATGCTTGTTTCTGGTCCAGGTAAGACCTGGCTTGGCAGTTCGGGCTGGACTATTCCCATGAGGAATAGGGTGAAGACTGGTTTGCCTATGGCTGGTTCTGAAATGGGGTGGCGAAGTAAGCTTAAGAGCGATGATGGATTCAACCCAGATCTGTGACTGGGGTTGAATATCTGAAAAGTTTCAGCACTCCATCAATCATCTCCTTCTGTTTGCTTTGTTCGCCCTAAGTTGGTAGGGTATGCAGACGTGGGTCCCTTGCTCACTTTGCCTCTGGATTCAAGCTAGCCTGGTTGACGCGGGGTGCTCCCCAGAAACCGGTCCCAAGATGCTTGCTTCCAGTCCAGGGAAGACCTGGCTTTGCTGTTCCGGCTGAACTATTCCTATGAGGAATAGGGTCAAGACTGATTTGCATATGGCTGGGTCTGAACTGGGGTGGCGAAGTAAGCTAAAGAACAATGATGGATTAAACCCAGATCTGTGACTGGGTTGAGTGTCTAAAAAGTTTCAGTGCTCTGTCCATCATCTCCTTGTGTTTGCTTTGTTCGCCCTAAGTTGGCAGGGTATGCCCAGACGTGAGTCCCTTGCTCACTTTGCCACCGGATTCAAGCTAGCCTGTCTGATGATGGGTGTTACCATGAAACAGGTCCCACAATGCTTGTTTCCGGGTCAGAGAAGACCTGGCTTGACAGCTTGGGCTGGACTATTCCCATGAGGAATAGGGTCAAGACTGATTTGCATATGGCTGGGTCTGAACTAGGGTGGCGAAGTGAGCTAAAGAACAATGATGGATTCAACCCAGATCTGTGACTGGGGCTGAGTGTCTGAAAAGCTTCAGCTCTCTGTCCATCATCTCCTTGTGTTTGCTTTGTTCGCCCTAAGTTGGCAGGGTATGCCCAGACGTGGGTCCCTTACTCACTTTGCCACTGGATTCAAGCTAGCCTGGCTGATGAGGGGAGGTACCCCGAAACCGGTCCCAGGATACGTGTTTCTGGTCCAGGGAAGACCTGGCTTGGCAGTTCGGGCTGGACTATTCCCATGAGGAATAGGGTCAAGACTGATTTGCATATGCCTGGGTCTGAACTGGGGTGGCAAAGTGAGCTAAAGAACGATGATGGATTCAACCCAGATCTGTGACTGGGGGTGAGTGTCTGAAGAGTTACAGTACTCTGTCCATCATCTCCTTGTGTTTGCTTTGTTCGCCCTAAGTTGGCATGGTATGCCCAGACATGGGACCTTGCTCACTTTGCCACTGGATTCAAGCTAGCATGGCTGATGAGGGTTGCTACCACAAAACCGGTTCCAGGATGCTTGTTTACGGTCCAGGGAAGACCTTGTGAAAAAGTGCCCTCTTTCTGCATGGTTGCCCCTACTTTTGGCTGAATTGCTGATGTACTTTGACTGAGTGTTCCCTGGGCTCCTGCTAATCAGGTACCCAAGGCCTATGTTCGTTCCCTAAAACTGCATTGGAGCCTAAAGCCAATTGGCATCATTGGCCACAGGTCAGCCCCTGGTAAATAGTAGCACAGGTACCCAGGGCACTGTGACCAGAGAAGGCCTCTAAGGGCTGCAGCACTTATTTTGTCACCCTTAGAGGTCCTGTACCCTGACACTCACACACTTCCTTTGCAGGCTGCGTGTCTTGGTGCCGAACGAAGAGTCAACATGGCACACATCCCTGTGTGCCATGCCTACAACTCAATGCCCTGGCACAGATCAGTCACCCCTCTAGCTGGGTGCACTATACCAGTTGTGAGGGTACAGGTGCATAAACCCTGTACCCCTACAATGTCGAAGTACATTCTTAGACATTGTAAATGCAGTGCTGCCATTAAGAGTATATGGTGCTGGGAGTTTGTCATTACGAACTCAACAGCACCATAATGGCAACACTGAAAACTGAGAAGTTTGGTATCAAACTTCTCAGCACATTAAACCCACACTGATGCCAGTGTGGGATTTAATGAAAAGTGCACACAGAGGGCATCTTAGAGATGCCCCCAGAAAACTAACCTACCACTAGTGTCCAGGCTGAGTGGCTGCTTTTAGCTGCCACCACCAGACATGTTTCTGGACCCCTGGGTCGAGAGCCTGCTGCTCTCTGGGGCCTGAAACAATGCACATTCTGGGACGAGGTGCCAAGCCTCCTCCCCCAGGATGGGCAGGGTTCATGAAGGGGAAGCTTCGAAGGCTTGCCGCCTTTGTGAGCTTCCCCAGGCCACTTGCTGCTCTCAGCAACTGGCCTCCACTTGTTCTGACCCTGACTTTGGGTGAGAAAAACAAGTGAGGAAGAGAGGTGTGCCCACCTCTGTCAACTCCACCCTCAGGTGGGGGCGGCGAGGTGAAGCACAACTGTCAGTCCACGCCATCTTGAAGATGGGGGACTCAGCAAACCAGGGACAGGCTCATGCCCCCCTCCCAGTGGTCCCTGCCTTTTACCTACCTGAAAGTGCCTAAATCTAGCATTTAGGGGCACCCCTGAACCTTGCTTCCTCAGACAAGAACCTGCAAGAAGAAAAAGAAGAAGGACCAAACAGCCATGCAGCAGCTTACAGGAAGAAGACGCCCACTGACTTGGCTCCAGCCTTACCGGCCTGTGTCCCTCTCGAACCTGCTCCGGCGAAATCCCGGTGTGTCCTGCAGCCAGCAACCTTAAAAACCATGGAGGACCTGCCTGCCTTCAACTACAAAGACTCTGTCTCCCGTGAACACCGGATTTGTTCATCTGCAACCTCTGGCTCCGGCAGAACACCGCAGATCTGCCCCACTCTGCACCCGCCATCCACGGCCCGAGCTCAAGTGGGCAAACACCACGAGGAGGTCACCCCGGCGATCCTGACCCGAGATCCGGTGACCCCTGACCTACCTCAAGCCTACAGCCAACGCTTACAGCCTAAATCCGGAAGGCCCCCCTAACACGATCAGGAGCTGGTAAGAAGATCTGACCCTAAAAGGCACCCCTGCACCCGAAGCCCCATGGCCTTGTGTGCCCAAACCGACGGTGCCTAACTTCCTAACTTACCTCTCAAAGTGGTGGTCGCACCCAGAAGACTTTCGTCCCCGAGCCTGCAGTGCCTTTGCAAACCGGAGGTTCCCTATTGAAACCAACAGGGTGCCCGACGTCGAAACTGCACCCTGCACCCTAGTGCCGCTGAGGGTGCACCTTTGGTACTACTTTGTTTCCCCATTTGCCCTTAGCCGAAGTCCAGGAGCTTTTCTCCCATAACCCAGTGGCCTGCTTACCAGCAGCCACCAAACATAGGCCCCCTATTACCCATTGAATAACATTGGGCCTCAGCACTGTGCATCCGGCTGCCCTAGTGCCGTTGAGGGTGTAACAAGAGTACATCCTTGAACCGGGGGAACGCTGATTCTAACCCCAAAAGCTCTACTCCAAAGATAGCTTTCTTACCTGGTAACCGTTTACTTCTTTTCTCTCCATAGCAACCTATTGACTGTTTTTCTCTGAAAAATGTTTTAAGTGTGGAGTTGATTTGTATGGAAACCTGAAAAATAACAATTGCGCAACATCGATTTTACTTACACTTTCTCTAGGAAATGTCCCAGTGTGAATTCTAGGCATTTCACACTGAGTAGAAAAGGTAATCTAAAAAGAAATCTCAAAAGTAACATAAAAGTAACTTACCTGTAATTCTGTTTGCAAAATTGATACAAAGTATATGTACAGCATTTCACAGTATCACATAGCCAGTAATTCAAACTGTAACCATTTCAAAGTACATTTACAATTACATTTCAAACTGTATATTTACTGCAAAATATTATCAACTTACCTGTGCCAGGCTTGCTTGTTCTAGGAAATAAAATAACTAAAAGAATATTTTTATACAAAACCAATTGGTCTGAAGTTCAATCTTTGAGTGTGTGAAATCATTTCCTGATTGAGTGGGTACAACAAATGCTTAAAACTATCCTCTGATACTGCCTTACTGCTCGATCACACTACCACAGATAGAGAGTGCCTACCTTTGGAGATCCACTGGACTCTGTGCACACTATACCTCACTTTGGTATGGTATATACAGAGCCAGCTTCCTATAGACCTGACTTGGCAGCTTGGGCTGGAGTATTCCCATAAGGAATAGGGTCAAGACTAATTTGCATATGGCTGGGTCTGAACTGGGGAGATGAAGTGAGTTAAAGAACGATGATCGATTCAACCCAGATCTGTGACTGGGGGTGAGTGTCTGAAGAGTTACAGTACTCTGTCCATCATCTCCTTGTGTTTGCTTTGTTCGCCCTAAGTTGGCATGGTATGCCCAGACGTGGGACCTTGCTCACTTTGCCACTGGATTCAAGCTAGCATGGCTGATGAGGGTTGCTACCACAAAACCGGTTCCAGGATGCTTGTTTACGGTCCAGGGAAGACCTTGTGAAAAAGTGCCCTCTTTCTGCATGGTTGCCCCTACTTTTTGCTGAATTGCTGATGTGCTTTGACTGAGTGTGCCCTGGGCTCCTGCTAATCAGGTACCCAAGGCCTATGTTCGTTCCCTAAAACTGCATTGAAGCCTAAAGCCAATTGGCATCATTGGCCACAGGTCAGCCCCTGGTAAATAGTACCACAGGTACCCAGGGCACTGTGACCAGAGAAGGCCTCTAAGTGGTGAGTGTCTGAAGAGTTACAGCACTCTGTCCATCATCTCCTTGTGTTTGCTTTGTTCGTCCTAAGTTGGCAGGGTATGCCCAGACGTGGGACCTTGCTCACTTTGCCTCTGGATTCAAGTTAGACTGGCTGATGAGGTGTGTTACCCCGAAACTGGTTTGAGTATGCTTGTTTCCAGTCCAGGAAATACCTGGATTGGCAGTTAGGGCTAGACCGTTCCCATGAGGCACCGGGTCAAGACTGATTTGCATATAGCTGGGTCTGAACTGGGGTGGCGAAGTGAGCTAAAGAACGATGAGGGTTTAAACCGTGATCTGTGACTGGGGGTGAGTGTCTGAAAAGTTTCAGCGCTCCGTCCATCACCTCCTTGTGTTTACTATTACACAGATTCCCTTCCAAGCAAGATAACAAGGGGTTGAATGAGTGCATGTGTGTGTGTGTGTGTGTGAGCAGCAAATCAAATTTGAAATTCTCCTGTGATATATCAATGTTTTATAATCCTGCTGTAAGTATATGTGTATAAACTACTGGCTGGCTTCAGATTCGAAGTCAGGCTGTGGCCAGTCAGCCTATCATCATTTGGGTTTAGGTTGATAAATTCTAATGGTTTAGGAAACTAACAGCTGTAATGATGGGCAATAGGGAATTCAGTTTTCCCCCAAAAATGCAAACGTATGCGCTCTACATAACTCAAAACATTAGAGCTGGATTACAGAAGTTCCTGTGGGAGATTGATTTTTGCACCAGGTGCATCTAAAAGTGGCTGCAGATGCTTGCACAGCCTCTTCTGTAATACTCGTTGCACTGGTGCATGTATCATGCCCACACAATATTATGGAGCATTAGCTTATTTGCCCCATTTTTTGTTGGAATGCCTTTGACTGCGAGCCCACACTGGACAAAGGGTCTGGAACACAGTTAATTTACCTTATGAGGATACCCTTGGAGCGGAAGTTTGGGAGGTCACAATGACACTCACGAAGACCCACACAGTGGGACAGTCATCAGTTGCAACGGGATGCAGTCACAGACTGATACCACCTTGCAGGAGATCCTGCTCTCCCTCTAAAAGCAGACCAGGTCCGCCTGCACTGAAGGATGGATCATTGGTTCAAGGCTCGTCCCTCAGTCTGTACTCTTTCCCTCTGAGGCACACATTGAGAGATTGCCCCATGTGCTACAAAGAGCACGTTTGCTTGTAATGGGGTGGGCAGACCCTCTCTGCATAATGTACATCGATAAAGACAAGTACCTTATGCTCAATCTGTAGCTGGACACCAGGAAAGCAGCCGAGGCTTTGATTCAGAAGTTATGAGAAAATATTGTGAACATGGCTGGTCTTGTATTATTTCTGGCATTCATTTTCGCAATATTTTTAATCTACCTAGGGATTTTGGGGAATAAGCAATGGAACATGTTCATGCTGGTCACAACACAAGTCTTCAGTAGCAGAAAGCTGTTGTAGACATATCAGATAATTCCCAGAACCCTTGTGGTATTACCAGGGCACGGAGAGGTTTCACATAAGGCTTTACACCAACATTTTGATAGATGATCTGCTTCTTACTGTTTCAGAGAATAAAATATTGCTCCCATCACTCTTTTGCCTGTACACAAGATATCATGTTTATTCAATTAAATCAAGTGTAACACTTCCCACTTCAGGAGTCACCAAGAAGGAATACTCAAAGTAGACATTCAGATTAGAGGTAGAAGGAATGCATTTTGGCATAGCAATGATCCACTCCATTCCCCAGCATATTTCTACATCAGAAAAACTCACACTCAATATAAAAACTGAATGACATAGACCATGTATAATTGTTGGAGATTAATAATTTACCAAACATATATAAGTCATTAAATAGTGTTGGTTTGCCATTTAATTTCGACATTGTTATATTTTTTTAAGGTTTGTTTCTCGATTTCTTCTTAAATTCAGGAGCTAGTACTCACATTTATTGTATAGAACTGTTTCGGTGTCCTAACTTATAGCAATGCCCTAAGGGATTTTAAGATTAAAAAAAATAATGAGATCTAGCTTTCAATTAGTGTGTCATATTTTACTACATTGTTTGGTGGTGGACATTTTTTACACTTTTACGTTCTTCCACTTCCACAGTATGAGATGTAAAATCTAGAATGAGGAATTAAACAGGGGAACCCAGTATGTTATTCCACATTTTTGTCCATTTCCAAAACAGGCGACCATGTGTCTATAAATATCAGGACGCCTTTGATCCCCTTTGGGCAGCAAAACAAAGGAGTTTTTGGTCAAACACCTGATCCCAGCAGACTACAGACATATAGGATTAGCGGGCCACTGGGAATCAGCCCTTATATTTTCTCTGCAAGATAAATAAGTCTGTAAGCAAAATGGAATCAGATAATTATTAACCAGAATGTTGTCTCCTTCAAGACTAACCCAGCATCGTTGCCTTTCTGCAAAAGAGATATGGAATTACATGGCTATGAATAAGGGGCTCCAGCTATAACATCCACAAAGGGAAGCATGGGTTTTGGCTATAAGAAGTTGTTGATATTCTGAACATTTCCCAGCAGATTGCAAAAAACACAGTGTAGCAGAAAAAATCACACTTTTCTAAGTTAATTCCAGAATACACAAGTATTTAGACGTGCCAAGGTAGAGGATTGACCGATGGACAGAATCAGTCACCAGACTCCTCATGAGAGTGAAAACTCAAGCTTAATATATACACATCTCCAGGGTCAGAGGTCATCTGGATACCATAAGATGAGGTCCTTACAAAAAAGTGTTTTATGGCTTAACAGGTGTGCGACAACATTTAAGCAAGGCTTCCTGAGTAAAATGCATAATAGTTCAGCCTTGTGCTGCGATATATGGTAAGAAATGTGTGTGGACAGCAAATGAATCAAAGCAGAACCTGCTGGTTTCCATTCTTCCAGGGTAAACACAGAATAAAAGGTGAGCTGCACAGATATCCTTCATTCTGAGGAGGGAGAGCGCTGGACAGGAGGTCATAGAACGGAAGTTTAGACCTGGGTGCGCGCGCACACACACGCACACACACACACACACACACACACATACTCTTACTTTTTCATGGATACAGTTGTGTTTTTCATTTATCTTCCACAACAGCACTAACAAAATGCATAACCATCTGTAAATTGAACGTAGAAAAAGAACCATACATATCAATCTTTGAAACGTACCGGACCTTCAGTTGATGGTGTCTAATAAGCTTTCACAGATAAAAAACATAAGCAATTTGAAAACGGTTGGTCTAGCACAAATAGATCATGTTTAAAAAATAATAATAATAATTCCGCAATTACAAATGATCCAAAACTTTAAAACCTTAACAAGTCTATTTTTACCCCAATTGTGCTTTATAAAATGAAGGCAACCTTTCAAAGAGATGTGGAAATATTTTCAGGAACAGAATGACTAAATATATTTAAAAGAAAGAAAATGCAAAAATGAATATATCAAAAATATTGAACAGACATATTGCTCTCTGTAGAATAAAATCGAATCATGAAAGAAACAACGAAATGGAAAGAAATGTCAGCACTTTTACAAGTCACTAAAATGCAGGAGAGCCAGAATTTCAACTTTACTAGCCAACCAATTCTCCAGAAGTACAATTGGAAAGATAGTTTGTACAGATTCACATACACTAACCCCGCCATTGCAACAGCAGGTATGTTTTCATAGCCTGATGCATGATTTGCAAGTCAATATGAAATATTTTTCCTTCTTTTAAACCAATGGGATTGCACTTTTATATTTAGTAGTTTATCATGTGATCAATAGTACGCCGATTCAATAGTTAAAATATAGTACTTGGAGCAGTTGCAGCTTTTCGAGGGAGTGCTGCGGGGCGGTGGGGCGGGGGGTAGTAAACTCCGAAATTGGGGCGAACGGAGATGGGTAAAGAAAGAAATAATTTCGAATCTTGTGATTTTCCCAAAAAAACATCTTTTTATTTGCAACTGTCACCCACCAGTGGGTAAGACACGTAAAGTGATATGAAAGGATATTTGACAATATATGTACATATAAAAGATCGAAAGTTAATAAACCCAACAGAGTTGTAAATAAAGGGAAAAATTTCAAATTTGTAAAAACGACGACCAATAAGATGACAATAACAATATATGGCCATATAGGAAGCGATTATTTGAATATCTCAAGATGAGTACTGACAATCTCAGGTTTATTATTATTTTTTTTGCACCTTTCATTTGCACTGTAATGAGATACTACAATTTCCATAATGCAAAGCACTCTGTAACAGGATATGACGTAATACCAACTGCATGTCCCTTTAAAAATGTGAAAATTAGATCAAACGCTTTGTACCCGTGATCAAGGTCTGAGGTCAGACCGAAACGTTGGGGCTGTTGAGCTGTAAAAAACCTTGTTGTCTTAAATAAATGAAAGACAGTTTCAACCCGTGAGTGCGAGTAGAATATTTCCTTTTGAAGCCTCAGCCTGTGATGATTTAAAAACGGCTTAGCTCCGCCGTGTCTACATTACCGCACTGTCGTGAGAGCGCCTAATGCCTTGAAAAGGGAGCCAAACCTTTGAGAATTAAAAGCAATAAATAAATAAAACAAATTACATTGCACGCTGCATCGCCGATTTGGAGTTGCTATAATATCAGATAGGGGTCAAACCCAATATACCCTTGAGGGCTTGGGCAAATAGATGCGAGAAGGTCAATGTGCCAACAAGGGATTTTATTTTAGAATGATCCGTTAATTGTAAATTTCAAGGATTTGAATCAATAAACATGTTAAGATGAAATAACATTACTGTGAAATCAATTGAATGATCTGAACATCATAAACATATAATGATAACAACGCACACGGGGGTTCTTTTTGTGATTTAAACACAATAATTTTTATAGTTTTATCCAAAGTAAAAAGAGTACAAAAGAGACATAAATTAGAGCAATATATCATGAAAACAGGGGACGGAATTAAGTCCTCATTTCATCTAGATACACACATCTATTCCTGATTAGTTTGAACAGAGATGAAACTCTTTTTGAGCATGCAATCTACTGTACATAACAGATAAACTGGAATTAGATGGTAAAGTCGACGTTTCGGTCTTGGGTGGTGTCAATCCGTCAGACCATCTTCAGGACAATGATTGCTTAAACAAGGACTCTTAGAGGTCTCAGTAGCGTTCTCACGTAAATTTGATTAAAATCATGTGGATATTTACACATGTAGAACTTGGCATCAGCAACTGCCAAATCGTACTAATGCGGGAGTCAATCCTGCCGTAGTTTTATTGTTTTCTGTCGTTAGTCTTCAGAGTACAGATGTGGTCCGCCTGAGTCGAGACAGCCTAATTGTGCACTACGCTGTCGTGTGCTTTTAGAGAGTGGCTGTGGTTGCAGTTCAACACAGCTGAGAGTATTCTGACGTTAGTCTTCAGAAAACAGATGGGGGTCCGCCTGTATCGAAACAGCCTGTGCTGGCTGTTTCGATACAGGCGGACCCCCATCTGTTTTCTGAAGACTGAAAGCAGGCAGGATTGACTCCCGCATTAGTACGATTTGGCAGTTGCTGATGCCAAGTTCTACATGTGTAAATATCCACATGATTTTAATCAAATTTACGTGAGAACGCTACTGAGACCTCTAAGAGTCCTTGTTTAAGCAATCATTGTCCTGAAGATGGTCTGACGGATTGACACCACCCAAGACCGAAACGTCGACTTTACCATCTAATTCCAGTTTATCTGTTATGTACAGTAGATTGCATGCTCAAAAAGAGTTTCATCTCTGTTCAAACTAATCAGGAATAGATGTGTGTATCTAGATGAAATGAGGACTTAATTCCGTCCCCTGTTTTCATGATATATTGCTCTAATTTATGTCTCTTTTGTACTCTTTTTACTTTGGATAAAACTATAAAAATTATTGTGTTTAAATCACAAAAAGAACCCCCGTGTGCGTTGTTATCATTATATGTTTATGATGTTCAGATCATTCAATTGATTTCACAGTAATGTTATTTCATCTTAACATGTTTATTGATTCAAATCCTTGAAATTTACAATTAACGGATCATTCTAAAATAAAATCCCTTGTTGGCGATTTGGAGTTGCAGCACGCGCAATGTAATTTGTTTTGTTCAGTTATTTCTGTACTCAACTTTTTTCTGCCCAATTCCGGAGTTTACTACCCCTCACCCTTCCCCTCCCCTGCCCTGCCCCGCCCCACCGCCCCGCAGCACTCCCTCGAGGAGCCGGCACTGATTTGAAGTGTGTTCAACTGCCTCTTTTCAATAGTTTTAAAATCAAATCACTGAATACCCTTGATATCAATAAATACATAATTTGGTTGTTGTGTGTCACATAATTGACATAAATTAGATATTAGTTTATTGAGAATGCACACATTGTTAATTTCATATTTTGATATCGTACACTTTAGCCCATAACACTGATAAAAGTATAGCCAACATGTGTTTCACTGTCCTCTACTACGTTAGGGCTTTTTCAAGGCTATGTGATATGGTTGTATTCTGCTCTTCATATGACCATGTGGCCACGCATGTCCTTGTGTCACAGCAAACTTGAATAACACATGGTAGAATCATTACAGTCTGTGAGATGAGTTCAATAGGCAAGTGATCAATGTGTGTACTGAGAATAAAGTGGGATTTATTGATGCATTAAGAGATAGTTGGTTAATGTAATTATGAGGACTAAAAACGAAATAAGTAAGCAGGAAAAATTAAAATGAAGAGGGAAACATTATGAAAGGAAAGATTAAGAGGAAAAAATCAAGCAAGTCAGGCACCTAGTAGCAGTCTAGTCTAGTCGTCATTTGTCAATAATTGTTTATATTGGTGATATGCAAACAAAATGGTAATTTAACCTCTTGTCACTGTTTACCTTAAATATATTACAGGCTGTCTGCAATAAGTCGCGACTGTTGTGGTAGCCAGGCAGTCCATATGCTCTGGTCTGACTATATTCCAAAGTCAAACTCAATCCTAAAATCGTATAAAAAGTCTGAGCCATGAAACTTGAAAATAGCTTTAACTTTTTCCAATGATGTTTTTGCCAACATTTAACTAACACTATGTGGAATTACAGCAAATAAATACAAGAACACAGAACGGTGTCTGAATGCTACTTTTGACATGGGTTTGGACTATCTTGAGACAAAAATATCCTCTTTAATGTGTGCACCCTGAACAATCCTTACAAAACTTAAATAATAAAACATGTATGTACAGTTTTAGAATGGTTACTTGCAGATTCATTAAATGTGGCCTAATTATCGATCAACTAAACACTTTTCTAAGGATCATACCAAATTATAACTACACAATTGCCAACTCTGTAATACATCTTTACTTAATTGGACACCAGAGTTGCAATTGTAATCCTAAAGCTACTGAAATTCATCAGGGCTGGTAAAATGCACAACCATAAAATCACTAAGTATGATGAAGTACATAATCATAAATAAATCCCCAGTGCATTTCTCATGACGTCACACAATGATGTGGCTAATATCACAATAGACATCATTGATGGAATCAAGGTAGCATTACAGTTCACATCACTATAGACGTCATTGATTAAATTACCACGTACATACCTTAGATTGTATGAGTGGACTACAAGTTTAAGGAGCTACATGTGCTTGGAGAAAACATCAAAGGAAAGCTGTGCTCAGATTTCAGGTATGTCTTGGTGGATCTTGGCATAGGACATAGAAACAAGTTCATAGTTCATTGGACACGAAACACATGGACACTAGTAATCTTTTACATCATTGATAGTGTCAATGATGGCAGGATGCATATCAGCAGTGATGTAAATAATAATTCCATTTATTATGTTATTTTTATAAAACTGTTGAACTTCTATTTACCAGCAATGAATATCCTCATTGCTCCTCACACTCCAGTGCCTCACATGAACTTCAACCTCCATATTCTATATTCTCTCAATTATTGCTCAGTCTTCCCACTTGTCTTCCTCACCAGCAACTTCTCCACCAGAGTGCCTAATTCTGAGAAACACTAACTTATGTTCCTTCTGCCTCTCCCCCATCTGCTGCACGTTTCAGTCTTTCACTCTCACCCTGCCATGTCTTCCATAGGCACAGCAAGAATGTTGCTGGGGTGCTGCATTGCTCTCACAATAACCACGTTGAAGTTCCGAAGATAAATGAGCAAAAAAGATGCCTATAAAGTTTTGTTTTTATCTTGTCACATTTGCTGTGCATTCATAGAAAAAGGTAAAATGTCAGACCATGTCTTCTGACAAATTGCTGCATATTCTTTTAATAAGGGGATTGGTGTTTATTTTCCTTTCTCTCACTGCAAAGTCAAAAGATTTTGTAAAGTGAACTATCTAACAAACTTACTGTAGTACAGGAAGTGTGAAAAGGAAAGGCTGTAGGATGTCAGTTTCTTTCTAACACACAGCAACATTTAAATACCTGTAAATTGGCTTTTAAAAATATTTCAAAATATATCAGTAGTAAAGAAAGCACAAATGATGCACATTTTTTTGTAATTTTGGAGTGTGAGGGAAACAAAGATTTTAAAGGATCAAACCAAATCAAAACACAATACTTGGTGATGTGAAAATGATAAATATTTGCAGACATCCGATTTATACACATTATCGTTTGTGTGCTATGCAGTTGTATCAGTGAAACGGCATGTTAGTGTGAATTTGGTGTTCATTTCAAAGGAAAACATGACTGTAAATGACAGTGTGCTACCACAACATTGTTTAGTAATATAATTGCAAATGTGTACTCCAAAATACACCACTTGCTAGATTCCACGGGACTTATTTACAAGCCCCTTGCTCCACCCGTATGTCATTTTACCCATGTTAAAAATGCCGCAAAAGTTGCGCAAGGGGCTTGTAAATAAGCCCCCATACCTTTAAAGCTCTCTTGCTGAATTGGTGTTGCTCATTACTGCTCCTGTTATTTGTGAACTCCCTTCGTATTTCACATTTCCCATGATGTCAGTGATGTAACACTGATGGTAGCATGCCCACTCTGAAAGTTGTTCCAGCACCACTTATGTGCTCGCTTACATCTAGAGCTAATCCCATATTCTCATCTCCAATTCACACTGCACACCGTAACTCATTCAGTCCAAAGATAATAAGCCACTCACATGTCATCTACAGAGATCGCTCATTCGATGTACCTTCGTTCAAGGACTCCCTCATCGCCAGTGTGCATTCTTTCGTCTTCAGCAGTACTTCTACTCCTTCACTAAAAGAGAAACTACCGCCATCCCTTTCTCACTATCTTACAACTGACCGGTCTCTTATTACCTTCTTTTCCAGGACACTTGAATGGCTCATGTTTGGCGGTTGTACACCCTAACTTTCAGCACATATTCTACTAACTACCTTCAACTCTGATCTTCTGCACCTTGTGCTCCACTCATTCAGCCCCCACTCATCGCCAACATTATTATCCCTGCCCGCAACAATTACTGATCTTCTATCCTCATCCAGCTTGTTCTCTTAGAATCTTTTAACAGATTATAACATTCGACATTTCTAGTTATCACTTTGCTGGATATCACCAACATGGCACTGAGCTGGTTCTCCGCATACCTATTGGACCACTCTTTCTATGTCTCCTGCTGCTCCTTTTGCAATACTTCTACCACTGACTGGTGGCTTTCCCAAAAGATCATTATTGAGACCACCAAACTTCCCTTGACTGTGACAAAATGTTCTGTTCGGTTCCTCCTACCATCTCTATGCTGGTGGCTTCTAAAATGGTTTCATTCATCCTTCACAATTGTGCATCCTAGAATGTCTACCTGTCATCCACACATTTTGAACTTAGGTGAATTCCTCCCCTGCAACCAAAATACCACACAGTGCATTTGACTGCAGATTGTTTACACCTCACATCGCAAGGACATCATCCTCTACGAGAAAACCCTGAGGTTTATTAAACATACGTAAGATCTTGGAAGCCTTTATTACTAGGGCCACATTACCAATGAGCAGTTTAGAATACTGAAATAACCTTCCAGTTGGTCTACTTCAGTTTGCGTTTTATCACCAGATAAGGTTGTCACCTTTGTTAGGCTCCCTTTCCTTTCCCAAAACAAACTCCCACAAACTGTTTCTTCCAACAGGTGATAAATGTGGTTCAAGTTGAACTACTAAGGCCCGATTATGAGATTGATGGTGTGGAGACCGCCTGTCCAAATATGACTTTTTAAGTCATTGGTCAACTTTTCCTTTGGCGGTCCCACAGCAGTGCCTATAAAATAGGCACTAGAATGGGAATGTCAAAGGAAGTTCCAGCATGGCATGGACTGAAAAGTCCATACCAAGGCTGGAATGTCTGTGCATGCACACAGGGGAGCACATGTTGTGCCCCCATGTGTGCATCTACAAGGTGTAAGGCACAAGGCGGACTTTCCTCCACTGTTTTCACGGAGGAAAGACCGGTGATGAAAGTCTTTATATGCTTGATGGAAATGCAGTGGTCCCACCAAACAAATAGGTGGCTCTGGACCGCCGCACTACAGCCAGAGAATGGCACATAACGGCAGGTCTCAGGCGGCATGACCACTAGGGTTGTAATGGGGCGGTCGCAAGACTGTCACCGCCGCGCCACCATCTTAAGACGTATATTCAAATCTATGCACTGGATTGTTCTGACATACTTCACCCATTACTTTTTCACAGCACCCCTCCCTTTAGCCTGTGCTCTGCTAATTTCAACAGACTGACTATACCAAAGCAGGCTGCAGTCTCATTCAGATTTTGATCCTTCAATCTTCTAGCTTCTATGCATTTAAATTCTGGTCCTGCCAAGCTCTGAAAACTCAATTCCACCCCACTCAGTGTTGAATTCAAACTGTACCCTCTGGTAATGGAAACCATGTTCAGCTGTATGTAAGAATTTCCATAAACGGCATAAGTATTGTTTGCAAAAGTATTGTTCCATTGGATTTTCTGCTATTAACCCAGTTGGGTGATATTTCTATAGACAATATTTAGGATGTAAAATTTTGTCACAAGATATTTAGGCCACAAAGGCGCCGATCACGATCCTGTAAAAACCGGGTACGAACCGTCGGACGGAGCATATTCTCCGTCCGACGCGTACCCGGTCGTCAAAATCTACCAACATGGAATTACGATTCGCACGGAAACACCATTTCCGTACGAATCGTACAAAACCCCGACCGACGAAAATAAACATACAAATGCGATCCGGGAAAGCGCCGACCTGACGTCGGGACGCTCGCAGCCTGCCATTCACGAACCAGGAATTACGATTCGCACCGACGTCATCCCGCACGGCGAATATTATCCGGCAGCCAAAAACTGCCGGGAAATCAGGACGACGCGAACAAGGAGTACCAGTACGCGACGGACAGACAGGACGACGCGAACATGGAGTACCCGTACGCGACGGACAGACATGGACCCGAACCTACGTGTCATCCCGGCCCTCATAGCAGTCGACCTCCTCTACAGGTTACGACGCAGACGCCGCAGAAGGTCAGAACAACTAAGGGAGGGGGGAAAGTGGGGGGGGGTGGCAGGACCAGGGCAGGCCACAAACCCCCCACCAAAGTCACACAGCACACATGCCCTGGACATACCTGACTCCCAGGCCCTGGTCACTACGAGGGGGTGGGGGCGTGTCCAGCTAAGCCAGCGACCGCCACAACGGAAGTTCTTGACGACGCGAACCGGCAACACAACCAGACAGGTACGTCCCGTA
This sequence comes from Triturus cristatus, assembly GCF_964204655.1. Classification (NCBI taxonomy): domain Eukaryota; kingdom Metazoa; phylum Chordata; class Amphibia; order Caudata; family Salamandridae; genus Triturus; species Triturus cristatus. The sequence continues at coordinate 234,345,158 of NC_140581.1, forward strand.
CCCACGCCTTAAGAGCGTGGGTACGAGTCGTACCACGCCCACACCTACGTCACCCCAACTATGGCGGGACGGCTCGTACCCACGTGGCAAAGGCCTGGGTACGGGCCGCACAAGCATCACATAGCGTGGGGACGGACATGTACGGACCGTACCCCCACCCCGTATGCATGGAGCGTACCCCCACCCCAACAGTGTAAGTACGACCCGTACCCTCACCCGCGTATGCAAGGAGCGTACCCCCCACCCCAACAGTGTAAGTACGATCCGTACCCTCACCTCGAATGCATGGAGCGTACCCCCACCCCAACAGTGTAAGTACGACCCGAACCCTCACCTCGAATGCAAGGAGCGTACCCCCACCCCAACAGTGTAAGTACGACCCGTACCCCCACCCGCGTACGTATGGAGCGTACCCCCACCCCAACAGTGTAAGTACGACCCGTACCCCCACCCACGTACGTATGGAGCGTACCCCCACCCCAACAGTGTAAGTACGACCCGTACCCTCACCTCGAATGCATGGAGCGTACCCCCACCCCAACAGTGTAAGTACGACTCGTACCCCCACCCACGTACGTATGGAGCGTACCCCCACCCCAACAGTGTAAGTACGACCCGTACCCCGACCCGCGTACGTATGGAGCGTACCCCCACCCCAACAGTGTAAGTACGACCCGTACCCTCACCTCGAATGCATGGAGCGTACTCCCACCCCAACAGTGTAAGTACGACCCGTACCCCCACCCGCGTACGTATGGAGCGTACCCCCACCCCAACAGTGTAAGTACGACCCGTACCCCCACCCGCGTACGTATGGAGCGTACCCCCACCCCAACAGTGTAAGTACGACCCGTACCCTCACCTCGAATGCATGGAGCGTACCCCCATGCAAACATTGTACGCGACACGTACCCTCACCCGCGGATGTATGGAGCGTACCCCCACCCCAACAGTGTAAGTACGACACGTACCCCCACCTCGAATGCATGGAGCGTACCCACATCCGTGTATGTCATGAGCGTACATATTGTGAAATAGGAGGGGTGTGTGCAGAGTCCTCCCAGCAGTGCCCTGAGACAGGAGGGGTGTGTGCAGAGTCCTCCCAGCAGTGCCCTGAGACAGGAGGGGTGGGTGCCTAACACTCCCAGCAGTGCCCTGAGACAGGAGGGGTGGGGCCTATCACTCCCAGCAGTGCCCTGAGACAGGAGGGGTGGGTGCAGAGTCCTCCCAGCAGTGCCCTGAGACAGGAGGGGTGGGTGCCCATCACTCCCAGCAGTGCCCTGAGACAGGAGGGGTTGGGGCCTATCACTCCCAGCAGTGCCCTGAGACAGGAGGGTTGTGTGCAGAGTCCTCCCAGCAGTGCCCTGAGACAGGAGGGGTGGGGGCCTATCACTCCCAGCAGTGCCCTGAGACAGGAGGGGTGTGTGCAGAGTCCTCCCAGCAGTGCCCTGAGACAGGAGGGGTGTGTGCAGAGTCCTCCCAGCAGTGCCCAGAGACAGGAGGGGTGGGGGCCTATCACTCCCAGCAGTGCCCTGAGACAGGAGGGGTGGGTGCCTAACACTCCCAGCAGTGCCCAGAGACAGGAGGGGTGTGTGCAGAGTCCTCCCAGCAGTGCCCTGAGGCAGGAGGGGTGGGGGCCTATCACTCCCAGCAGTGCCCTGAGACAGGAGGGGTGGGTGCCCATCACTCCCAGCAGTGCCCTGAGACAGGAGGGGTGGGGACCTATCACTCCCAGCAGTGCCCAGAGACAGGAGGGGTGTGTGCAGAGTCCTCCCAGCAGTGCCCTGAGACAGGAGGGGTGGGGGCCTATCACTCCCAGCAGTGCCCTGAGACAGGAGGGGTGGGTGCCCATCACTCCCAGCAGTGCCCTGAGACAGGAGGGGTGGGTTCCTATCACTCCCGGCAGTGCCCAGAGACAGGAGGGATGTGTGCAGAGTCCTCCCAGCAGTGCCCTGAGACAGGAGGGGTGGGGGCCTATCACTCCCAGCAGTGCCCTGAGACAGGAGGGGTGTGTGCAGAGTCCTCCCAGCAGTGCCCTGAGACAGGAGGGGTGTGTGCAGAGTCCTCCCAGCAGTGCCCAGAGACAGGAGGGGTGTGTGCAGAGTCCTCCCAGCAGTGCCCAGACGCAGGAGGGGTGGGTGCCTAACACTCCCAGCAGTGCCCAGAGACAGGAGGGGTGGGTGCCCATCACTCCCAGCAGTGCCCTGAGACAGGAGGGGTGTGTGCAGAGTCCTCCCAGCAGTGCCCTGAGACAGGAGGGGTGTGTGCAGAGTCCTCCCAGCAGTGCCCAGAGACAGGAGGGGTGTGTGCAGAGTCCTCCCAGCAGTGCCCAGACGCAGGAGGGGTGGGTGCCTAACACTGCCAGCAGTGCCCAGAGACAGGAGGGGTGGGTGCCCATCACTCCCAGCAGTGCCCTGAGACAGGAGGGGTGTGTGCAGAGTCCTCCCAGCAGTGCCCTGAGACAGGAGGGGTGTGTGCAGAGTCCTTCCAGCAGTGCCCTGAGACAGGAGGGGTGGGTGCAGAGTCCTCCCAGCAGTGCCCAGAGACAGGAGGGGTGGGTGCCCATCACTCCCAGCAGTGCCCTGAGACAGGAGGGGTGTGTGCAGAGTCCTCCCAGCAGTGCCCTGAGACAGGAGGGGTGTGTGCAGAGTCCTCCCAGCAGTGCACAGAGACAGGAGGGGTGGGGGCCTATCACTCCCAGCAGTGCCCTGAGACAGGAGGGGTGTGTGCAGAGTCCTCCAAGCAGTGCCCAGAGACAGGAGGGGTGGGGGCCTATCACTCCCAGCAGTGCTCTGAGACAGGAGGGGTGTGTGCAGAGTCCTCCCAGCAGTGCCCTGAGACAGGAGGGGTGGGGGCCTATCACTCCCAGCAGTGCCCTGAGCCAGGAGGGGTGTGTGCAGAGTCCTCCCAGCAGTGCCCAGAGACAGGAGGGGTGGGTGCCTAACACTCCCAGCAGTGCCCATGGAACGCAAAGGGTGGAGTAGCCACAGATACCATGCCCACAAATGTCAGTCAGGTGCACAAAGACCCTGCAGTACATGTACCACATGTGTGCGAGGCTGGGAGTATACGCATGCATAGGGCCAAAAAGATAACATGTACACATGAAGTCATGTCAATAGTCCACATACACAAGTACAATGACTACCAAGGATGCCACGAATGATGCAGGTGGAGAATGGCTCAGCATGCATGTGCAAAGTTGAAGGAGTCCGTCACACACCCAGCTAATGTACACACAGCTCGGCGCTAAATATTGGGAACACCCTGCAGGGAAGAAGTCAGGGTAAACAGAGGAAGGAAAACACCTTGGGACAATTGCAACATGCAGCAACTGCTTACATGAATTGAGAAAGCTAGCTAACACCGTGTGATGGCACACAGATCCCATGGTCCCCCCTATGAGCAGCACACTTCTACATTTCCCACACACCCAACACATGAACACCACCCACAACCATGTAGCAGCCCCACCGACAGCAATGCCAGCAAAGCAGGAGTGTTCCAAGGGCAAAAAATAAATAGCTTTATTCAGCATGATCCAAAAACTGGTATGTAGAAAGTTCAATATTTACAAAGCCCATAGGGCAGTCCAGGAGTCACAGCTGGATGGGGGACACAGTGGGATGCGTGTCCCCTAGCTTGCCTGCACAGTTACAAGCCGTTGTCTTCCACAGGGGTGAGGGCATCAAGTGGGGGGGAATGAACAGGCACCGCAGGGACAGGAGTGCGAAGGGTAGGCGACGTGGGTGCAGGGATGGAGGACTCCACCACAGGGGGTGGGGCAGGGCCAAAGGTGGATTCTAGGAGCGCGCTGCACACCTCGGCAAGGTCCTCCAGTGACTCCCCTGCACCCGAAGGAACCACAGGCCCCAAGGAGGGGGGGGGGGTCAGAGGGATGGGTCGCAGCACCACTGGGGGAGGGTGTGGACAGGGGGGGGGACTCAAGCACCCTGACCGTGGACTTCTTTGACCGCTTGTGGGGTGGTGTCACTGTGGGGCTCAGGGACAGAGCGGCCATGAAGGAGTCTTTGGGGGAGATGTGGCCAGGAGAGCTGAGGGGAGGGGATTTGGAGGGAGTGGATTGGGTGGAATGCGGACTCCCACTCTGGCTGCGTGTCACACGTTTGCCCCCCGACCCAGTGGGTGTGCCTACTTCACCCTGTGTGTGCGTGTCAGGAGGTGTGCGGCGGACCTTCCCTGCTGGTGTGGTGCCTGTGTCTGTTGTGGTGGGTGCATGCTTACGTCTGTGTGTATGTGGGACAGGCATGGGAGTGGGAAGTGTGGAAGGAGCAGGGGTAGGGGGTGGGACGTAGCGCTGCAGGAGACCCACTGCTGCAGTCAGTGTGGAGTCTATGGACCTCAGCAAGATGCGTTGGTCAGCCTGCGATGAATGAATGCCCTCCAAGTATGCCTCCATGTTGTTGAGGACCTGGCTGTGGGCATGGAGGACATTAAGGATCGCAGTCTGACCAATCTGCAACTGCCGCTGGATGTCCACAGACTCAGCATTGGCGGCAGCAGTGGAGACAGGGGCAGGGGGTGCGGTGCCTGGCAGGAAGGAGACATGTGGTGACTGGGCACGCAGGGAAGGGACACGAGCAAGTGGGAGGCGGCTGATGCCAATGGAGGGGGCGGTGCGAGATGTAGGGCTGCTGTCAGATGGTGGTGCAGCCACCGCCCACTCGGAGAGATCATCCTCGGACCCGTCAGCTTCATACTCTGTTGTGCCAGTCGACAGGTCCCCGGGTTCACTCTCCTCCGCCTCTGTCCCATTCGAAGTGCCAGGCACGATGCCACCGCTGGCACTGGTGCTCGGTCCCTCCGCGCCGTCTGTGTCCATGTCTCCCTCCGTGTCCCCCGACGATGCTGTGGGCAGGGTGAAGAGACAGAAATTAATCATACACCTGTATACATATGTCACATGAGTCAAATCTACTTAGGTCACAGTGCATAGCCTGAAACAAAGGAAGAGTTACAACTACAAAACAAGGTACATATGTAGGCCCTGCAAGACACAGTTGTGTGACCCACCATGCCATGGAAAAACTATGGAGAGCATGACACAATAGCAAATGAGATGACATGGAATTTTGACTGAGGAGCAAGGCCCTGGGGACAATCCAGCACTGCATCTGCACCACACAGCGTGGCAGGCAATAGGGATGAGCAGGGACCACATCCAGGAACTAGAGGCACATGCAGCATAGGTAATACTGATAACATGACCACCCTGACTGGCACAATGCACCTTGAGTGTATGTCCAGACAAACATCACACACTGGCCAGTCCTAGCAAGGAGATGACAGGTCTTGACATGTAGGCCATGCCCGCACCACCCACCCCCTACATGAGACAAATCTGTGGAGACACAGGAAGCACTTACATCTCTTAGTCAGGGTGAAATACACATGGGATGCACAACTTCAATATTGCACACAAACTACCCAAGGTGCGGCTGTCCAAATTATCATGTAAAATGGGCATCATCAGATGATTGCAACAAGACACAAAGGCAATGGCCACCGTGGAAAATCAGGTCAGGCTGGACAGTGGACACTTGTAATACATCTCACGTCAATATACATGGTGCCAGGGGACAATGGCACAGAGCACAACCTATGCTGTAGACACAGAGATTGTCGACATTCTCGGATTACACACATGATACCTAGGAAAAGATGCCCCTGGGGACAGTAGTGGCCACACAACTCCATGCTCCTGAATGGAAATGACTGCAACACATGCTAACATCCCTACACTATGCGTAACGCACACTCATGCACATCATGTCACAGGCCACCACATGGGACATGCCTGCTGGAAGGCCTCGCACTCGAGAGATTAACTCCCATGTCTGGAATCAGCATTAGTGCCAACTTACATGGAACCCACAAGTCCAGAGCTGGACAGGGCACAGGCAAGGTCACTAAACCTGTTACACACCACCCCCACACATGATGCTGCAGGCAATGTACACTTGGAGAAGGTGTCAGGCTACATAACTTTGTGATGGAGTGACTACACAGAGACCAGTGAACACATTGCAAGGTGGGGAAGGGAGGCAGGAGAGGCCTGCAACACTGTGGGTAACAGGATCTGCACAGCCCCATAAACCCTGGAAGTGTATCCATGGAACAGTGCACTTACAAATGCTGGTGAAACACAACAAACACACACATGTACCTACCCCCTTCCGGCTGCTGCATCTCCTGTAGGCGCCTGTCCAAGTCAGGAAAGACCACCGCCAGCACACGTTTCTGGATGTGGGAGAGACGGCGGTGCCCGCGGTTCTTATGGCTCTCAGGTGAGTCACCCAGCAGGACCCGTGCGATCCTCCGCGTCCAGCACCGGATATCCTGCCAGCGTTTCCTCACCTGGGACAGGCGCCGCTTCCGACCATCCGCACTCCTCACGGCGCTGACGGCGTCCAGCCATATCTGCTCCTTGGCAGAGGCATCTACCTGTGAGGATGGACAAGTGACACTACATCAATACACCTGGCACATGTCACAGGGACACAGATTACAACACATTTGCTGTTTACAACAAGGCATAGTATGCATCCAACGCATTGCACCTTTGTCATAGGGACATGATCCTCTGGGGGAAGGCCAAGAGCAGTACGTGCCATTGAAAGGACACAGGTGGAATGAGGGCAACTACACAATCAATGATCCAGGCTCACACTGTGCATCACACCCACCCCTCCTGTCTCAGGGCACTGCTGGGAGGACTCTGCACACACCCCTCCTGTCTCAGGGCACTGCTGGGAGTGATAGGCCCCCACCCCTCCTGTCTCTGGGCACTGCTGGGAGTGATAGCCCCCCACCCCTCCTGTCTCAGGGCACTGCTGGGAGGACTCTGCACACACCCCTCCTGTCTCAGGGCACTGCTGGGAGTGATAGGTCCCCACCCCTCCTGTCTCAGGGCACTGCTGGGAGTGATAGGCCCCCACCCCTCCTGTCTCAGGGCACTGCTGGGAGTGATAGGCCCCCACCCCTCCTGTCTCAGGGCACTGCTGGGAGGACTCTGCACACACCCCTCCTGTCTCAGGGAACTGCTGGGAGGACTCTGCACACACCCCTCCTGTCTCAGGGCACTGCTGGGAGGACTCTGCACACACCCCTCCTGTCTCAGGGCACTGCTGGGAGTGATAGGCCCCCACCCCTCCTGTCTCAGGGCACTGCTGGGAGTGATAGGCCCCCACCCCTCCTGTCTCAGGGCACTGCTGGGAGTGATAGGCCCCCACCCCTCCTGTCTCAGGGCACTGCTGGGAGACATCAGGCATTCCCCCCCCTGGGACCCCCCCTACAGTACATAGCATGTGTGTCACACCTGGACACAATGGCAGAAGTCATAGTCACTAAAAAGGGACACAGTCTGTGCCAGTGGACACTGCACTCACCTGATAACCTGGTCGCCCATACAGCATGGGGTACCGTGGGAGGATCACATCCACCAAAGCCATGTTCTCCTCCAGGGTGAATGGCTGTGACCTCTCCACAGCCCTTGACATGGTTCCAGGGAATCAGTAGCAGCAGCTGGGTCGTGGAATACAAAGATGTGCAGGCAAGTGCTCCCTCATGGGACCTGGCTGCCTTATATCTGCCTTGCTGGCCCATCTCATGCACAGGAGTACAGAGTGATTGGTCACTCACATTTGCATCCTATGTTTCCTCCAATCCCTTCAAACCTAGCAGTGTGTGGGTTCTCAATCAGTTTTTTTCTCCTGCATGATGTCAGCCCCACAAACACATTGCAACAAAGTAGATTCATTCCAACTGACTTCTGCCATGCAGCTTCCTGAACAAATTCAAAATTTGAACTTGGTCTCCATGACAACCAGCATGCATGTAGGCCTTAATACTTGTCCCTCATGTGTCCCCTATGTAATTTGGAGCTTCACACACAGGTACGGCGCGTTCCAGGGCCCTAGGGCACCCCAAATGCATAGCAACGGCCCGTACACGCGTGCCTACGTTCACTATCACTCTGGGTGTCCTCGCGTATGCGTACTCGTAGTGGTACGGGCCGTACACGCGCCTGTACGCTCCCTTTCACTATGTGTACGCATACACGAGGACACCCAGAGTGATATGGAGCGTACAGGCGTGTGTACGGTCCGTACCACTACGAGTACGCATACGCGAGGACACCCAGAGTGATATGGAGCGTACAGGCGTGTGTACGGTCCGTACCACTACGAGTACGCATACGCGAGGACACCCAGAGTGATATGGAGCGTACAGGCGTGTGTACGGTACGTACCACTACGAGTACGCATACGCGAGGACACCCAGAGTGATATGGAGCGTACAGGCGTGTGTACGGTCCGTACCACTACGAGTACGCATACGCAAGAACACCCATAGTGGTAGGGCCGTACACGCGCCTGTACGCTCCATATCACTATGAGTGTTCTTGCGTATCCGTACTCGTAGTGGTACGGACCGTAAACATGCCTGTACGCTCACCATCACGATGGGTACACATACGGCAGCACTCCCATAGTGATATTGGCACGTACACAGGCCCTCTTAGCAGCAGTACGGCGGTTTTCACACATCACAGTGGTGACAGGCAGCACACATGAAGGAATAGGGCGGACATACTTGTCCATGGATGGACATCAAGGCATTGTCTGTGCATTACTACATGTGTGGGGCACAGGTGTGACAGGCTGTGATGTGGAACATTACTCCTGAGTCGAGAAGGTACCAGATGTATGTTGAGATGTGTACAGATGTAATGTGTGACGGTGCAATGTGTGCCAGGCATGCCCTTGACTCCTTTGACATGTGTGCATGTCGTACTGCATACTTGGGATAAGTGTCACTGGCATGGCACGGACCTCAACACTCAGAAGTGTCCCCTGATGCCCGGTACAGGGGTTACCACACCTGACTTGTCACTACCCACGGTGCACAATGTGACTATGTCATGTATGTGTGGGGGCTTCCCATTAGGTTGATGTTGGAGCACCCTCAAAAGCTGCAGCTGTTGCAGCAACCAACATGTGTATGTGTGTAGATTGACATTGGACACTGTTCCGCACACCATGCCACATGTGGTATCGGATGTGAGGTGCGTATGTATGCATGGGACACGGAGTAGCGTGACAAGGACATGTCTGCATCCTCTCAATGAAGGTGTGGTGAGTCATGACATGTGCACCTTCATGGCAAGGTGTGTGGGCTGTCCTAGTGTAATGTCATGTGACCTGTGGCTCTAGTGTTCCGCTACCAGTCTCTGCAATCGGCATCCTACTTCTGCTGATGTGTGGGTGTATGTCACTCCTGTGTTGCGTCTGGCTGTTCACTTGCACTGGGACACAGCTAATCCCATGGCATGGCATGTGGAGGTTCTCAATCTCCGTGTGTAGCTGGGTCTTGGTAGGAGTGTCACCTGGCAGCCATACGTGTCCAGGGCATGTTGCACATACCTGACTCCGTATGTAGCATATGTGTATAGACAGATTAACATGTGCTCAGTACAAATTATTTGTTGTTGTGGGGCACTCACTCTTCCGTGTCACATCCAAATTCCTGCAGAGCGCCGCCTCTTCCCCGAGCAATTCCGGACTTGGCTGCCATGCGGGAGAATGATCGTATCCGGTGCTACCGCTTCCCCCAACGGTTGATTCTGGAGTTGACGGCGAGACTGGCACCACACCTGCAACCGCTGCACAGGTATCCTACGGCACTGACACCCAAGCTGAAGGTAATGGCAGCCCTACATTTTCTAGCCACGGGTACCTTTCAAAATACCATAGCTCATGTTGGTGGCATGTCCCAGAGCATGTTCTGCCGTGTGCTGCATGATTTCTTAGAGGCCATGTTGATTCACCTGGATGACTTCATCAAGTTCCCAACCCCTGAACAGTTGACTGGGGTCAAGCGTGGATTCTATGCCCTGGGAGGGATGCCCCATGTCATTGGGTCCATAGATGGGACACATGTAGCTTTGGTACCACCACACGCACGGGAGGTAGCGTACCGCAATCGGAAGCACTACCACTCCATCAATGCCCTTGTGGTGTGTCTGTCCAACATGGTGATTTCACATGTCTGTGCTCGTTTTCCAGGATCAGCACACAATGCCTACATCATGAGGCGTAGCAGGGTGCCTGAAATGATGATGCAGCTGCGCAACGAACGAGCATGTGTTGTTGGTGGGTACAGTCTGTCTGTCCAGTATTTTGCATAGCCTACCAGCACGACCGCTTCACCAGTTCTAACGATGTCCATGTGCTTCCCATGTAGGGGACGCTGGCTATCCCAACATGCCATGGCTGCTCACACCTCTCCGCAACCCCATCACGCCGGCCCAGCTCCGCTACAACACCGCCCATGGCCGGACAAGGCGAGTGATAGAGAGGACATTTGGCCTGCTGAAGAGCCGATTTCGGTGCCTCCACAAGACCGGCGGCGCGCTCCCATATGCCCCTGCGAAGGTCTGCAAAATCTTCATGGTCTGCTGCATGCTGCACAACATGGCAGTTGAGAAAGCTGTGCCACTCATCCTGGATCAACATGACGAGGACCATCCACCCGTGGAGGACGAAGGGCTTGGCAATGGGGCTAGTGATGTGGAGGATGTGGAGCCGCAAGAGGACATCCGGACTCGGCTCATACGCGACTTCTTTGCTTAGTGGTGAGTACCAGTGTCTGAGTGTGCACACATTGCTCCACGTGTGGCATGTGTTGTGATGTGTGTCTCCACCTACATGTATGGCACGTGAGTCAGAGGTGTGTGTGGGTGTGTCACTGGAGTGATGGTGGCAGTGATGGTTGTATTTCCCCAGTCATAATTGTGACCTAGCATGTTGTCATCCATACATGTGTCGAGTACATGCACATGCAAGTGGCTGTGCTTTTTGTGGCTGACTTCTTGTGTGTCTCTCATCCCCAGGTACTTGCGCATGGCGTCTGCTGGTTGCATTGTTGTGGCACTGCTATTCCTCATGGACACGTCATCGTGTGCTGACTCAGCGTTACACGCACGGACAAGTTTGGAAGTCTCCTTAGGGTAAGGGATGCATCAGGGGTGTATTGGGTGTGGCAGTTGTTCACGATGTATGCACACTGCCCCTGTCGATGTTTGGTTCCTCTGCAGCCATGTAGCATCACCATGGGACACAACATGCAGCTGTGTACACCTGAATAGATGGTCTGACTGGTTGACAGTCATCAGTGATGGGATAGTGGATTGTGATGATGGCATCAATGTGTGTAACACTGCCCTCGGACACATACGGTTTGCATTGGCTTGACATGGTGTGGGACTTCTACATCAGCGGATCAATGGTGTATGGCAGTCTCTCCGTGAGCAGCTGTGGGTGTTTAGCTGTTGGCCGACAATTGTGTGCCAGTTCCATGGCTATCACGCATTTGTGCTGCAGAAGGGGGGTGCCAGTGTTGGACCCACATGTTACTCCACATGAAGTGTTCATGTGTACTTCAAGTTGCCTCTGCAATCCCGAAAACATGACTAATAAAGGTGTCCCTATGCCTCCAAGGTGCCCCTTCTCAGTCAATGCTGGTGTGTTGCCACGGTGCATCCAGCATGTCTGGCATGGTTTCCCCTGATAGTGGCTATGTGTCTATGTGTCGAGTAGCAAGATGCAAGCTGTGTGTGTGGGCTGAGACTGTGTATTATGCATGATGTCCATGACTGTGTGGGTATTGTGACATGTGCCATCCCCATGCATCCAACGTTGGCCAGGCCCCCATTCTCTGCATCCACCGGACTCAAGCTTGCAGGACATGGTTCTGCCACCTGTCTACACATACCTGGGTGCCCCCCAGGACACGGGCCAGGATCCCTGACCTCTGCGCATGACTGTTGCTGTACTCAATGTGTCTGTCAGCACAGTTGTGCGGCCACCCCCTCAGCTGGTTGGGCCCATCACGGGTGTGTATGGTGCTCCATGTCTGTCTTGCCTAATACACTGTGGCCCGTGTGTACTGTGCCAGACTCAGGCCCCAGGGTGTGGATGGTTGAAGTCAAAAGAGAACTCAGGCATGTTTAGACTTTACAAGACACATGTAAGGTAATAATGCAACCAGCAGGCATCTTCTCTTCATGGTGTGAATTTTTATTTTTGTGGAGGGGGGGTGGGGGGGGGGGGGGTATGACGTGAGGGGCTTTCCGGGAGTTTGGAATCCAAAGTTCAGTGGGGGAGTTGGTGTCCTTGCCATTGGAAATCCTCAGAGTCCATGCCACAGTCTTTGTCCACATTGGTCAGACAGTGACCAGCAAGGCCATGTGGCAGAGAATGTCTCTTGATGCTGTGATGCTGTTGCTCCAGTGGGCCAGGTGCCAGGCCAGGTGTCCTGGGAGATGGTGATGTAGCGCCGACCCTCACGGTCCTTTCCGTGGACGTCCCGGCCTCCTGCGGGGACTCTCAGAAGCAGGCCGTGACGATGTTTGGGATGCTCCATCGGATGTTTCCTCCTCCTCCTGATCCCTCCCTGTGGGTGGTGATGTTCTACGCCTTCTGGCACAGGGAGGGTTGCCCATGTTGTCGGCCATCCGACGGAGTGTATTGTGAATCCCCTGGAACACCGTCACTTGCTCAGCCTGTCTGTCCTCCATCCTCCGTTGGTGTTGCAGTAGACAGGCATGTTGCTCCGCATGTTGCTGGGCCTGCTGGGTCTTTATCTCATCGAGGGTCCCCTTGATCTCATTGAGGGTGGACACAACCTGGGCCATGCCCGTGGTGTCCTGCCGGTATGTGTCCAGGATGTTACGGACATGGGAATATACCGGTTCCCCAGCCAACTGGTCAGGCTGGCGCCTCCCCCGTCCTCCACTCCCACCACCCCTGCCCACTTGCACCTGGCCTGCCCTTGTGGGCACATCGGGTCTCCGGGACCCCTAAGGGGTGGCATTGGCGTTGTCGCCTGCCTCCTAATGGGTGCCCGGGACACCGTGTCCCTCCTGGCCAGCCTGGCTGCTTTGTGGTGGTGGGGCAGGGATCCTGGGTGTCTCCTGGGATGTGGCAGGAGTGGGGGTGGTGGTTGGCCCCGTTGTACCTGACGCAGGTGCTGCAGGTGGTTGGACACCAGAGGTGCCAGGTTGGTCGGGGTCGTCCACAGAGTGGTGAGAGTCGTCGCTGCCGGTGGGATCGGGCTCCCGCAGATCCGGGTCCTGTGAGTCTTCCCCCCCAGTGTTGGGGGGTGAACCACGACGTTGACCTGTGTGTGAGAGAGACAATGTTAATTTTGGTCCATGCAACATCCATGTTTCATCAGTTTCAACGTTGGCATTAGGATCTGTCTTGCATTCCACTCACAGTGCACTTGTGCATGGGTGTGTCCCTTGGGCACCACTTTGGCCCCTTTAACTATGTGTGGCACAGTCTTACTTGCTGCGTCAAGTGTGACTGCAGTCAGCAGTGGAGTGGGCAGGTGTGGCGAGCCATGCATTGGCGCCTTCCGTGTAGCACTGTACATGTGCACATGGAGTGGATCCACACACTTATATAATGCAGGTAGCTGTCGTTGTGCTCGTGAACAGGTTGTGACATGGCCCTCTGTTTTGCCATGGGGAAGAGGGGGGGTTCTGGCACTGGCCACCCTTGGTTACATGCACGCAGTCTACCTGCTGACGAGCAGACATTCCCCCACACCACAAGGCTGATTTGCTCTCCCTGTGTCTCCCTCCCTCTCTGTCCCCTCTCCCTCACTCTGTGTGTCAGCCTCCTCCCTCTGTCCGTGTCCCTGTGCCTCCCTCCCTCTCTGTCCCCCTCTCCCTCCCTCTCTGTCCCCCTCTCCCACCCTCCGTGTGTCAGCCTCCTCCCTCTGTCTGTGTCCCTGTGTCTCCCTCCCTCTCTGTCCCCCTCTCCCTCCCTCCGTGTGTCAGCCTCCTCCCTCTGTCCGTCTCCCTGTGTCTCCCTCCCTCTCTGTCCCCCTCTCCCTCCCTCCGTGTGTCAGCCTCCTCCCTCTGTCCGTCTCCCTGTGTCTCCCTCCCTCTCTGTCCCCCTCTCCCTGCCTCCGTGTGTCAGCCTCCTCCCTCTGTCCGTCTCCCTGTGTCTCCCTCCCTCTCTGTCCCCCTCTCCCTCCCTCCGTGTGTCAGCCTCCTCCCTCTGTCCGTCTCCCTGTGTCTCCCTCCCTCTCTGTCCCCCTCTCCCTCCCTCTCTGTCCCCCTCTCCCTCCCTCCGTGTGTCAGCCTCCTCCCTCTGTCCGTCTCCCTGTGTCTCCCTCCCTCTCTGTCCCCCTCTCCCTCCCTCCGTGTGTCAGCCTCCTCCCTCTGTCCATCTCCCTGTGTCTCCCTCCCTCTCTGTCCCCCACTCCCTCCCTCTCTGTCCCCCTCTCCCTCCCTCCGTGTGTCAGCCTCCTCCCTCTGTCCGTCTCCCTGTGTCTCCCTCCCTCTCTGTCCCCCTCTCCCTCCCTCTGTGTCCCCCTCTCCCTCCCTCTGTGTGTCACCCTCTGTCACCTCAGCCCAGCTTCCTGGGCACACACTGTTAGCAGATCTTTGAATGGCCCTTGGCTTGTTGATGTGAGTTTGTTTCTGATCTCCAGGCACCCATTGGGTGTAGTGTCTGTCTCTGCGCTGCTGCTGTGGTGGTGTGTGCTGCCACTCTTTCACAATGTTGGCTATTCATTAGCTGCTGTCATGTGCAAAACAGTGCCTTTACCCCCATGTGTTGATGCAAGGCGTCCGCCATTTGCTGGCGAGTCTTTCCTGTGTGGGGACACAGTGTTTGTATGGCTGTGACCTAGGCCATATGGGCAGAGGGCATTGTTGTCTGCTTCTGAGTTGCACTATGTGAATTTTGGGGCCCACCCTCCCGGGTTACCGTGTCATGTGTTGGTGTCTTCTGTGGCCTGTGACTTGACATTGTCCAGCTGGGTGCATGGGGCATGATGGCGCCAGTGCCATGTGCGTGTTCATGGAGTGTGGTTGAGTCATGCGATAGCTTGGGGTGGTTGCGTGCCTGTTAGTGATTTTGGTTGTGGATGACGTTCTCCCCATGTGAGGTGCGTTGTTTGTGTACTCACCCGGGTCTCGGAGTCCTCCTAATCCTTCGACTGCCTCCACTGGCTGTATGGCCATCACCCTCTCCTCCCAGGGCTGGTAGTGTACGGGTCTGCGGGAGGGCCCTCCTCCAGTGGCGTTGGCCTGGTTGTGTTCCTCCAGCATCTTGGCTCGGACCCTCCTCCGCAGATCGTACCACCTGGCTTGGCATTCATGCCTGGTCCTTCTGGTGTCCGCAACAGCATTCACAGCATCGACGATGGTCTGCCACATGGCTGTTTTCGCTGCCATGCTGGTCTGTCTGACCAACGTTCCAAAGAGCTGTGGCTCGACTCTGAGGATTTCATCGGCAAGGACCTCAAACTCTCGGTTACTGAACTTTGGATTCTTGTTAGTGGGCATGGTGAGGGGTGTGGGTGTGGATGTTGGGGGGGGGTGTGGATGGTTGTGGGTGTGTGGGTGTGGTTGTGCAGGTGTGTGTGTGTGTGAATGTGATGAGGGGTGTTTGTGAAGGTGGTTGTGTGAAGGTGTGCAAGTGTAAGGTGTGGTGAAGCTTGTAGTATGGTGCTGTAGGTTGTCTGTGGTGTCTGGCAGCAGTGAGTCTGTTGCAAAGGCTCATGGTTTGTGTGTGTGGGCCCTTTTTATTGGTCCATTGGTGGGTGTGGCTGTTTTTGAAGTTTGGGTGGGTGTGTTATAAGGAGTGGTGGTGTTTTGGGCCTCTGTTTGTGTTTGGCAGTTGCAGGTCAGTGAATGTGTTTTTTTAGTGTTTGTTGGACATGTTTTGTGGCTTTGTGCCATTCGAATGGTGTATTCTTGTGTTGTTTTGGTTTGTCCTGGTTGTGTACGTGCGTTTTTAGCGTGTGTACGGTGTGTACATGGGCCATTTGGTTGTACGGTGCTGTCCTTGTGTGTGGCTTGGTACGACTCGTACATGCGGTTGTGATGTTGGGGCCTGGGGTGCGCTCCGTACTTAGGAGGTTGTGGTGGGGGTGCGACTCTGACGTACACGGGTGTACATACAGGGGGGTAGGACATGTACAGGGGTGGGGGTACGACTCGAACGTACAGGGGTGTACATACACGGGGGTAGGACACGTACAGGGGTGGGGGTACGACTCAAACGTACAGGGGTGTACATACACGGGGGTAGGACACGTACAGGGGTGGGGGTACAACTCGAACGTACAGGGGTGTACATACACGGGGGTAGGACACGTACAGGGGTGGGGGTACGACTCGAACGTACAGGGGTGTACATACACGGGGGTAGGACACGTACAGGGGTGGGGGTACGACTCGAACGTACAGGGGTGTACATACACGGGGGTAGGACACGTACAGGGGTGGGGGTACGACTCGAACGTACAGGGGTGTACATACACGGGGGTACGACACGTACAGGGGTGTACATACACGGGGGTAGGACACGTACAGGGGTGGGGGTACGACTCGAACGTACTGGGGTGTACATACACGGGGGTAGGACACGTACAGGGGTGGGGGTACGACTCGAACGTACAGGGGTGTACATACACAGGGGTACAGCACGTACAGGGGTGTACATACACGGGGGTAGGACACGTACAGGGGTGGGGGTACGACTCGAACATACAGGGGTGTACATACACGGGGGTACGACACGTACAGGGGTGTACATACATGGGGGTAGGACACGTACAGGGGTGGGGGTACGACTCGAACGTACAGGGGTGTACATACACGGGGGTACGACACGTACAGGGGTGTACATACACGGGGGTAGGACACGTACAGGGGTGGGGGTACGACTCGAACGTACAGGGGTGTACATACACGGGTGGGGGTTCAACACGTACACGGGTGTACATACAGGGGGGGTGTGTACATTAACGGGGAGTATGACTCGAACGTATGGGTGCTGGGGGGAGTGTTGGGCGCGTATGCGGGCACATGTCTCCATGGTTGCAATGGGAGTTCGGTGCGGACGGTGTTTTTACCATACGGTTGTGAGATCGGACGCATGGGTTGGATCGTGATTCCTCGGTCGGACTTCACTTTTCACATTTGTACGGTAAATCGTCCGAGGACGTGTCGGACACATTTTCCGACCCGAGGACGTGTGGGGAAATATTCCGAATGCGGTTCGTATGGACTTTTTACCATGCGAATCGTGATTGCCAGTTTGTACGGCACTTGTACGATTCGTACGGTAAAAAGACCGGATACGAGTCGTACGGGTAAATTTTTTACCGGATCGTAATTGGCACCAATGTCTTGTGAACATGCCTTCCCGCATTGAACCCCCTCATCCAATAAACAAACAGATAAAAACCAAATCATTTTGCCAAACATCATGCTAGTGACACTTGTTTTGCATTGATATAGTGCAGAACGTTTTAAGTGGCATGACAGGATAAAAAGGGTCAGATTTACAAACCACTCTTCCCGCAGATCAGGAAAAAGGATGGATTTTGCATATTCAGAAAGGTAGTTTGCATCTGCATTCAAAATCAAAATGCTTAAACTGTGTGGGTCTCTGACATAATATTCATTACACAAATATCAAAATACAAAAATATTGTGTCAAAAATATTGATGACAGAAATATTGATGTTGTATACTTATAATGGTAAATACACATTTTTTGAGAAAAAAATATCGTTTCATACTAATATTATTAAAAAACATACAAAATTATCGATTTTCATTATATAGTATAAAATAGTCAATCCAAATAATTTAAGATATACCATTAAAATAATATAAAAGAAATAATTTTCATTTAAAAGTATATATAAATATATACTGATATAAAAAGACACCAACATATATATATATATATATATATATATATATATATATATATATATATATATATATATATATATATATATATATGTGTGTGTACACATGTTTATATATGCATATATATAATGTAGCACAATAAAAAATATATATTTCATTAATATTAATGTTTTTTAAATTATAGTTTTTAATTTACTATTATAAAAAGCATAAATATATTACATAAAATATATATTTATGTATTAAATGGAAGATAAAAATATTAAAACACAAATTACAAAATATTAAACTAAATCATTAAATTAATTAAGTATAAAAAGCGATCAAATTAAAAAAATTATCAAACATATTACAAAAAATGTAAACTATCTATATATAAACAAATGATATACAATTAAACAAACAAACAAACAAATAATTCAAATTGGTAAAATTGACTAGTCCCCCGCCCCCTCCATGCTGTGCAACAATAGGAAAAGGGCTGGGCTTTGGAAGGGTTACATTTACAGTTCCCCCCCAGTCTATGCAACAGTAGGAAATGCGTCGGACTTCTGAGGGGTTAAATTTACTGGAATTCTCAGAATTAAAATGTACTATTCCATCTTCAATCTGCACAACTGTAGGGAAAGCATTGGACTTCGGAGAGTTAAATCTACTGTTTCAACTGCAATCTGGGCAACAGTAGGGAAAGCATTGGACTTTAGAGGGTTACATTTACTATTCTAACTCTAGTCTGTGCAACAATAAGGAAAGCGTTGGACCTCAGAGGGGTAAACTTTACTATTCCAACTCCAGTCCGTGCAACAGTAGGGAAAGCGTTGGACTTCAGAAAGGTGAAATTTACTATTCCAACTCCAGTCTGTGCAACAGTAGAGAAAGTGCCTCAGTAGAAACACATAACATACTTTATTAGTTGACCAGAAATACAATTTTTTAAATATAAAATGTATATATAAATAAAATAAAAAACACAATTAAAGTTGACAATGCACACTCTACACCTACAAACCTGGCAGTCCACGCTTAAAAGATAACTGAAATAAAGAGGTACAACACAATTAACATATTTGTCAATTAAATATTTATTTAGTATATGAATAATTATTAGTTAAGTATAAGCTAAATAACTTCCCACCCTATGTCCCTACAAATACAACAGCCCACACCTAATATATAATGTAAAAAATATATAATTATTAATCAGTTGACAAAATTAATAATAAATGAATACTTAAGTGTTAAATATTTATTACTTATTTAACGTCCCACACTATACCCCTACAAACCCGGCGACCTGCACCTACAAGAAAAAATTTAAAATGTATTTACACAATTTACATAATTTCCAATCAATTAAATAATTCTTAGTCAATTATTACTTAATTAACTTCCCACCCTATACGTCTACAAACCCAACAACCCACACCTAAAATATAACTTAAAAAATATAGTAATTGCATAATTTAAATAATTAACAATCAACTAAATAATTAACAATAAAGCATTAATTAATGATCAATTCTTACTTAATTAACATCCCACCCTAAACCCCTATAAACCAAACAACCCACAACTAAAATATAACTTAAAAATATTATAATTACACAATTCACATAATTAATTATCAATTAAGTCATTAATACTATATTAAAAATGTATTATTAATTAATTATACTTAATTAACGTCCCACCCTGTACCCCTGCAAACCTCACAACCTGCTACAACACTATACATTACTATTAATAATTAAATTAAAAATTATAAATGATTTAAAATACAAACTACATTTAACATATAAAATTAATATATGTACTAAAACAGATAAAACAATTAAAAAACTATATTTTTAACTATGTTATTGAAAACAATATTAAAAAAACAGATATTCTTGTAAGCGATAGTACTTACCGAAAAATCGATATTTGTGTCAATGATATTTCTGCATCACGATATTTATGTCACAACGTTAAAAACTTGATACTTGTGTATCTCAATATTTATAATTCGATAGTTTGTCCAAATACCGACTGTGTACATTTAATCCTAGCACATCTCTAGTACACAGAAATATGCACCTTCTATCTTAGAACAGTCTTTGACTAGTGCATGGCTGTACAGGAGCATAACAGAGGCAAGGATTAGTAATATCCTATCAGCATTGCTTCAGTCATGTACCAAGGACAAGTGTCTGTAGTGAATGGACACTAATGGAGAAAGAAGCTTGATGGAAGGAAAAACTTCCAGATGAAAAACAGGAGTATAAGGAACAGCTTGAAGGAACCGGGGCCAAACCAGCATGAATGTAGGCTGAAGAGAACCAATATTAAAGCATCAAACAGGTGTAAAAAAAATCGAAAAAGATAGTCAGGAGTGATGAAACCTGAGAGAAAAGAAATACCCCAGTGGAACACATTTCCTCTAATTATCAGCCTCTTGAATTGCACCAAACAGGGAAACCAGGTACAGGACTTTGATCACACCATCCTAGATCGGAGAATAACAATTAAACTTCATTTTAAGTAGCAATCTTGGATTAGTGAGGTGAACTTCCTGAAAGTAAGGAATTTTCCAGAAATTTATAGGAGACAAAATGCTCATATATGGTTAAGCGCTGGCACGTCTATAAGATTTTCTGTGCCAGCACTACCATCCAGGAAGATGTACTAGCTCCTGAAAGGAAAGTCCCTCCTCTCAGAGACCTTGGCTAAGACGCAAGCCTCCAACATGCTCTGGAGGAAGCATCATGCTGAGGCAAGGCCACAGAAGGAGGATTGCTGTGCTTGCCAAAGGTAAGAGCGGGCTTGTTCTCTAAGTGCTTCATTTGGATGTCAGTGGGACCGTTGGACTGCAGCGGTCTGGGGAACAGACCACCACCTCCGACAGGATCAAGCATCCCGTTGGGGTTGCGGTCGAGCTCCTATCCCTACCACGAGAGTGGTGGCTTTGCTAGCACTGCCCCAGGAATTATGATGTCCCTTTCCGCCTGCCTTTTCATGACGGTCCGACCGCCATGAAAAGGCAACCGGAATGGGACTTTAGGGACCCCAAGCAGGTCCCCTGTACCCGTG
Source organism: Triturus cristatus (assembly GCF_964204655.1). Classification (NCBI taxonomy): domain Eukaryota; kingdom Metazoa; phylum Chordata; class Amphibia; order Caudata; family Salamandridae; genus Triturus; species Triturus cristatus. The sequence goes on from NC_140581.1 coordinate 234,365,997, forward strand.
GGCCACTGCTAAGTGGCCTGGGGGACACATGCAATGCCCCCTGCACATCCATGCACCGTGTTCCAGGCGCCACATGGTGCCTGGTACACGGTGCATGGATGTGCACAAAGTGCCCGTTTACACAGCGGCCACAAAACAAGCTGCAGTGTAAAAGGGAACTTTTCTGACCACCAGCATGGCGGTCAATTCCTAATTGAGTGGTCGGACCGCCGATTGCTCGCTGGACGATCTTCTGTCCGCCAAAACAGCGGTCTGCGTTCCGACCATCGAACACCCTAAGTTTTGCAGTCTCAACAGTATACCCCCTCCTTCATGCAAGAGGTTTATCTGGAAAGGAGCAGCAGAAATGGCAGAGCATAATTGGAACATAGACATCAGTTGCGGTAATCCAGGAACAGTTGTTAGCTGAATATCCTTTCTAGACTCAAAACTGCAACTTCTATTTTTCAGAAGATGAAGAAATAGCAGGAATCACAAATTTCTGCATTCTCATAGTCTTTGATCATCCATAAGAATCAGAAGAGATTAACATCAAGGATCTGGAAGGCAGGACTTTAATTGAAAAACAATCAGTAATTGTGCAAGTGTGGTCAAAAATTAATTTTGTACATTTGACAGTGGTAAATAGTCCAAAAACACAGATATCCATAGACTGGTAGATGGCCCATTGCAAAAATCTGAAGATATCAGCATTTTGTCTCCGGACTAGAAAATAGGAGGGGGTTTCCCATGCTCATCGGCTGTAATCTTCATGGATTGCTTAACATCTAGTAGAGTTTTGGAAATAATTTATTTTTGTTCATTTAAATGTTTGAAAAAATCAGAAGCAGCTAGAATCAATGCATTTACAAGTGGTTGGGAAGGACCCATGCAAGGATTACATCTATGAAGACAGTTGAAGGGTAACATTTTGGTAGTGAATGAGTTGTATGATAATATGCAATAGATGCTCAGACTAATCAGATTGTGTAGCATTAGTAAAACCCTGTAAGTATTATCCAAAATTTGGTTTACTCTCTGTTTGTCTGTTGGTTTGAGGATGGATACCAGAAGAAAGCGATTAATGAATCTTAAGAGAAGAACACAGACAACTCTAAGAGCAGGACATTTAGGGCTTGATTACGAATTTAGCAGTGCAGGGTAGGCCCCACCACTGCCACGCCCACTGCCCAATCAAAGCCGTGGTCAGACCACCCACCAGATTAGCAGTTTCCTCCTGTCTGGCAGTCCCGCCAAGCATATTGCGTCCTCCTGACTGCCACATGCTGTCTCTTGGTGGCTGCAGCAGGCGGTGGTGGTCTGACTGCCAAATTATAATAGGGCGGTCTCGAGACTGCCACCGCTGCGCCCTGATGAGTCTGCCGATCCGTGGACAGCAAGACTCGTAATAGGGCCCTTAAATTGCACCTGTATCAGTAATAATGGTATGGGGCAGAGAAAGAAAACAGAAAACATCAGTGATAAATCATTTAGCCATTCCTGGAGCTGAAGGAAAATACTTAAATAGAGTGCATTGCGCCATCTTGGATAAAATGTCCTTAGCAACAATAATTACTTTGTAACCATCAGAAGGCAGAGTCCTAACGAAGTCAGTAAATATGGTATGTCAAGGATGAGGAGCTACTGGAATAGGCTGTAAATGGTTTATCATGCACATTCCTTAAGCACATACTGCAGCTATATGAACATATAAACCCAGATCTAGTTGCATGAGTGGCCCTGGAATACATTTAGAGTAGATTAGACTCCCCTATTACCATTAATCATGGTGCTATGACACATTTTCAAGATCTCATCTTGGAAGTCTGTAGTTGGAATAAACTATGCTTCTTTTTGAAAATAGAGGTTCTGCTGCTGAATCAAAGGTGTCTTATAATGAATGTCTTCCAAGACTCACAGTTCTGAGTTTAGGTATCTGTGACTCTTAAAAGCAAACATTGTACCAATCCAATACATTTGTTTGGAAGGAATAGTGTAGGTTCAGGAAGAGCCTTAGCTCCTTGTATGGTAGGATATAGATGTCAGCAATAAGATTTTGTGACCCAGGAATGTAGGTGATAAAAAAAAGTCGAATTGTGAAAGAAAAAAGGCCCAGTGAGCTTAAAACTGTTCCAATATTGTATTGTTTGAAGATACTGTAGATTTTGTGATTGGTTCACATAGTCCCATCAACAGGTGTCCCATTCAATACAGGCTTGCTTGATAGCCAGTAATTCCTTTTCAGAGACGGAATCATTATGTTCACCAGATGATAGTATGGGTGAAAGATAACAAATTAGAAGTTCCAAGACATCATCAGATTGAAGCTGCAACAAACTGCCACAACAACTGAATGAGATGCATTGGTTTACACTATGAACCGCTTTGTGGGATAAGGATGATGAGGAAAGTGAAAGCCTTCTTAAGATCTTGAACGGCTGTTTCAGCTTCTGGACTGTGATGAAAACAGCTTTCAAAAGGTTGGGCATCTTAAAGTTTGGTTGATTTGAGAGGCTTTAGTTGTAAATCAATTTTTTAATTGATAGAAGTTTGCCAGTCCCAAAATCATTGTGTTTCTTTGAATGAGTTGGGGGAAAGCCAGTCCAGAATGGCTGAGATTTTCTTTGGATCCAATGATGTACCTTTAGGGGAAAGACAAAGCTATTCAATATCTTAATTTTCAAACTCACACTTTTTGTGCTTTGAACATCATTTATAAATTCCTTAACTAGCACCAAATAATGTCTAATAGCATAGCAATGATCTCTACAAAACTGTGAAGACAAAGAGACAGCTTATGTGGACAGCTGATGTAGGGATTATGCCTTGCAAACCAGGGAAAGAGCAATATAATTGCATGGTTGGATGAAGCAATAATATCAAAGGAAACAGCCATCTTATGACTTCCCAAAATTATGATATGTCCAATACCAACGTTATGTTCAGGATCCAACAGGAGCAATGGCTAGTTCCTCCTCTCACTACTAATCACATATGTGGAAATATGATGGCCAATGGTAGATACATGGATAGGAGAATGGTGTATGAGAAAAACCAAACACAAGACTCCACTGCGTCTTCCAAGGCCCTCTGCTGGTCTATGAGATCTGCAGAATTTAGTGAATTCCTACCAAACAAAGAGATATCTTATGTGTATTGTTTATCAGAGAACTAAACATAATTACAATTTTGCATAGTTGTACCTGAGCTCTTTCTCCATGCCGTCAACTCTATGGGCCTCATTAAAAATTAAACCGACCTGAGGTCAGAGGCTTTCCAGGTCTCTTTGCAGGTTTCACTTTCGACGGTCATTTCCGCTTGATTCCGACAGGCTCAAGGACCCCGTCGCCAGTTGAAGGCTTGCCTGTAATCCCTATGGACGGCGTTCCCACACTAGGGATTAGGATGTCGGTTTCTGACAGGCTTTCCATGTCGGACTTTCCTAAATGGAAAGCCTGTTGGATAGCGACATTGGGAGCCACTAGCAAGGCCCCCTTCACCCTGCGGCCTATGCTTGCGGGCCGAGGGGTTATCAATGGTGCCCTACTGTTAATTCCTGCACTGCGTGGGTGCCTTCCAGGCAGTGCAGGGATGAACAGATCCTCTCATTTGTATATGGGAGCTTGTACTACTGCCGGTTTACGGCCGCAGCACAAGCTCCCATAGAAAAATGGGAGTATGTATCCACACCATGTGTGGTCGCATTGTAATGCTGCGGTCGGGACCCCGACCAGAGGTCGGTCTGTCCCGATTCCAAAATGGCGTTGGGCGAACGTGAGACCGCCCGACATCATAATAAGGGCCTATGTATTTTGTTTAGAAACTGGAAATTCCTGAAAACTAAACATACATATGACAAGTATTTAAAACAGTGAAACATGTACATATAGATATCGCTATGCCTATTTTAACTTCCCCAAGTGTTGTCACTGCACACTCCCTCATGAAGATAAATTAAAGGGCCGGATTATTAGTCTGGCGGTCTTGAGATCGCCAGACTCACTGTGGTCGTAGTCCGTCCGCCCCAATACAAATTGGAAAGTCCTTGCAGCGGATGACCACCGGCTGAGGTGCACCACAATGTAACATGCTCAGTGGGACTGGCGCAGTCCCATTCAGTATATTAAGAGTTCCTTCACCACCAGCCAGAAAAACTGCCATGAAAAGGCTGCGGTGCAGGAACAACGGGGGCCTTACAGAGCCCGCATGCGCCCCGCATGCCTCCCTGCCTGTATACCCCCAAAGTTCCAGCACGGCAAGGACATCACCTTCCATGCTGTGCTGGAACTTTTTTGATGTTCATATTGCGGTGTCTGTTTCCCAGCCACCACCATGGGAAAGGTGAAAGACTGTCCATCGTACACAAGTTCAACTCCTAATATGATGGGCGGTCCTTGTGCCGGTTTGGTGCAGCTGTGCCAGCAGAGAGTCAGCGCCAAATTCATAATTATGCCCATAGTCTCTACTTGAATTCTGTAACATAGAATTATAACCAGAATTAATAATATACAGTTGTTCCAAAATCTATCTATCTATCTATCTATCTATCTATCTATCTATCTATCTATCTATCTATCTATCTATCTATCTATCTATCTATCTATCTATCTATCTATCTATCTATCTATCTATCTATCTATCTATCTATCTATCTATCTATCTATCTATCTATCTATCTATCTATCTATCTATCTATCTATCTATCTATCTGTCTGTCTGTCTGTCTGCCTGCCTGTCTGCCAGTCTGTCTGTCTGTCTGTCTGTCCGTCTGTTCGTCTGTCCTATGAAACAGTAATAGGTATTTGATACACATAGTGAGTATTTGGGCTTTCAAGAATAGTTTAGTTCAAGTCTGTTGTCATCAACAACATGACTTTCATACAGCCACTGCTACTAGTCTTTGTAGAATAACCCTTTTTGTATAGTTTCAATAGTTTGAAAATAATTCTAAATAAAAACATGTTTTCCTTAGTTTCACTGTAATCCCATAATGAATGAAACTCCAGTTTCAGTAGTTTGATAGTAATTCAAGTTCAAAGTTCATTTTGTTCATTTTTTTAATCAACAATGTGACTTAAAACATTCAAAGTTCAATTTCATCAACAATACAGTTTCATGACACATCTCTGTGATCCAGTCAATCATAGAAAACAATACTTATAAGGCAAATGATCTCTGTAAAAGAATTCCAGAATCAAGTCCTGGTGACAGGAACATTGTAGCACAATTGCCTAACAATGCTAACATTAACCATGAAGCACGTTGTACCGAGTAATCTGAGATGTTAGCCATCTCTCGGGAATATGGGAGAGTTCGGCCTTCTGAGAATTGTAGTTACCATCTTGTGTGCTGATATGAAACAGGTCCTCCATGCATGTGCCACTTCAGTTCAGACAAGTACGTGTAACAAGGGCAGCCCTTAAACCAGTAAGAACTAGGCCAGTCAACATGAACAAAGCACAATAGTTCACCTGGTATACCTTAATGCATACCTTTATGAATCAGAAAAGTTGTATTCAGAGAGCTCCTTAAATATAAAAGATACTTCACCCAGCGTTTGTTATGGAATTTTGCTGAGGGTATGTGAAATCCCTAAGAAAGAGTGATATAGTGAAACAAATACATTTAAAAAAAAAAAGAATAAAGGAGAAACTACAAATCATACAGATTAAAGCACACAGATTACCCAGTGAGGAGCAATTACATGGAAGTATGTGGGTCACATCATTAAAAGCAACGACCTTTCAAAATGTATATCTACAACACACGTATGTATAAATTTGAAATTCATTAATTTATTGCAGTTAAATTAGTGTGTTATGTTGTCGATGACGTTTCCAACTCTTTTTGAAATATGGAATTCTATGTAGGACTGTACGAAAAAAGGACCTAGAAAAGCAATAGTAAAAAATTACTTGACGCTCTAGCTACTCTGTGGCGAAGTATGAGAGGAAGGAATGTAGTTGTTACCTGAAATACAGGGCCTGGAATACAATAACCCATGCAAGGGGTACCTAGTTTTAACCAACTCAAACGGCGAGCATTAAACATTAAAATAGGCTCCTCACACACCCTTATAAGCACAAGGTGAGGACTTTGGAATAAAAAACTCCCTTGGTCAGTGAGGTTACCTAAAAAGTGTTCAACCATAGGTACATTGGTACTAGATTCAATATGAGCAGTGTGTCTGCACAGGGTAAATGATTTAAACTGGACTCACCAACTGAGGGCCCGATTCCGATGCGGTTAGGAAGGCCTCCTAACGGCATTTGCTCTATCGGAATCGAATCGGGAACGCGTCTTTCAGAACGAATGGGAAAGATTTCCGACCCACAGAGTACGATGTGAGTTATGAGTCAGAAAAATCCCAATCCGAACTCAACAGCATTCGGAATGACCGAGCCGTACAAGCAGAATCGTACGTCTCTACAGGCCGTGTTTCCGAAAGACCGATTACAATGCTGGATTCAGACAGCCTTTTTGAATCTTGCCATCTGACTTGAATCAGCAGTCGGAATCAGACTTTGGGAGCCTGTAGTGGGCTTCCCTGCACCCAGAGGCTTTCCATTTAGGCCCGTGGGGGTACCCATGGGTCCCCCTTTACCAGCCATGCACAGCGAGGAAGGCACCTGGGGGTGTCCGCCATAGGGTGCCTGATTTTCCGAGCATCCCCTTTCTTTAGTGCATTCGGTCGGAACATAGGCTCCCACTGAAGTCAAATGGAGTCCAACCAAATCGTATCTAGAAGCATCCGGATGCATCATTCTCGGTTGGTCGGACTCTCCCGATCCGAGTCGGTCGGAAACCATTCCCAAACCGATTCAGTTGGACTGATTTCCAATTCGCATTGGAATCGGGCCTTGAGTGTGAAAAGGGCAGCTGAAAGTGCTTCTTAGGGTAAAGAAATTGTAAGCTAGCCTGGAAATTGTTCAATGCAGGATTAGTGCCTTAGGAAGAATTTTGTGTGGTGTAGTAAGTAGCTGGAGGAAATCAATGCTTCAGCAAGTCAGTGTGGTCCGGCATGCTGTGATGAAAGCACGGTGGACTGTCACTGAAAGTACTCCTCTAGCGCCTGCGGCAAGGAGAACAATCTAGTATGGCTACGTTGAATGGAGAGGCTTGGAGTGCAGAAGTGTGCTTCAGGTGAAACGCAGATACAATTGCAAAAAAAGGAGAAGGAAACTTAAGTTCAAGTTTTTCACCATATTGAATAGATGCATATAAACAAATGTGGAAGTTAGTACCTTAAGCAATTATTTCTTTATATGTGATGTGTTCTTAATTCTGTATTCCATAACCAAGTATCTTTCTACAGCTGTTTTCACTTGATGTTTGTTTTCCTTTGCTTTCACTGGTTCACCTGTGGGACATTGTGGGCATTCCAGATTTTCCTGTCAGGGTTCTTTTGCAGTTGGTAATTGTACTGGTGGTACATGGATGCTCCTAATAAAGTCTCTACTTCACATCTGAGAGTTACACTCACCTCAACAACATATATTTATGATTAGCTTTATAATTAGGTGAGTGGATGTAGAAACTTTTCACTGGTTTGAAATGAGAAGGGAAGGTTTGTAATTAGATCATTTGGAAATAAGTTGTGTGGGTGTTGACTTACCAATTGAGTTTTGATCACATGGCATCTGTTGCCATAAATCATTCCGGAGTGGGGCACATCTTGTGACCAATGGAACAGAAACAATTTAAAATCTCATTATAGGTTAGTGAAGTTTAATATTTGCCCACCAAGTCTGCCAAAATCAGGAAACTTCAACCTTTGTCAAGGCAACCAAAGTTATTGGACTTTGCTCGAGGTGAATTTTAGCACCACCCAGTCTTTAATCGGATATCCCACCAAATATGTAGGAAACTGGTTGCTCGGAGAGTGAAGATATCCTGCTACCATCCAGTTTAAAGTTTCACAACTTCTCACAAGATGAAGTTAAGCATCCTCTAGCACTGATTTACTGTTGTGCTCTCGCTGCCACTTGTATCCCATCTAGGCCCTCTTCCCGAGCCTTACTTGAAAGGGCGAGTTGCATCTTGGGCGTGTACAGGAGGGGCCAGCGAGCATCTGCAACCAAATTTACCTTATGGCGGCCAACCTACCGGTACAATATTGGGCCACGCTGTTTCTCTCCTCTAGGGAATGGCTTGGAGAGACGCCGGCAGCATCTCCATCTTGAGGCTCCTTTTTCCCTCCCCAAGGATTTGTCGGACTTAAGGAGGTACCTGTTACAAGATGGCTGCCATGTAATTCTTTCCTAAGGACCTTTTCCAAGTCCAAAATGGTGGCACCGAATAATGATGTAACTTCCTGCTTTTCCCCTATAAAAAGGAGGAAATCCATCAGCTCCTTGAATCACAACACTTCGAGCAGTGGATTTTGATGTGTACCATGCTCCTGGCTCTAATCCTGGTGACGTTTCTCCTGTGTTCGTCCAGTTTTTTCCTTTCTTGTTCATCCCTGCGTAGTCTCTATGTCCCTACACCTTTTAATGTTCTGTACTCAGGTCTTCCTGAACATCTGGTTCAGCATTAACAAGTAGCATAGAACATTGCAGTCTACTCTATAAACTACCCAAGCACATGTCAGTATCTCAGCAGCGTGAAAAGTTTCATTGGCTACCGGTCCGTAAGCACATTATTTATAAGGCTCTGACACATCAAGCCCTCCATAACAATGAACCCGTGCACTTGAATGAGAGGATCAAGGAATATAGACCAGGGAGGTCTCTGCGCTCCAATAATGCTGGTTTACACTCAGTCCCCCTTAATACAAAACAACAAAGAGGGGTTCCTCTTTCACAGTCAGGGCAGCCAGCATGTGGAATCAGAGGCCTGGGCATTTTAGATCTTTCACGGAGGAAACATGATTCAAGAAAGGGCTGAAAACCTATTTATTCAAACTATAGAGATTGATGGTCTCCTCATGAAGCATGCTACTCTTTCTGTCCCTGATTGCCTAAGCAACGGGACACTCCTGGAGTAACCGTGCGCTATATATGAACCATTCATTCATTCCTTTCTAGTCTTCTATTTTTCCTCATCAGTGCTGTAAGTCCTGGACCCAGTTTTTCTTTTAGAAGGTACTATTGGTTCACTTATCACTGTGTTTTCAAGCATCCAGAAGCCCACTTCCAGGTAAGGTGTTGCCTCCGTGGCTTTTTCCTCCTTGGGGCTCCTTCCTGAAGGCACTACCTGCTTGACGTACACTTGTTGGCAGCATCGTGGCTAATAGAAGAGGTTGCCATTACCCCAAGTTGGCCAAGTCTGTGAAGATCAGACTGTCCAGAACTGAAGGCAGCATCGCAAGTTCAAACAGACATTTCAGGAAGCTGAATGTACCACCCAACATGCAGAAAATTGGCTGCTCAGTAACAGAAGGTTTTCCCAGTGCCGCTCATGGGCAATGTTAGTGGCTGTATATTAGTATACCATCAACAATTTGTTGCTGCTGGAAGTCCTGCTGTAGTGGTTCTTAGTAGCAGCAGGGGCGTTTCCACTACCTTTTTTTCTTATATTTTTAAAACTTCACTGGTTTAATTTTTACAAAGCAGGCACAGGTTTTCAAAAAGTAAACAACATTGAAAAGCATTTAACTTCACATCTTTGCACTTCTGCTCTTTTTACAAGACATGAGCTCTAAACACTCAAGGCCTCATTTATGATTTTTAGCTGTAGGGCAGGCCTTCCTGCTGCTCTGCCCTATGGCAAAAGAAAAGGGCAGAAATACGCTGTATCTATCAGATACAGCGTATTCCTGTCCTTTTCCCTTGCACTGGCGCAGAATGGGCTGGCGTGCGCCAACGCAGGCGCCTTTGCGCCATGGTGCAAGGCTGCCTGCATTACGGGGATGACTATTTTTGTGCAGGAAGGGGAACCTTCCTACATAAAAACAACAACAATAGGGTTTTTCCTCTTTCTATGTGTGCTGTATAATGCAGCACACATAGAAAACTGAAATAAAGACATTTCTCCTCGTTGTGCCTCCCTTATGCCTCTACTTGGGAGGCGTACATTTTTGGCGCTGCCTCAATGTAACGATTTCTCATAAATCTGGGGTTGTGTCAAAAAGCCATGGATGTTGCTGGTAACTCCCCCAGCAACACTCATTGCCCGTTCCTTTTATGCAGAAAACTGCGCTAAAGGGAACAATATTTACAAGGCTGCATTATGCCAAAAAAGTGGCTTAGTACTGCCTGGTAAATATGGAGTAGGCTCCTGCACCAACAGAGCTTCACAAAAAGTGACGCATCGGCGGCGCAAGGAGCTTATAAAGAAGCCCCTCAATAAAGGCCTTCCTGCTGCTAAGGCTTTCACTGCTGGTTTGTTTACATTGGCTCCCACCACTGCCTTTCAAAAGAGAGGCATACAACATAAAACTGCCTGTAATGTCATAAAGCTGTTTTCAGGAAATGGCGGTTGTCATTATTGTCAGTTGTCAGTTTTTATCTGTTGCTATCACAAAGTAAACGTCACTCTGGAAGTTCATGGCTTTGTTCAAATTCAAGATGTCCTTCTGGGGATTTTAATGGTCTAGGCACGTTTCTGAAGAATTCTCAGGACATTTGGAGACAGCCAGGTTGCAGAACCAATGCTTAAGAATAATAGAACGTCCCTGATCACCAATGGGAAGCAGCCTTTTACTGAAAGTGTTCAGTGACGATTTAAGCATATGCAAAACACATGTGTGCTTGTTTATTGCTAATGCATTGCTCTACTGAATACTGTTTCATGACCACAAGCTGCCTGTATCTTATATTTTAAGATGTTTTAAATTATTTGAACCCTATCATTGACTCGTTGACAGATTGTTAAACTCTAGAGTTGGAATACATATGCTTGCGATCACAATAAGAAAGAACAAGGAAAACATGCCTAATGGTTCACGGCATGGTCCAAATTGACATAATGTGTGAAAAACATAAGGTGCTAAGATAAACATGTTTATGGTCTGCCATGTTGAAATCTGATGATGAAGAATTCATGTGGCTGGTGGTTTTGGGATCCTCCCTGCTTCATACAATGTATTCCAGCTGTTGGGTGTACTTTCAACACAATCTGAAATTAATTCAAGTGGTGGTTCATTGGGTTTCACAACCGTTCGGAATACACAACTGACATATGAGGTCACTAAAAATTCCCTGAGAAATTGCAATTTTCTGTAATAGTGTGAATATGTTCGAAAGTGATTATGAATTATTAAGATACCAATGCACAGCAAGTGATAAAAAAATTCCGAGTTCCTTCCTCCCCCTCAAGGGTCAATGTATGAATTTTACTCTATATCCTACCTCTCCTCCCGCCTCTCTTTGAGTAGAGTTCTATTTACTAGTTAAGTTGGCAACTGGGTAAATAGTGCATGGTAAATGGAACCCAAACAACCTGCTGTTCATATCTCGCTATGGAACTTTTGGAAGTCCGCAGTGTCAAAAAGGTCTACCGTATAGACCAAAATTGAATACATTTGTGTTGAATTCAGAATCATGTAACTAATTCTACGTCTTTTTCACTTCTTCACCCCCTTCCTTTCTTCCCTCATTGCCTAAATATTCTCCTTGAACTTAACACATCTACATTACCATCCAAGCAATAATCAACCAATTGTTTTTCTCTCTTGTGTAAACACCCTTCCCGATTTTACATTGACAATCATACAGTAAAGAGTACGGGTGTTGTACTGAAAAGTGAACTAACCGACGCTCAAACGGTAGAGCGGCAATCAATAAAAACATAAAATAAACAAATATTATGTTTTTGTTTTTTTGTTCTACATTTGCTCTGTTGTGCTGAAGTATTCTTGCCCATATTCTTTAAAAAAAATGAGTTTGTGAACTCCTTCTAGAGCAACACAAGAGCACTTTTTGAATGTTTTGTTTCTCATTCTGTATTTGGAAGGCGGGGCCCCAGCATCTTAAATGTCAGGTTAGTAATAAAGTGGAAGGCTATCTGATTTTCAAATCATATTTTTCCACCCGTGTTATTTTTGGGATTTATTTTTGATACACGATAGTCCACTAGGTGATTTACAAACTAATTGTGGTCGTTTAGACAAAAAAAATCATATCTACAATGTAATAATTGTCCAGGCTGCATACATATAATTTTAATGGCAGCGTTCGCAATAATGATATTTTGGGGACATAGCCATTCCACTGCAGTAAGGCTGAGCATTTACTACATAGAAAAATCTATCTTTATTAACTTTGTCCCCCTTTGACCAATCTTGACCAAGGTTGGCAAACAACAAGGGGCCGATTCCGATTTTGGCCGGAAGGGCTCTGAACGATGGTCGTAGCCCTTCCGACCGAATCGGAACGTGTTGTCCGGATTCCTTTCCGACTGAGCCATTCCGATGGAAATCCTTCAGTACTCCCCCAGCCGACTCTTCACGACCGAGGGAGTACGATGGCAGTTTTTCACTGCCTTTTATTGCCGGTCTTTCTGGCACGAAAAGGCAGTTGGAAACTGTCTTGGGGCCCCCAGTAGGGCCCCCATGAGTGCCAGGCCGCCAAATGGCGGCCTGGGGGCACCTATGGTGCCCCTCTGTTGATCCCTGCACCCGGTGGCGGGCACCTTGGGGTGCTGGCCACAGGGTGCAGGGGTGAACTGCACCCCTTCTTTTCACAATGCAAACATGCATTCCGCTCGGAATGCATGCTCCCATTGTAAAGCATACGAGTGCGACCGAACAGGGTTCGGTCGCATCGTACTTGCAGGGCCGTAACCAACGACAGCAGGTCAGTCGGTTATGGTTCCTGACCGATGTCGGACGGACCAGAGTCGGAATCGGCCCCTATATATTAGAGGACATCTAAGAACCTGCTAAATTCAGTGCAGATTTGGTGAATAGTTTGCATGCCCCTTCATTTCCCTAAAAATGGAAAATAAATTATAAATAATACTTTCTAAAACATTAAAGTCCAGAAATGTTTTATGTTTTATTAAGTAATAAATAGTTTGGTTAATCTTAAACAAAACACTTTTTACAACATGCAATATAGCAAAACATCCTCTACTCCTTCTAAACAATGGAATAGTCCTGAGATAGAGGGCACCACAATGTGGCATGAACTAATCCCCTTTGCCTTTTGATTGCAAAGAAAATAATTTATGTTTTCAAACATTTCCAATTTTTTTCTAATAGTGGGACAACAAGGCATCAGTCACAACCTCTTGTGAAACTTGAGAAGGTAGCTTTCATTTAGATCTCTGTCTGACATTGCATAATGGCAAATTGTGGTAAAGATGCACAGAACTGGCAATCAGAAAAGGGTAGAATTGCAGAATGTGCATCCTTGGTATTGATCAAGAAAACAGTGAAATGCTCATACAAGTAATGCTAGTTGGTAGGTCTAGACCAATTGAGTATGTATGTATGTATGTATGTATGTATAGATATACTTATATAGCGCAATGACTGTCACCCGGCGGGCATCCTGGCACTTAGACTGTTGATGGAAACCTGCACAATAAAAAACAATCCACTGCGTAAGGAAAATTACGCCACTCTTGGAAAAAGATGAGTTTTCAGGGCTTTCTTGAAAAAGGGGAGATCTCCCATGCTCCTCAAAGCCAGCGGTAGAGAGTTCCACAAGGTTGCTGCTGTAAATCTAAAGGACCGGCCTCCCAGCCGAGTCCTCAGGATTTTTGGAACTACCACCAGGCAAGCTGTAGCAGAGCGGAGAGATCTAGACGGGGTATACCAGGAAAACATGTTCTGTAAAGGAATGGGGCCTTGTTCATGAAGAGCTCTAAATACCATACAGAGGGCTTTGAATTCGATCCGCTGAGGGACTGGCAGCCAGTGGAGGTCCCTAAGCGCAATAATGGAGGAATCCACACGCCGGCGTGACAGAGCCAGCTTAGCCGCACAATTCTGCACACGTTGCAGTTTACCCACCAGAGTCGCAGGGGCTCCCAGAAGTAGTGCGTTACAGTAGTCTAGTCTACTTAAGATGGTACTCCGCACTACCTCTGGTCTTACCTGCGCTGGGAGTAGAGGTAAAATTTTTCTTAACGTGCGAAGCAGCACCATGCACGTAACCACTGTTTTATTAACAGAAGCATCCAGTTGAAGGTTGGAGCCGAAGAATACTCCCAGATTCCGCACACAGTCTGCTGATGAACTGGTGCCATGAAAGGATGATGGCCAGAAATTCAATGGAAGAAGCCTGGGGGTGCGGTCAGTTGAGCAGTGTAGAACCTCAGTTTTTGAACTATTAAATTGCAAAGAGTTGTGGCACAGCCAATCTGCCGTGGAAGTCATGCAGCGATGAAAGATCTCTTTTGACACCGCCTCCTTACCCTCAAACGAGAAGATAAGTTGGGTGTCATCCGCGTAGTTGGTGACTCCGATGCCAAAAGACTTTATCAGCTTGATCAGGGGGCGGAGATAGAGATTGAAAAGAATAGGACTGATGGCTGACCCTTGAGGCACACCCTGACCAACCCTTCTGATAGTAGATTTAAACGGTGGCAGGGCCACTACCTGGTATCTGTTATCCAGATAAGACTTCAGCCAATCAAGGGCCAAGCCAGTCACCCCCACTTCCTCCAGCCTCCTGAGCAAGATCACATGGCTGACCATATCGAACGCGGCCGACATATCGAGCAGCACTAAAAAGGCTGCCCGGCCTTGGTCGGCACGCGTCCTAAGGTCATCAAGCACAGTCACCAATGCTGACTCTGTCCCATGGGCTGGTCTAAATCCAAATTGAGCCGCATCTAGGCAAGCATTCCTCTCCAGATAGCTGGAAAGATGTTTTGTGGCCCATTTCTCCAAGATTTTAATTGGAAAAGGAAGAAGGGAAATGGGCCTGTAGTTGGCAGGGCAAGAAGGGTCCAAAGTTTCCTTCTTAAGAAGAGGGGACACCACTGCCAGCTTCCAGCAATCCGGTACTCGTGCAGAGCTGAGGGATTGACAGCAGGTCGCAAATAATGGCAGGAAGAGTTCTTCACGAAATAACTTCCCAAATTTATGGGGGAGTGGATCAAGGGGAGAGCCAGAGGAGACGCTATCAGCCAGAGCACTGAATTCCTCAAAGGATGGAACCGGAAAGCTATTTAGGCGTGCTGGACCGACATCACCCTCCATGACAGATGTCAAAGTGGGAGTAAGCAAGGGCTGAGTGACGGAACTTGATGAAATAGCGAGATTATTCAAGATGGTAGCAATCTTCTCCTCAAAGGCCAATGCCAATGAGTCACACAAAGATTGAGATACAGGGACATCATTAGCAGTACAGGCGGAGAAATCCTTGACAATTTTGAACAGCGCCTGAGATTTATTTGCCGCCGACAGTAGGGAGTCCTCTAGGAATTTAGCTTTGGCACATCTAATCTGTGCTTTATAAGTTGCCAGGGTTCGCTTATAACAAGCTCTATCAGATTCCCGATACTGTTTCCTCCAGGCACGCTCCATCCTCTTGCACTGGAGTTTAGATTGGAGCAGTTCCTCTGAGAACCATGGCATAGCAGAAGTGGGTTTGTCTCTAATTTTTCGCAAGGGGGCTAATGAGTCAAACGAAGCCACAATTCGTTGACTAAGCATTTCATAGCTCGCGTCCACACTGTCTCCTAACGAAAAACCCATCGGAAGTAAGGCAGGCAGAGTGGACTGCTTCACGAGCTTGGACCATTGTCTACCCACCCTAGCAGTGCCTAAGCTGCCCTTCTTCATAGAGGCTGCGGGAAGAGAAAGGGTGAAGTGAACCAACGCGTGGTCTGTCCAGCATTGAGGTAGAATGTTCTGAAAAGCTACATTCCCTACATCTGCAAAAATCATATCTAAAATATGACCTTTTGAATGGGTCGGCAGGGTAACTAACTGTTTCAGCTGTACATTACTACAGGCCTGCTCCAGATCTTTAAAAGCAGAATCCATTGGTCCATCAGGCCATAGATTGAAATCTCCCAATACCAGAAGTCTGGTGTGGGAGTTGAATAAATCATGGATCAGGTCAATGAGCCCTGTTACCTCTGATAAGGAGCCAGCCGGAGATCTATAGCACAACAGGCCAGAATATAGGGCTCCTCCCTGACTGTTTAGGGAAAAACCCAGTAGTTCATAGCCCAAGATGGCCTTGGTATCAATCTGGGAGAGACATAAGGAGTCCTTAAAAATTATGCCAACTCCACCTCCCCTGGCTCCTACTCGGGGTTTGTGTTTGATTTTATAACCTGGAGGGCAGGCTAGGCCTAGATCCACCATACTATCTGCTCTGGTCCAGGTCTGTGTCATGAAAAGTATATCGATGTGTTCGGACTCAATAAGGAGCACAATTTCCTCGTGATGTTTACAAAGTGATCTAACATTTAGTAGACCGCAAGACAGTGTTTCTGGATATCTGCTAATGTTATGAGGTTTGGACAAGGGTTGCATATTGGCGCTGGGGTTCAATCTTAAGAGTTCCTCACGGGAATAGGTAAGCTCACCCATGAACGGAGGAGCAGCATTTTCCGCGTCCGTCGTGTTCCGTGCGCGAACGGGCGCAAACGGGCTTACCTCTGGCGCACCTCCGGCGCGACGCTGCGCGCGGACGCTGCGCGCGACCATGATGGCCTTTAAGTAGGGTGTGGTAGGCGGTGCTCGTTTCAACTAGAGCGCGGCCTCGGACCCGTCTTGGGTGTCTCAGCCCTACTCTCAAGATGGCGGTGGTCAGGTATCGTGAACGAATGCCAACACCCAAATGGTGAATGGTATTGTCGAAGTTTTACGTGCAGGCAATGCGGTCAGTGGGGGGGAGCAGGTAAAAGATTTTAGTGACTACACAGCAGCAAATATACAATTTTTGAAGCAAATATACAATTTTTAAACAACAAAACTTCACCCTCTATTTTTATCAGCAGCAATAATTTTAAAATCACAGCGTAGCGTTAGCGCAGCGGTCAGTCTATTGACCGCGCGCCTACCAACTGGCCCCTAAATACCATTTGCTAGGCGGTGCTCGTTTCAACTAGAGCGCGGCCTCGGACCCGTCTTGGGCGTCTCAGCCCTACTCTCAAGATGGCGGTGGTCAGGGATCGTGAACGAATGCCAACACCCAAATGGTGAATGGTATTGTCAAAGTTTTACGTGCAGGCAATGAGTCTTGAGCATGGCAGTTTTTTTTATTCTTTGTGTCAAGGAATGTGAAGGTGTCCTTAAGGTTTTGATTGTCTGGGAAAACGGCAACTCCTTCCAGTACCAATGGTGCCACCTGGCAAATAGAATACATGTAAAATGTGTTAAGTGACTCGGGTTTCAGTTAGGAGGAAAAAGCCATAAAGGGCAGAAGAAATTTGTTGGACAATCTTGATCATTTGTAATGGCGGATGATAAATAATACTGGAGTTAGGAGTACCAAAAACACCATGAAGCAGGATTGAGAAAAAGCCCAGCAGAAGTAGAATTTCTAGGAAAAATCCTACCTGAGAAGCAGAGCAAAAATCAAAGACAAAAGACTAACAATTGTGCCTTGAACGATGAAAAACAAGGGAACTAATACATTGTGACACATCCATTTTAGTATCAAGCCTCCTTACGGAGGGTCAAAACAAGAGATGGCATCACAGGAAAGCATTATCTTGGTCTAAGAATTTCAGACAACAAACACTAGGGGCCCAATTGCAATGTCAGATGGACCAGAGTCCATCCGACATCGCTCTGGAAATGGAACCGAATGACCTCCTGACGTCGGTTCCAGCCAGCTATTACCGAACCCTGTTCGGTCGCAATCCTATACTTTGCTATGGGAGCATGCATTTTGAACAGAATGCATGCTCTCCTAGCAAAGTGCCTGCCACCAGGTGCAGGGATCAACAGGGGGGCACGGCCCCCATTTGGGGCCTTGAACCCATTGGAGCCCTGCTGGGGGCCCCTAAAGACATAGTCCCAATGCCTTTCTGTGTCAGAAAGGCTGGCACGGAAAGGCAGTGGGAAACTGCCATCGTAATCCCTCTGCCGGAAAGAGCCGGCCAAGGAATTGATGAAGGCCTTCCGGATGACGGACGGGCCAGCCATTCGGAACTCCTGTTTGTAATAATTTCCGACTGACTACATCAAAATGGGTCAGTCAGAAATTATTACAAACAGGAGATTAGGATGCGGTAAGGATGGCTCCGACCAAGGGTCGGAGCCATTCCTTACTGCATCGTAATCTGGCCCTATGAAGGCAACCACCAATGATAGAACCTCGCTTAAGACTAACCATGCCCACCTGTGCTGAAGGATTAACACCTTTCTAGTGCATGAAGAATATCACTCTGATTGACAACCTTCAACTCATGTTTCCATGCGATTTTCATGAAGACACACTGCTTTCTGTTCGAGGGACAGAAAATTCTATTAACACACTGGCGCCTCCATTAAGTCTCTAATCCAGATGTAACAGAATGCTCTGCCTTAAAGCTTGTTTATGATTTAGAAGGATTTCATTGGAAAAAAATGACAAATCAACAAGGAGACATTCGCTTAAATTCTGATCTTTGGCAACAGCAGCAACACATGAAATTACTCCTGGTGGCCATCAGACTTAGGACCCGCACCTACTTCCTCTAACCGCACCAGAAACCTCAGAATCATCATTGACAACAAGCTCACAATGAAATCAGAGATCAACGCTGCCTCTTCCACCTGCTTCCTCATTTTAAGCATGCTACTGATGGAGCCTAAAAGTTTATTGACTATTGCCTCTTACAATTCTCACTATTAAAAGAGATTTATGACAATAATGTTTGATGAAAATGTGTAAGGTGACTGAAATAAAAAACAAGAGATTTTCTACTGCATCGTAAAAGTATCCAGAAATGTTTCAAAACATGGAAATGTGAAAAAGTAAACAAAGAAAGAGAGAAAAGTTTTATTTGCTTATGCATGTAATCATGTGTTTGAGAAAACTAAACATGGTTAAATTAGAAAATGTGCTGCTGATGACTCCTAAATGTGACAAATTAAATTAATGCTTTCATAATGAGCACTTGAAAACATTTAACTGCCAAGTATAAAAATTCTTGATTAAAATGAAGATTCACAGTTTTACTTTAGCATTGTGTGATACAAACGTGTATATCAAAAGTGACACGTATTAATTTGTTTAAAAATGAATAACCTGCGAAGCATTTTTTTAGTAGTACCTAATATTGACATGTAACTTTTAAGGGAAGAATTATGAGCGAATTAACTATGAAAAAACTTAATTATTTCATATTAACGTGTGGTTTATTTTAATCATAACTTGATAATGCTTCAGCAAGTTTCAATGTAGGCCTCAAAATGCTTCTTTTCCTCATTCGAAAGGCAGAACCTAGCTGAAGTAATCATTTTAGACACAATGAGACCTTTTCATGAAGTTTCTGTCATAGGCTCACAAGCAAAGGATTTTTTTTATTCAGCAACACTTTTAACAGAAATGCATAAATACAATTGCAAACCCAGAGAGAGCGTCTTAGAACGGACAGATAGTGAATTCTCTTACTTCTGAGGAAAGGATGGAAAATATAAAGTTTTTGAATTTAATGATTTTGGAAAATGATTACTTAATACTTCCAGATTTCTTAGTGAGGTGTTGATCATGCCATGAGCAGACCACTGTGGACAACCAATGGAACCATACTTTCTGGGTATACACTGAGAACTTTTGTACAATTGCCCCGAGGAGGAGGAGGCAGGGGCTGGTTGTCATTTTCAATTTCCCTTCCTGGCATGCTGTCTGACTGAATTTTGATATCCTTTTTCTATGCCAAACCCGTTTTGAACGGAACTTTCCGCACTGACGCAACCTGTACCTCGCCCACTGGTAAAGTGTGCAGGTATAACTCTTCGGCTGAAGAGTTTATCGACTCTTTTCAGTGACACATTGCGCATCAACTCTGCATATTTGGTTTGTATACCCTAAATGTTGCCACTTGATTTTGTTCCCTATGTGTTCTCTTTCTCTTTTCCTAGGTAACCAGCAACTGTTTTTTTGATGAATCCGTATGGAATTGTGTGATTAATTGTAGTACAGATTACAATTATGAGATGTGATTTATGCTCTTGACCATTCAAAGTGAGGCTTAGATAAATGGTTTACATGAGCACACTTTATCGTATTTGAGTCTTCTTGGAGTGATTCTTCTTGTCGCAAGTCTTATTAATTGAGTTTGATCTAATAAATGGTTGTTTGTTGTTAGGATGTATTTGGTATTTTCTTATTACAGGTCCTCATAAGGAATTGCCTCATGATCTCTGAATATCCAAGTCCCTGTTAGCTCGCATAAAAGATTCATTAGAGGACCGATGATAGTTTGGTGATATGTTATGGGCCTAGAGAGGAAATAGTCTTATAAGTCAAATGCTTGCACAGCTTTCCGCTGCATCACTACGTAAGATCTTCAAGTGGCTACACACGAGATGCTTAGTGACACAAGACCTCATCACCAGCCGACGGGACTATGACAATGTGATCTACATAAAAATCGCCGCACACCTTCTACAAAGACTTCAGGCCACACAGAATGCCGCAGCCAGACTCATACTGAGCATTACCCAATTAACCCAAATCACACCCCACCGCAGGAAACTCCACTGGCTCCCTGTACAGAAGATGCCAATGCAACCTTGAAAAATTTGAAACCAAAAGATTTTTTGAACCTCATTATATAGTTGACTTGTCATTATAATTGATAGTTGTTCTGAATAAATTGATGCTAAGGATTAAGGATATATGTTTTAAACTTGAAGATTAAATGACAAGTAGAATTTTTCCTGGTGCAAGAATATTCGGATGATTCTTGACAAACTGACCAGCTTGAAAATCTGAATGAAGTATAGTCCAACAAAAAGACCATGGAACGAGATTTAATATGGCCATAACTTTCCCATGGCCTGAATTGTCTCCATTATTGCACACCACATCACACTGTATGTCCATGGTAGGGATGAAAACTGCTTTTTTACTGAAATAGAATTCATTTTGCAATGTACATTGTGGTCTATTAGGATGGCGGGTGGAAAACCACCCTGACCACCATGGAATCGGAAATCAACCGCCCGCCAGCACCGGGGAAAAACCGACGTCCAAATTAGGAACAACTGCCAAAAAACACCGACTGCGGCGGAACAAGGCCAAGAAAAAATGCCCGTAGCGGGCAGAGATGGCCAAAACCCGTCCGCGGTTGGCGCATTCGCGGCGGAAAACAATCAAACCACCGCCAGGACAGCGGAGACACCACACGGAAAATTAGGATAACCCCGATGGCCCTACGGTACGTTTCGCAGTTCCCGACCGCCGTGGTCGCAAACAGTGATGAATGGGAGAGCCGACGGAAGAGCTGCAGCATAGCCACCACTGCGGACACTCTGTGACAAATATGGCGGCCGAAAGAAAATACCTACAACAAGGCCACAAAGTACACGCAGCAAACTAGCCATGCCTCCCAAAAACACAGAACACACACCAATGACACAACCACATGACAAATACAAAAATACAAATCCCAGGACAACCCACACAACACACCTGACAGCAATACACCATTTGGACACACCCACATAGCTGGGTATAAAACCAACCCCTTCCCTCACCACAATCCTTTGCAATACTCCACAACTGAAGGGCCCAACACCAGAGCACAAAGGAGAGGCTAATAAACACACCATCACTACTCACACTACACACAGCACCACCACCACTTCCGTACCTCTAACCCCCCTGCACATCAAACACCATACACATCACCTCCACCCCTGCACCGATAACCCCTTTGCACATCACACACCATGGCAACAGATAAAATGCCAAAATTCATAGAGAGTGAGTTGAAGATTATGGTAGATGAGATAGTCAGACTGTAACCACAACTGTTTGGTAGCCTGGTCCAACCGACACCATTAGCCACAAGAGCACAAATGTGGGCAAGGATAGTCGATAAGGTCAATGCAGTAGAGACCACCCCGCGCTCAAAAAATGAAATCATGAAGCGGTGGCATGACCTGAAGAGGGTTGTCAAACAGAAGAGTAGCAAAAACCGTGAGCTGGCTCAGAGGACTGGCGGTGGCCCTCCCATTGCACCCAAAACATTCACTGCATGGGAGGAGAAGGTGCTTACCATACTGCATCCAGAGAGTCTCACAGGAGTAGCCGGGGGAGTGGAGGCTGGTAAGTACAAACAAATGACTACCACCACACTGCTATGTACTGTCTTGCACACCTACAAAGTCACACCTCCTAGGATAAATTCCATTCATCTGCACCACACACTCACCAACACATGTCTCACAGATCCAACATTCACTCCCTCTCATTCACCCCAAAAGTAGCTAGCAACATCACCATGGGGGCATGTGTACAGGCAGCCAGCACTACAACTCCCACCAGGCCCACTTGTCCCACAGCTCAGCAAGATGGAGCACTCCACACCCAGAAGCAGTTGGAAGCCACTGGCTCACCACAAACAAACAGGTAGGTAGCCATCTTGCCATGGAGGCTGTTTGGGGGTGGGAGGTCTGCACTACAACTCCCACCATGCCCCCTGTCCCACCCCTGAGCAGGATGAAGCACTCCACACCACCCAGAAGCATTTGGAAGCCATTGTCCCATTACAAACAAACTAACAGGTAGGTAGCCATGTTGCCATGGAGGCTGTTTGGGGGTGGGGGCCTGCACTACAACTCCCACCATGCCCCCGTCCTAACCCTGAGCAGGATGTAGCACTCCACACCCACCCAGAAGCATTTGGAAGCCATTGTAAGGTTCACCCTCACCTAACAGATAGGTAGCCATCTTCCCAGGGAGGGGTGTCTGGGTGTGGGAAGACTGCACTACAACTCCCGCCATGCCCCCTGTCCCACAGCTCAGCAAGATGGAACACTCCACACCCAGAAGCAGTTAGAAGCCATTGGCTCACCACAAACAAACTAACAGGTAGGTAGCCATCTTGCCATGGAGGCTGTTTAGGGGTGGGAGCCCTGCACTACAACTCCCACCATGCCCCCTGTCCCACCCCTGAGCAGGATGTAGCACTCCACACCACCCAGAAGCATTTGGAAGCCATTGTCCCACTACAAACAAACTAACAGGTAGGTAGCCATCTTGCATGGAGGCTGTTTGGGGGTGGGAGGCCTGCACTAGAACTCCCACCATGCCCCCTGTCCCACCCCTGAGCAGGATGTAGCACTCCACACCACCCAGAAGCATTTGGAAGCCAATGTCCCACTACAAACAAACTAACAGGTAGGTAGCCATCTTGCCATGGAGGCTGTTTGGGGGTGGGAGTCCTGCATTACAACTCCCGCCATGCCCCCTGTCCCACCCCTGAGCAGGATGTAGCACTCCACACCCACCCAGAAGCATTTGGAAGCCATTGTAAGGTTCACCCTCACCTAACAGATAGGTAGCCATCTTCCCAGGGAGGGGTGTCTGGGTGTGGGAAGACTGCACTACAACTCCCACCATGCACCCTGTCCCACACCTGAGCACGATGGAGCACCACCCCCACCCAGAAGCATGTGGTAACCATTGCATTGTTCACCTTCATCTAACAGGTAGGTAGCCATCTTCAAAGGGAGGTCTTTTGGGGGGGCAGCACTACAACTCCCACCAGGCAGCCCTGTCCCAACACAAGCAGGATGGAGCACTCCACACCCAGAAGCAGTTCCAAGCCATTTGTTCGCTACAAACAAAGTAATAGGTGGGCAGACATCTTCCCTGGGAGGTCTGTTTGGGGGTGGGATGCCTGCACAACAACTCACCCCAGGCCCCCTCATCCCCCAGACCATCAAGATGGAGCATCCCCTACCACCCAGATGCATGTGTCAGCCATTGTATCACTACAAACAAACTAACAGGTAGGTAGACATATCATGCTTGCTTGTCACACCCCTGAGCAGGATGCAAGCCTCCACCACACACACACACAGATGTGTCAAGTCAAAGCCAAATGGGAAAACATAACAGGTAAGTAGCCAGTATTTGCACACCGCCATTCTCATCAAAAAGCATGGTGCCACATGACAACCCAGCCCTCTCATTGCACACACATACACACAGATCCTATTGCCACTCACAGTGTGCACACAGCTAAGCAAATGAAACTGTCACAACCACCAAAGTGTGACACACCAATGCACACGTAGAAGAAAGTCTGGGCACAATCATGCACAGCACTGAATTCCATGTGTAAGTGCCATGGGGCCAGAGCGGCAAGGACCAAATGAGAAAGAAGAAAGCATGGTCGGTGGTACAAATCTAGATATGCACATGACAAGACAAAGGTATGCAGGAGATGACAATGGCCAGTTCATGCCCAGATGTAACGTCTGACAGGTAAGCAAAGAAGAATCCTCACCGAAATAATTTGTTGCGCTAGTCCCTAGTTAGCAACATGTCCCTGTACTCACAAATTATGCATGTTG
This sequence comes from Triturus cristatus, assembly GCF_964204655.1. Lineage (NCBI taxonomy): Eukaryota > Metazoa > Chordata > Amphibia > Caudata > Salamandridae > Triturus > Triturus cristatus. Next base: position 234,390,352 of record NC_140581.1, read on the forward strand.
CACATGGTAGGTATTGACACCTCACACCATGGACAAGTAATGCATGTACCACAGCATCATGTCAGGAGGCACAGTAGAGCACATAGAAAAACACAAGGCTTTCGGGGTGCACTACAATGACCATCTCCCATCTGACCAACAGGTGACCAAGAACTGACGGCAGAGGACCTGCAGAGCCAGTCTCCCCCCTGGTACATGGACTCTTGGATGTTGACTCCCAGGATTCTCTGGACGATGAGCTCGAAGCTGGCCCATTTGGTGTGCCAGGGCGCAACAGGTCCCAGGACCCCATTGTCCCCCCCACCACATCTTCTGCAATACCAACGTCTCTGCAGACCCCTGCTTTTACAGCCTGTGCGTCCTCCACCACCACCACCAACAACAACATCACCACCAGCAGTGCTGCCTGCAACACTCCCCCTGTCCCAGAGGATGACCACCCCACCCCACCGACTGAGGAGGGCAGGGAGAAGATGCTGTTGCCTACAGTGGTGGGTCAGCAGGTCCGTGGCAGAAGGGAAGGTGGGAGGGGCAGGGTTACTCACAGACAACAAGAGTCTGGGACCCAATCCCTGGATCACATTAACAGAGTCCTTGGGGCATATGAACGGGCCTAGGGACAAACGGGCCGGTCGGAAGAAGTGTTCCGCGAGCTCATCCTGCTGATGAGGTCCATCGACATCCGCATGGGACAAATTGTAGACCTCTTGGGCCAGCAAGTGGAGGTACTGAGGGACAGGCCTGCGCCACAACCAACACCTCCACCTCCCTCTGGTGGGCAGCAGAATGAGTTCACCATCCTCCTCTGCGGCCACAGAGAGGGGTGAGTCCTCAGACCCCACTGGCCCTACAGCAGGCCCCCCCTGCCAAGTGACGAAGGGGCCGTCCTAAGAAAACCCTGGGAATATCTGAAGGCAAAGCACCTGCCAAACGCCAGTCACGGAGCCAGCCATGATGGCAACCCTCTTCACCACTGCATTGACTTTTTGGACTGTCCTTCCCCACACTGCCTTGTGAATGGCATCTGTCTGTTGGACTGGGTCACCACATCTATGTGGTGACTACCCATTTCTTTCATTTACCATAACTGTGAACTCACTGCTTCACTATTCACCTCAATGTAAATGTTCAATCCCCCTCACATGTCACCATTGTAAATAAAAAATCCTTACACACATGTTGTTGCGTCTGCTCCGTCTTTATTCCAGGATGTACAGTCTTCAACATGATTAGAATGTACCAGGAGTATGGAATGTATGTAGGCAAGGAGAGATTGAAGGCACCTAGGAAAACACAACAGAACAACATTCACTAGTCTGGGTGTGGCATTACAGACATCACACAACACCTAACATCAAGATAATCCGACATGCACACATCACAATGGGCAACAAGTGCCAACATACACATCCTGTAGATGTACAAAGCTACCCTGTCCCAAAAACATTGTCAGCCACCACTGAGTCAACAACCGGCTGCAGTCACAAAGCCCACATACACCTTCACAACAACAGCAACATCATCAGACAATGGATCCGTTGTACATTGTCACTCACCTTCAAGTGAAGTATCGGGTGATGAGCTGTTGACGCAGGTCAACACCTTCCTCTTCTCCACTGTCCTCATCACTGGACATGGGTTGGTTTGCAGGCGGGGGCCTTGGCTGCTCATCATCATCCTCGATCAGGGTGATCTCCTTGTGAATGTCTAGGTTATGGAGCATGCAGCATGCCACTACAATCTGACACACCTTCAGTGCACATCAGTGCACCTCCGGTCTTGTCCAGGCAGAGGAAACGTGACTTCAGCAGACCAAAAGTACGCTCCACCACACGCCGTGTCTTCACATGGGCATCATTGTAGCGGACATCAGCTGGGGTCCTGGGATTCTGCAGTGGGCTCAGCAACCAAGGACGGTTGGGATATGCAGAGTCACCTAGGTGTGACAAACACAGATACACATTGCAATGTTGCTGTGTCAGAGAACAGCATGTCACACACACAACACGCTATTTGACTAGGCATACTCACCCACAATCCATGCACACTCTGGAAGCAGATTAGCCATAAGCTGTGGTACAATGCTGTTCCACAGGATGTATGAGTCATGGGCCGTGCCTGGAAATTTGGCACACACGTGCAAAATGATCATATCTGCCTGGCACCTGTTTCTGATTCCTGTAGATGTGCTCACGTGCCTGTGGTGGTACAAGCCCAACATGGGTGCAATCAATGGCACCAACAACATGGGGGATGTATCCAAGGGGATAAAATCTCTCTTCACAGCAGCCAATTCATGCCCCCTGGGGAAATGGATATATGTGTCCTTGTAGATCATCATAGCTGACAGAACATCACGCAGCACCATGCTGAACATAGGTTGTGACATCCCACCTGCGCTGGACACCGTGTGCTGGAATGATCCAGTGGCAAAAAAATTCAGGGCTGCCATCACCTTAGATGTGGGTGTGAAAGCTGTTGGATATGTTTGACGAGGCTGCAGGTGGGGCTCCAACTGAGCACAGAGGGTCTGTAGGGTGGCTCTATCCATACGGAATTTCCGGATCATCTCCTCACTCTCCATGTCTGCCAGCACTGTGAAGGGACGATGCAGATTTGTTCTCCTCCTAGTTGAGATGAAAGTGGACACATGTCAATGCAATACATCATGAGCTGGTCACAGCATCTCATGTTTTGGCGGACACAACGCCAACAATGACTGTCATCAAAATTGAGTTACAGACCAGCTGACATGTAGGGACTCCTTCAGCTACACTAATTGTACACCTGTCAACTTACACACAGCAAGTACCTCCAAATCAACCTCGCCATATGAGAATGCACATAGGGATACGGCCACATTCACCATGGGCACGCCTGGGAGTATATCATCCAGCATATGTGTAAAAATGCAACACCACTGTCTCACACCTAGCTGCTGCACCTGACACACCTTCAGATGTTAGTCAACCTGGCACACATCAACAACACAATTACCACAGGCTGAGCGTACATGACGAGTGTGTGCATGGTCAAACATAAGAGAACAGGCACATATGGACATTCTTCATCTTGAAAAACATCACTGTGATTTTCACTGCACTTTTACACATTGACATGTGTACAAATTGGAGAGTCCATAACAACACTGTCCTGTGTACAGGCCCATCAATATCACAATTGACATGTGAGGGAGTACATGCCAATCTAAGAAATCACATACAAAAACATGGCATGTGTAGTCAGCAGTGGGGTACATGGCACACTGGCATTGTATGCATAATGACGTGCCATCAACCATGTGGCCACTGTGCACTGTTGATGACTGCCAGATGGCCATTGACACAGCATGATGTGTCCATTGGTGCTGTTACAGTCATCCGCCACCCAAATCCCGGTCACCCATGTCACTGTCTGGCAGCCAAACCGTGGTAGCTACCGCCTGGCCCCTGTGGTGTGTCACCGCCAATGCCCAGGACACAATCGCGGTAGTGATAGATATATATGTATTGCCAAATGGTGGTTGGCATATTCCACTACCCAAATCCCGGTAGCTACCGCCCGGCCCCTGCGGTGTGTCACCACCATGGACCATGCCCTTACAGTCAATGGGAACCGCAATCGCCGTGGACTGATGCAATTTTGAAAATCGCGGTAGGCGTCTGTTCATTGGATGCGGGTCTGGTCATTGGATGCAATTGAAAGATGCACCACCGCGGTAGCGCCCGCCTGGCCCCTGCAGTGTGTCACTGCCATGGACCATGCCCATAGAGCCAATGGGATCCACAATCGCGGTAGCATGATGCAATGTTGAAAATAGCGATGGCGTGCTCTGCTACCACGGAGCCGGTCATTGGATGCATTTGAAAAAGGCTGACCTGGAACACCAATTGCAGCAGCTTAGAACCACTGAAATGACTCCAGGGGGCTATATATGTGTGGGAGAGAGCCCCACATTTCCACTGCTCACAGGGCCTGCTGCCTGAGACCCCTCATCTGCTGCTGTCTCCAGGGACTGCTGCCTGAGATCTCTCACCTGCTGCTGCCTCCAGAGACTGCTGCCTGAGACCCCTCACCTGCTGCTGCCTCCAGGGACTGCTGCGTGAGACCCCTCACCACCCACTGCCGCCACTGCTGTCTCATGTCCACTGTGATGGCCAGGCCTGAGAAGATCCGTGGCAGTCCCTTCACAAGCGAGGAGCTGGAGGTCCTGGTGGACTAGGTGCTCACACAGTACTCAAGCCTATTTGGTACCCCAAATGTCGTGGTAAGTCTTCAACAGTGGGGGTGAGAGTGCAGAGGGGGCGCACATGTAGTTGGTCTGATGCAGTATGTGCCTGAGAGTGTGGGGTTGTGTCATGCACTGCCTAACATGCTGTTTCCTAGGGGGAAGAGGGGTATACCCTAATCCACACATTTTCCTGGCTGCACATCAAGATTGGAGGGACATGTGTTGTCTTGTCAGCCATACACTTGATGCCTGAGGCTTGAGCCGGGCAGATGCTTTTACTTGATTCTTAAATATTCTTGTGTGATATTACTCCCTCTGTGTCCTACCCCCCCCCTGCACAGCGCGCGGATTTATCGCAGCGCGTGTCTCCACCAATTGAGGGTGGAGGCATAGATTCGTTTAATATTTTAAAAATTACCTCCTGCACCCCCCCCGAATTCCGCGCTGCACGGACAGCACCTCAGCCTCCCCCCAGAGCAACCGGCCAGTTCAGGGCGGTCTTGCCGGGACACGGAAGGAATACGGCGGTGGCCATTTTGGGTAGGGCTAGATAGTATATAAATAGACGGCTATGACTCCGCGCAGCGGACGCGCTCAGCGGGCACGCCGCATTCACGCCGGAGTCAAGCCAGAGTCCAGCCCGTCTGCGCCCGTCCGCGCACAGGCCGGGCACAGGGCCAGGGACCCTATGAAAAATGTCATACCCAGGTGCTATGATAGACAAGATCTGCTTGCCTTACAAACAAAGCCCTGCTGTGGCTCAAATAAACTCGATCCCTCATACTGGGCAGGCCCAGTGAGCTGCCAGGCCTGTCGCCACACTTTTCTGTGGTCCCAAGTTTCGGCATTCTCAACACCCCAGGATAGCTTTAAAGCAGCCCTAATAAATGCCAGATCTGTACCGAAGCATGCCCAGCATATCCAGGACTTATTGATAGATGACAATTTAGATTGTCTCTTCATTACGGAGACATGGCTTAAACCCTGGTGCACCCCTGATGTGGTTCACACCCTGCCTCCTGGATATGAAATACAAAGAGTAGATAGAGAGAATGAACAATGCGGGGGAGGAGTGGCCATTATATATAGGGACTCCCTCAGCTGCTCGACGATACCACTGCAAGAGCTAACAGATGCAGAAGGGATGGGTTTCATAATTAAAATTAATGATAACTTCTCCTTCTCGGGGGCTTTGATCTATCGCCCACCAGGACCCTGTGCTGGCTTCCTGGGTAACATCGGAGAGGTGCTCAGCCCATTGATACTTAGATATTCTAATTTCACTCTGATGGGTGACATAAACATCCACCTAGAGTCCACAACCGATGCACCTGCTGCCTCCTATCGGGAAACCATGGAGGTTTTGGGCCTCACTATTCGAGACACCCTAGCCACCCATGAGGCAGGGCATACAATAGACTGCATTGCCACTAACCTAGACACCTTGACAACTAACCCCCTTAGTCCCCAAATTTGGACTGACCATATGCTGATTCCTTTTATGCTTCCCCTTATGTCCTACCGAGAAAACGATCATAAAAAGGAACACAGCAAGGTCACAAGGGATGAATGGAAAACGATACTGTCCCACCCAGAACTTATAACTATAGCCAGGAACTGTAGACCCCAGCTGGTAGTACCTGTAAATCCCATCAGTTTCAGAACATGGATGAATGATCTGAAAGGTACAGTTGGGCAGGGAAAAAACAGAACGAGGCAGGGTAGAAAGAAAACATCTGCACCCTGGTTCGATCGAGATCTCAAAGATAAACAAGGGGAGCTTAGAAGAGCTGAACGAAGCTGGCGGAAATACTACTCTAGCCTAGAACGTAGCAAATACAAAAGGATAAAAAATGCCTATCATGCGCTAATTAAACAGGCTAAAAAAAGGTACTTCTCGTTGGCAATAGAAACAGCCAGCAGCAAACAAAAGGAAATATTTAAAATTGTAAACGGCTTTAATAAGCCTAAATGTTTAGCGCAGGATATCCCGCCCTCGCAGGCACTCTGTGACAAGATCGCAGATTTCTTTGAGGGAAAAGTACAGGGGCTGACGAAGGACTTCGATGTCCCTATATTAGAGCCAAGAACAGAGGATGATATAGCGAGGCAAGGGGCCACGCAGTTGACAACTTTCCTTCCAGTTAGCCTGGAGGATACCAAAAGAGGAATTCTGGCAACAAAATCCGGATCCCCCTTCGATCCATGCCCAGTTAGACTTTTACACCTCATTGTGGACATTGCCAATCCAATAATAAATGCCATTGTCAACACCTCACTGTCCACAGCCAAAGTCCCCCCAGAGTGGAAACTGGCAGCGGTGAAACCACTGCAAAAAAAACAACTCCCTGACCCCACCACATTGTCGAACCTACGACCCATCTCACTACTTCCGGCTCTGTGCAAAGTCACAGAGTCAATTGTAAATAAACAACTTACTCGTTTCTTGGAAGATAGTGATGTATGGCACCCCAACCAGGCAGGTTTCAGGGCCCAACATTCCACCGAATCGGCCCTCCTGTTCACTACAGAAACTATCCGCTCAGCCCTAGACCAAGGCAAGAAGGCCATCCTGATTTTATTAGACCTATCGGCGGCCTTCGACACGGTCTCACATGCCATCCTATTAGACCGGTTAATAACATCTGGTGTCACAGGAACAGTGCTTGAGTGGATAAGAAACTTTTTAAGTGACAGGAGGCAAGTGGTGACCCTGGGGGAATTCTGCTCCAGTGAAAAAGCGCTGTTGACGGGAGTTCCGCAGGGTTCGAGCCTGAGCCCGACCCTGTTTAATGTTTATACTGCACCCCTGATAAAACTGATATCGTCATTTGGCATAGACGCTATAGCCTATGCCGATGACACACAACTTATCCTGGTAATGGATAAGGATAACCAAGCCTGGGAGGATAAGCTCAAAGGTTGCCTAACGGCCACCTTTGAATGGATGCGCCTAAATCACCTGAAATGCAACACAGGTAAAACAGAGATCATGCCTATAGGCCCAAAAAATGAGTTCACCCCACGATTATGGTGGCCAGAAAAAGCTGAAATACCACCTCATACAACCAACTCGGCCCATAATCTGGGGGTGCATTTTGACTCTGACCTGTCTTTTAGACAACAAGCAGCTAGAGTGGCAGGCATGTGCTTTGGGGTAATAAAGGGACTGAGAAAGTTCTTTGATCTTTTGCCCCTTGAAGCAAGGAAAACAGTTACGGTTGCACTTGTAACATCGCGCATCGATTACTGCAACAGCCTCTATGCTGGTACAAATAAAGTTGTCACACACAAACTTCAGATGGTGCAACATGCAGCAGCGAGGCTGGTTCTAAAATGGCCGAAAAGATCATCTGCAACCAAAGCCCTCAAGGCATTACATTGGCTGCCCATTACAAAAAGGGTTTTGTTTAAAGTACTGTTAATTACTTTTAGAGCTGTTCACAACCTAGGCCCGTCCTATCTGAGGAAAAAATTCAGCAGATACTGTCCAACCAGAGCACTGCGTTCTTCAACGGCCAACCTGCTTACCGTCCCGAGTTTCAGACTCAAAACTCGAGGGGGCAAATCCCTGGCGGTACTGGGAGCAAAAGCATGGAATACTCTTCCCCCCAGTTGAGATTACTGGATAAAGAAATAGACTTCCGTAAACATCTAAAAACCTGGATCTTTAATCTCCAAGATATAACTGCCAGAAGCCTAGTGTAATTCGGGTTCTCGGTCAAGTAAGCATAGGGACTACCTAACATCTGGTGGTCCTTTCTGGGCGCCTAGATGCTCCTTGGAGCGATTGCCGCGCGATACAAATTGGCACTTACATTACATTACATTACATACAGTGATGAAGCAAGTTGGTAATGCTTGAGTCAGGATAGTGATTGCTTGTGTGAATGGCTGTGTAGGTTCCTGTTGTCCATCTCAGTGTGAGCCCACCTGGCCTGCACAGTCACCGCCAAAAATGACAAGGACCCATCACTGAACTTACAGAGTGTTACATGTGTCTTTTCCCATTACACTCCATCAATGAGCCATCTCAGCCCTGTAGATTGCACATAACAGGCCCTGTGAGAAGGGTTTGGGTTTGCGAGATCATGTCCCTCAATGTGACATCCATGACACGTGAGCTATTCACAGGGCAAGGTTGTTGAGTGCTGCGCAGTGTTGGACACAGTGAGTCTCCCCCCAAACATATGTTGGTATGTGATTTATGTCTTGCTCCACCTAGAAATGGACAGTAGATGTGGGCAGACTACACATGGCTTTCTGTGCTGGCATCCTGCTTGTATATGAGATGTACAGATACTGTGTCCCCCCTCACACCTGCATGCATTTATGTGTGCTTCTCACATGCAGATGTACCATGTGAGATGCATTCTTGTCTCTGCAAGACATATCTGTGGATTTGGGATAAGTCAGTTTCATGCTACTGTACTGAGTGATTTTGTTACATAACACTGTGTCACTGATGTTTTCCCCCTCTTGTCTCCCATGCCTGCAGCTCAAAGTACACTAGCGTAAGGCCGTGTGGAGGACCATTGCGACAAAGGTGCGGGCTCTGGGTGTCTCAAACCGATGGCGCACCCTCTGCCGCAAGAGGTGAGACGACATCTGCTGACTGGCAAAGAAAGTTGCGGAGATGACACTGGGGCTGCTCCGTCGCCCTGGCAGGTTGGCACGGAGCAGCATGACACCCCTAATCTGCCGCATCTTGGCCGTGACACAGTCTGAGCTGAATGCACAATTGAAGGAGCGTCAGCAGCAAAGTAGGGGTGAGTATTCTGGGAAGGGTGGCTTTGGCTGTGTGTGGCTGCATGTGTACACAGCCTGTGCCAGCGCTGGGCTATGTGATGTTGGTAGTGTGATGCAGTGGCTTGTAAATGGACTCTGTGCTGGGTGCAGCTGTCATGCATTTGTCCTACCTGTACTTCCTAAGGGACTTCAAGTACTGGGCATTTCATTAGCATTCTGGGTCGTGGGCTTCAGGTCTGAGCTATTTGTGTTACTGTTTGAACGGAGCCACATGCAGGATGTTGTGCTGTGTGGTCATCACATGGCTCACTTATGCCTGTTTTTTTTGTTTACACGCACTGTTTGAGTAACAAAAGTGTGTTTGCACAATGTTATTGCACAGGGTGACGTGCAACATGTAGATTTAGTCATCTTCAGTGTTGCTTAGCTTGCATATGTTTGTTCGGTTGCTGTCACTGAACTGACCCTACATCTCTCTCTCTCATGCAGCATCTCCCATGGTCACAGAGGAACAGGTGACGGACACCAGTGGTGGGGAAACAAGCACAACAGCTGCACAGGAGCCCAGTGACACAGATGTGACCAGCACCTCGGAGGGGGACAGGAGTCTGCTGGAGGAATCACAGACAGAGACACAAAGCTCAACGTCATCTGATGCCAGCGGTGACGCATCCATGTTGGCGGGCACAGGGAACGGGGACTCTGCAACATCTTCCACCACACAGTGAACAATGCCCACCCTCCCAGCCACTTCCTCTGGTGCTGCCTGTGTTTGCCCCAGTAAGAGAGGAAGAGTGTCCTTCACCCCAGGCACTGCTGCCCCTGCCCCCCCTGCTGCCATCAGTGCTGAGTCTGTGGACCTTTTGCGCCAGCTTTGTGTAGGCCAGACAGCTCTCCTCAATGCATTCATAGACCACGACAAAAAATTGGCACAGGTGGTTGCTTTCATGGAGGGCATACATTCAGACGTGGGTGGGCTGCACCGGACTGTCCAGTCTTTGTCCTCCACAGTGACGGCAGCCCTTCAACTGGCACAATCTCGTAGCCCAGCTCCAGTCGCTTTGTCCACCCCCATGCCAGTGGCCACGTCTGATGATAGTGACCACGCTCCACAGACCTCAAGGTCACGATACAGCACACCTAGCACACAGCAGCAGAAGCAGCCCAGGCGGTCCAGGGCACAGACAGCATCCCCACAGAAAACCAAAGCCACCCTAGAGCGCAAAGACAAAAGCCCGTCAGGCGACACCAAGGGCCAAAAAGCAAAGAATCAGACCTCAGGGTCACATGCCTCAGAGCCATCCTCAGCCAAGGACTCTCCGGTCCCAAAACTGTCTCGCAAAGACAAACAGACAATTTCCGTGCCCACTGAGAAGGTGGTGCATGCCAAGGGTACAAATAAGAAGGGCTCCAAGGCAGATTCACCCACTACCTTGACTCCCATTCCAAGCGCAGTGAAGCAGGGAAAGGAGGGCACTGAAGGGGGAACACCTGGTAAACAGGGGATGGAGGGGCAAAGGCAAGGCCAGGCGAAGCGTACCGCTGGATCAAGCAGGTCCCCAGAGGGAGGGCCAGCGTCTGCACCTGCTGCAGCCTTGGTGTTGAGTGTGCCTGTTGTGTCCACACCACTTCCCATTAATACAAAGTCAGGCAAGCCATTTAAAATCCCCAAGAAGTGGAAAGGCACTCCTCCACAATCTCCCACCCACACTATGTCTCGCGTCAACATGACTCCACCTCCACGTGCCACTACACCACCTGGTCCAAGCAGCCCTCCGGCTTGCCAAGCCACTGATAGATCTATCTCAGCTGGGCCTCTCTCTCCCCGGTCAAGTGCTCCAACTGTGCCCAACACACAGCCAGCTCCCAGTCCGACTGACAGCCGATGCCTGAATGTTAGTCACCCTCACACACCTGTCTCTCCCAAAGCGGGGCCTGTGCTGCCCATCGTGACTCCCCTGACTGTGTTGCTGACCATGGCAGGGTACAGTCGTACACATTCCCTGTGCAGCTTCTCATGGAGTCACTCTGTACTTTGTCCTGCCCACTGGCCTTGTCGTTCACTGCTGTGTGCCCCCTGCCTGTGCAGCTTCTCATGGACTCACTCTGCACTTTGTCCTGACCACTGGCCTTGTCATTCACTGCTGTGTGCCCCCTGCCTGTGCAGCTTCTCATGGACTCACTCTGCACTTTGTCCTGCCCACTGGTCTTGTCATTCACTGCTATGTGCCCCCTGCCGGTGCAGCTTCTCATGGACTCACTCTGCACTTCGTTTTGACTACTGGCCTTGTTGCTCCTTGCTGTATTGAACTATTCCCTGTGCAGCTTCTCATGGACTCACTCTGCACTTCGTTTTGACCACTGGCCTTGTTGCTCCTTGCTGTATTGAACTATTCCCTGTGCAGCTTCTCATGGACTCACTCTGCACTTCGTTTTGACCACTGGCCTTGTTGCTCCTTGCTGTATTGAACTATTCCCTGTGCAGCTTCTCATGGACTCACTCTGCACTTCGTTTTGACCACTGGCCTTGTTGCTCCTTGCTGTGTTGAACTATTCCCTGTGCAGCTTCTCATGGACTCACTCTGCACTTCGTTTTGACCACTGGCCTTGTTGCTCCTTACTGTGTTGAACTATTCCCTGTGCAGCGTCTCATGTACCTCATCTGCACCTTGGACTGGCCACTGGCCTTGCTGTTTTCCCCTTGCCTGTGCAGCTTCTCATGTACCTCATCTGCACCTTGGACTGGCCACTGGCCTTGCTGTTTTCCCCTTGCTTGTGCAGCTTCTCATGTACCTCATTCGCACCTTGGACTGGCCACTGGCCTTTCTATTTTCCCCTTGCCTGTGCAGCTACACATGGACAAGCTCTGCATTTTGTGCCTTGCTCTTCTCTAATGTTGGTGCCTATCTGTGCAATTTGTGAATAAAGACAGTTGCTCCTGTTGTCTGTTTTGTCAGTGTCCTTACTGAATAAAGTTTTTTTCTGTGTGTATATGGTTTACTGTGCCACATGCCCTGTGTGCCACTTCAACATTGCCAATGGCTTGTCTAACTTGTTAAATTTTTTACAGGGGTGACAGGGACTTCAGTTCTTCCTGACTCTGATACATGTGGGTGCAATGATGTTGTTTTTGGATGGTACGCCGTTATCATTTTCATTCTTTGTTTATGTTGGCTATATTGTACACATGTCAGGTTTGAGGGCACTGCCAGCACAGTGTGGGATTCTTTCCACAGGATTGCAGGCAGGCTGGCCAGGGTCATCATGTATGTGTGTTCTTACTTTCTGTGTGCCCAGCAGTGTAGGTGTATGGTCATCTTGTGATGGTCAGTCATCCTATTCACATGGGTTACTTTCAATGTGTGCACTTGGGTGGTCAAGAACTGTGCAGTGTGAAGGGTGCGAGTTTGTTGTGAGTGTTGATGTGTGTGTGCCCATGCAATGTCAACTACACACGTGTCACCCAGGAGTAGAGTGCCTATTTGTGTGATTGTTCAGCCCTGTGCTTGTGATTGTGTGCACATGTGTGAGTTGTATGTTGTGCACTGTGCAGTGTGTTGGTGTGTCCTTGCAGTTCTGGCTGACTCCTACTTGTTGCTTTTGGCAATTGTGAGTACGCAGAGTGTGTGACTGGCAAGTCAGTGTTGTGTTTTGTTGATCAGCCGTGTGTCTTGATACTGTTTGTACTCACTGTGCATACCTGCTCAACCACACATGGTGCTTTATTGCCTCCAGTGTGGCATGTGGTGTGCGGTGTCAAACCATTCCCTATCTGTGCTTCAGATGCCTAGCCATTGTGAGTCTGCACTCCCTCTATTTGTGTATGGTACACTCCTGGCATGTCCACTACAGACGTGCACACCACTTCACTTTGATGTCAGCTGTCCCCTTGTGTTGCCCGTGTATGTGCCTCCCCATCACTTCCTTTGTGACACTGTGCTTTGTGGTGCAGATCTTTGCCCAGGAGCAATTTGCCACTCAGGACATTTCCCCAATTAGTTATCTGTGTTGTTCTTGTACTGTTCAGCAGTTATGGTTGCTCATATGCAGTTCAACTGTTTGTGCTGCCCAGTCCTCTGGTCAAGTTGTTTCCACTTTTGTGTCCCAGACTTGTGAATCTGTGGGTGTTGGGTTAGGTGTATGTGTGTATGCTGGGGTACTGCTTGACTTCCTGAGTGTGATGTTGTCAGTATGCTGTTTTGATTGTTGTTGTGGGTGTTCATGGTGTGTCACTCAAGGCTGTGTGGGACTGTTATGTTTTGTGTGCACACACTGCTTGTTGTGCATGCAGTGCTGTGGGTGTATGTTGCCTTGTCCTTGCCTGGTGTGCATCCCCTGATGTCTTGCTATGTTTGCTATGTGATTTTTTTTCCTAGGCATCTGTTGTGTGTTTGATGTGGCTGTGTTTTTCTGTGATGGTGCACTTCTTGTCTGTGTTGTGGTATGTTGTCTGTGCATTGTTCCTGGCTGATGAGGTTGTGCACTCCTGTTCTGTCTGTGCTCCCATTGCCTTTACACAGTTTTGCTGCACAGGGCATGTCTGGTCTTGTTGTGATTGTGTGTGTTTCTGTTGAGTTATGTGTTTGTCTGTAGTTTTTGTGCAGACATGGGTTCTGGCATCCCTGTGTGTGTGTGTGATGTTTGTGGATACCCCCAGGGAGTGTGATTATGTGTCTGTGTATTAACTGGACATTATTGAAACCCTTCTGTGTGTCTGACACTGGGGTTGTGTGCTGCAGGTGTGAGGGGGGTGTGAAGATTCCTACTTGTGTTTGACAGTCATGGAGTGTGTCAATGTGCCCTGTGTGTTGTGCTGCTGGCATATTCCTGTGAAGTAGTTGTATACATATGTGTGGCTGTCCACAGTTTGACTTCAGGGCCTTCCTTTCATCCCTGTGCCTATACATGGGTTGCCTTGCTGTCTCCTTGAGTTGTTGCACTGAGGTGACTGTGGTTTGACTTCACTCACTGTGCCAGCCATGTGTGCTTTGATGGGCTGAGGGTGTTGTTCTATGTTCCTTGTCTTGCATGTGATGTACACATGCTTGTTGGTTATCTCCTTGGTCTTCCATTAGTGGCACCTCACTTTGGCTTTCCTATATGTTGTGCTCCATTGCTGGTGGCATGTGGTCTGTGTATGTGGCTGTGTGTCAGTGTGGGGTATGTCTGTGTGACTTGGCAGGCTGTGTGTCCAGTAGGATGTTTGTTCATTGTATGTGTGTGTGTTCATTTTGTGCTTGTACTCAGTTTTCTTGCCATGAATGTGGTGTTGTTGTGGTGTGTGGGTTGCCCTGGGCCTGTGCTTCTGTGCTGTGTGTTCCTCTGCAGCCACTCTTGCTGTGGCTGTCTCCCTAGTTGTTTGGTGTGTGGTGCAGGGTGTGGATTCACCTAGCTTGTTGCTGTGCATGGAGCTGCACGGGGGGCACATGGCATGTCCCTTCATGTTGGGGGTCTAGAGGGTGGAGGTGTGGCCCTGTGGTCTTTATGCCCTGCCCATGCCTGGCGATGGCCCTGCCTTCTGCATCGTGCGCATGTTTTCCCTTGTCTTCACCGCTGCGGTGATGTGCCCAGGCCAGTACTTGGAGATCACGGAAATGTGTGACCTGGCTGCAGAGGGGTGACTTGGTGGCAGGTAGGACATGTGTGGGTACACTTGTGTATCAGCCCATGAGCTGTGTGTTGTGGTTGTGTGAGGGATTGTGTTATTGCGTACCTGCGGTGGCGTCCGCGACGGTCCATGAGTTGCTGGTTATGTATCAGATACAGCACCGGAAAGACGTGAAGATCTGGATCCATTGCGGTCGGGAACGGGAATCAGGTTTTGCGCTCCGCTGCCGAGCATCCGCCGCCTCTGGTTGGGCGGTTTCTCCGCTGCGGTGCGGCTGGCTGTTTAGAGCATCCTGATTTGTACAGCGGACGGGACGTCATTCAGTACGGCGGTGACTCTCCATTGGCTCCCACCGCCGCGGAGGCAGGCGCACTTTGATGGCGGTGCGCGTCGCACCGCGGCAGAGGGGAAATGAGCTGTGTTTGCCCATACTAATATGGCGGGCGTGTGGTCCGCTGCTGGCATGCAGAAAAAGGCATTTTCCACCACCGCAGGTACCGCAGTGATGCCAACGCCCGCCCGCCATCCAAGCAGGCCCCATAGTGTCTTAAAATGAAGAAGATAGAACTCCTTAAAATCCGTTTGCTCTTGACCCTCTTAACTCTTTGAAAGAAGGTCTGAACAATTTGATCATAAATTAATGAAGCATGTGGATACAAGAACAAGGAGATAATGCATCACTCACTACAATGATATTCTATGAAGTGTTTAAATGACACAATATTGCAGCCTTGTTCAACATTCAGCTCTCTTTTACATTCTTTCATAAAGAATAGATGCCCATGAAAGGTGAAATAGCTACAGGTTCAATTTGCATGGTGTAATCATAATCCTATTAGAGGGTAGCAAGCAATTACAGAATGTGGCAAAACTATAGAATATGTGTGATACTGAGGTGGAACAGAAGACACACTGGGCACAATTAAACTTTAAATAGTTGTAGATTCTTTTATCTTTTCATAACAATGGTCATGATAAAGCTGTGATATTGTTCTGCCAGTCCTATTGACATATCAATTGTGCCTTTTTAGCATATAGATTCAAAGTAATTAGGAGAAGCTATATAGTTAAAGAGAACACTTTAGTATGATCTCCAAAAGAAACAGAAAAATGTAAAGATGCCTCCTTTCTGGACCAGAAACCAATAGTGAACCGTCATCTATTTGCATTACCTCTGTCATCTTCTTATTTCTATTATTTTTAAGTGCAGAATCATGATCAATGTACTTTTCACATGCTCCAATGTCTAGCATTGAAGAAGCATTAATAGTCCTTCATTCTACAGAGAGTATCAACAAAAGTAACAATTGACTGCCAAAGCAGGTTACATAGGCCCCAGGCACAAGCACTTCCATTTTACATGAAGTTGACATTGTTTTCGACAATGACTTTTAACACACATTTGCTTGTGCGGCCTCATGAGATACGGTCCTCAGAAATGGTTTGCCTATAAATACATTTCTTCATAGGCATATTATCTGGCCTTAGAACATTCTGTACAAGGATTTAGTACACTGCGCAAAATGTCGTTGTTTATTGTTGTCCGTTCTGTGTCAGCTCTGGGTGGGTAGAATCAACAATGACAAGAGGACCAGGAGTCAGGCACTGAATGAATGAGTACAGTTTATTATATCTATGACACTACGCCTCTGTTTAGGCAGAGGAGACTCTCAATGGATTGTCGAAGGTTGCCCCATGCCTGAATTCTAGCCCAACTGAATTCCAACACCATCCTGAGGAGGACAGCTGGTCTAGCTGGCTGACGTCCGTAGATAAACAGGAGATTAAATCACTCTGAGGTATTTTGGCAGACCTGCACACCCTATGCTATATAGGATAGGAAGCACTGGGTAGGAGTGAAATTATATGTATGCATATAATCTAATGCAAAGGTACGATGGTTGAAGTATTCATTCTGTTCACCATTCTTATAATGCTTGTAACATTGGTTTGCTTCATTCTACTAATCATTGCAGTGCACGTATTTTACACAAGAGTACAATTTCTTTAATAGATGTTTGAAATGCCAAATTTGTGAACTTCTTCTGTCTCCCTTTGGGCATGCCTGAGCTACTAATGAAAGTGTATAATCTGTTCCCACAATTTCCTTGGGGGAATTAGGGTTGTCATGTTCTGAGGTTGCAGACACCATCCAGTGCTCTTTCAGTTTAGGGACCCAGATGGTGCACTGTGAGCTAGCCAGGAATTTTGTCAACATATTCTGATGGTATGAGTGGACTTCATCCCACATAGTTTTGAAGCGTATGTTGCTTAAACTCACATTGTTACTGAGAAAGTAGGAACCGTACAACTCACTCCTATAAGATTCAGCATTAGGCAACCAATCCACATCAGCTAACTTCTCCTTCTCAGAGAGCTGATTTGTACCCACATCCTTTGAGAGATGAATAGGAGAATAATGAATCATATGTCTAGAATTTCCACATTATAGACACAGCCCAGACCTTCATCTGCGTTCACGTTCATTCTCTAAGAAAGGACCTCTGATTTGCCCTGTTTGTCTGGGTACCTCCAAAGGCAACTAATCCACTTGCTATTTTGGTTGGCAAAAACAAGGAACACTGATAAAACTAGAGTAACTCACTGAAGACTTGTCTTATTCCTTGCATCCCTCTAGAATTTTATATTCAATTAACAGGGCTGAATCAATGAATTCAGCACGTGAAGTAGGACTCTAAAATCAAACTAACATATCCTTAATCTGTTCTTCCAATTCACAGTGAAACAATGTCATTTATATTTACACATCCCAAGTAGTCTTTATTGCTCATTGCTGAATATGAGTCTTGTAATTTATTTCAATCATTTCACCTTGCTGCATATCACAAAATGCTTTCTTGGCAGACTACTCACAATCAGGGCATTCAAATATCTTCTTAAAAACAACATAACTATCCAAACAAGGATACACATTTAATACTAAAGATTTAGTCAATTTCAAAGCAGGCCAAATAAGACAACAAATAAATATCTCATCTTTGCAGTCTTGAGTAAATTGTGCAGGGTGAAAAGTAAAATGCACAACTAGGGAATCCAAACATTCCTGACAATCAGAATCATTCTTCATAAAAGATGATGTATATTACAAGAGTTGATAAGCAATGTATCAACACCACCCTGAAGAGTTGAGATAAAGCCCAGTATGAAAAACCAGAGCAAAAATCAAGGGCAACAAGATCCACAAGTGGGCAATGAACTTAAAGAGGAATAAAGCAACACATGTATGTAATGGATCCTTGTCAGGCTCCAACATTCTGATAAATGGTCAATGTTGGACTTTTTCCTGTCTGCATGGTCATCCCCAAACCAGTGAAGACCCTCCTGTTTTCCGTGCCTGTTTTTGTTGACTTTTAGGAATCTGCACACTTTACCACTGCTAACCAGTGCTAAAGTGCTTGTGCTCTCTCCTTTAAACATGGAAGAATTTACTTACATCAATTTACCTGTACGTCCCTAGTAAAGTGGTACTACATGTATCCACGGCCTATAAATTAAATGCTATGAGTAGACCTGCAGCATGTATTGTGTCATCCTCTTAGATACCCTCTAAACAAGTCTCAGGCCTGCCACTGCAGCACTGCCTGTGTGTGCAGTTTTAAAGTGCCACTTCGACTGGCTTAATAAACCTTTTGCCAGGCCCAAACCTTCCTTTCTAATGTATGTAGGTCACCCCTAGGTTAAGCTCTAAACAGCCCATAGGGCAGGGTGCCATGCATCTGTAAAGTGGGACTTGCACGTTTAAGTTTCACATGTCCTGGTAGTGAAAAACTCTTAAATTTGTATTTTACTAAGACCCTAATTTCAAGACCTATCTCTCAATTAGGATAACATTGGGTTACCTATTACATTAATAAGTGATAACTTTCAATTGGGAACAGGTAGATGGGTTGAGTTTGGTGTGTATAGAATTGTGATTAAAATCACTCTTCAATGGTAAAGTCAGATTTATTGTCACAATTCTGAAAAGGCCACTTTTATAAAGTGTTGGCATTTACTTGCCCTAACCATTTGGTGCCTGCAGCCTGTTTCTGGGTCACATGACTAGTTGGCCTGGGCGGTAAATTCCTTTCCGCTCGTGGAATTTGGGTAATTTTGTTTTGTGCGGAGAACGCGGAATTGCCAAAAATTCCGCGATCCGTGGCTTCGGGGAATTTTTTGCTTTTTCGCGCTTTCAAAATGCGTGTTCGCGAGATATTTCTCCCCGAGCACGCAAACAGCATTCGCAAACAGGAAAAAAGCACAGTGAATGGGCAGAAAAGCAATTCCCCTTGTTCATGGAACTTTTGCGTGCTCGTGGAGATTTCTTACCGTTTCGCAGAGCTTTGCGTAGCGCGACTACGCAAATTCCGCCCACCCCGAATGACTGGGTAGTAGCTGGCAGTAGGTCTTTGTGTATTGCTCCCAGACAGTGAGACAAAGGGAAGATAGGTGTTGGTGGGATGGACCACTATGAGTTAACGAGGGAGAGGAGCTGTCACCTACCACACTTGCACATCACAAAGGCTCTGCCTGAGCACTCACACAGGATTTGTCTCTAGTCTTTTGTAACCCCAAGCAAGCTGGGGCCAGGACAGGGAGGAACGAAATGCTTGACACCTCGGGAGTGGGGGGCCTCTAGAATCTTCCTCTACTTCAAAGTGGGCACCAGGTATGAATATTAGACCCTTAGACCCAACTGTTCAGTACACTTCTGGACCAGTGGACTCTGCCCGGAAGAAAGACTGCTTTGCAGCTGAGAGGGCTGCTGCTGTGAAGGACTGCTGTGCTGACCTGCTGGACCTGCTGACCTCTAATATGGTTGAGAAGGACTAGATCTGCATCCCTAAACCCAGGAACCCGGAGTGACTACAAGGGCTAGTTGGCTGGCATCCTGATCAGAGGCATCAGGCCGATAACAGGCTTCAAACAACCTTAACCCCAGCACCTGGACTCAGCCATCCGTGTATCCTGCCTTCCCAAGTGGTGCCATCTGAGCCATGGAAGTGGGCCTAAAGGGCATCTGTGGATTTAGCAGAACTGATACATCTCCTCTGCGGCATGATACATCTCCAGAAGAATTGTCATATCACCTCTGCTGCTCGACACATCAGACTTGGAATGGACAGATAGGCTCTGCTGGGTGGACTACCCTAACAGAAGGACTTTGCTTCACCCATCGCAGTCCATCGGAGCCACCGCTGTGCAATGCATCTCAATGCAAGGATATTGTCTTGCCCAACGCAGCCGATCTGAAATGCTGTGACACATCTCAATGCAATGCAATGCAGCTCCCCAGAACCGCTGTTGTATGACGTATCTCCTCGTCCAGACCTCTTATCTCCTATCCTGCACGAAGCATCCTCAACGCAGGACTCAGCATCACTTTGCAACCAGGATTAAGGTGCTGTGTTCAGCGGGCCTAAGTGGGTCCCTGTAGCCAGTCTGCGCTCCAACATAGTCGGTCCAAACTTGTTACTTTGTCCCGGTTCATCATGACCAGATAACCACAGGTGGTGCTTGATGTTTTTTGGTGCTATTTTCACTGACATATTCAAATTTACATATATGCTGTTCTACTGATTGGATTTTTGTCATATTGGTCTTGATTTATTTATTACATCTTACTTTATTCTTCTAAATTGGTGTGGGATTTTTCTTCTGTTGTGTTTTCACTTTATAACTGTTTGAAGTGCTGTATACATACTTTACACATTGCCTCTATGTTAAGCCTGGCAGCTCTGTGCCAAGCTGCCAAAGGGCTGAGCACAGGTTAATTTCGGGTTTTCCTGTGACCTGGCCCTGACAAAGACAGTGGTTGCTGCTTGAGTAGAGTTTCACTCCCCTGTCAAACATTAACCCAATTTCCAACATTGGTGGCAGTGGTGATAAAAAGATGAACATCATCTTGCTTTGGTAAATGTGAGACAAGAAACACTTAAAAAGCAATCACCCTGGATAGGAATGCACACACTGCAAGCCATGCACAGTTTTTCCAACAATGGAGTCTTTCAAGCACACCAAGAACACCCAAATTGGCATCTTTCTTCTCCTTCATGTTTCAATGCCCTGCTCACTGCCCTCTTCAGCTGACACTCCATGCAGGCCATGCAACACCCCTTGGGGAGAACGCAACTGTGGAAATGGCAACACTCTAGGAGTACTGAAGTAAACAAAAAAGTGAGGCTTGAATTAATCTCAACGATTGGTAATTACTCAGGGCAGCATTCCAGTCCTTCATAATTTTGCACATCACATCACCTCAGTTTGGACCCAGCCATATCCAAATCAGTCTTGACCCTGCCGCAAAGGAACATTTCAGCTCAAACTACCAGGCCAGGTCCTCCATGAACTGGAACACAAGCAACCCAAGACCTTATTATCGCTCGTCAGTCAGGTAAAGCACAGTTTCAGTGGAACAGTGTGCACAGGACCCAGCTCTGCACATACCCATCTTACTTACAGCGTTGCACTGAAGTATACAAACCCGTTTTGGATGGCTTGTTGTCCCGTCTGGGGAGACCTCATCTGGCAGTTTGAGATGGTCTGATCCCATGAGAAGGATGGTTGTTACTGATTTGCATAAGGTGTGCCTTTGCCTAGTGGCATGGTGGGTAACAAATGGTGGACTGGAATGTGGCCCAAGTGACTGAGATTATGTAAGGATCCTTCCATAACCTGGTTGTTGTAGTTGATGCCGTAAGTGCAACAGGTAAGCACGGACATTGTTCCCTTGCTCACTGTCCCACAAACCTCAATCTATACCTCGCAGATGAAAGCTAAATACGTCTAAACCGGTCCATTTGCTTATTGTCCATTGTAGAGGGAGCCTTGCCTGTGACAGATTGTTCTGATGAGGAGCAGGGTCGTAATCAGTGCTTAATGTGTAAAACATTAAGTGCCAGGGCTCTGACCAGAAGGCAACTGCGCAGCATGCACCACCCATCGCCCTTGTCATCGCTTCCAAAACAACTACTAACCACCTCTCTTGCATGCAAATGCAACAGTTCAGATTATTCCAGGTCCCCAAAGCTAAAGAGATGGCTGGGGAGGCAGGTATTATCAATTTTAATGTTTATTGTAGTCCTAAATTACCGTTATTCTGCTCATCTCTAAATTAGATGAGCAGCGCCACCATGTAGTGGACTGTTCCAAGTACAGTGTTGACAATTAGCTGCAGATGCCGAGCACCGGATACCAATTAAGTGCCGGTGCTGAGCACCGGAAAGCACAGGCTCAAATTAATCACTGGTCGTAATTGATTTGCGTGAGGCGGGCCTTTGTCAAGATTGGCATGGTAGGAAAGAAAATCGATGAATTGGAATGCAGCCCAAGAGATTGCTAGTGGCTGAGATTAATTTAAGCACTCCACCCATCACCTTGTTGCAGTTACATACACTAGAGGAGTGCCTTGGAGGAAGATGTTTCTTCATAGGTGGTATCACTAACACCCTACTTCCTCTGGTAAGTCTCCTGTGTGGATGTAAAACTTTGAATGCCACAAATTAATAGCTTGTGGAAGAAGTTATCTGTCAAATAGGTGTTATTGTTCTCACAAATATGTCTGCCCCTAATTCGAGTTTCCAGATAAAAGTATACCAAACATACAGAAACAGTCCAATGAGCTGAACAACAGCATGTGCTGTGGAAAACTATGGTGTTTAACTTTTGGACTGGGGTTAATCTACTTCACAATCTACTTCACACACACAGGGTTAGCAGCACAATCCCAAGAGCCAGATAGATCTACTATCATGCTGGTAGAAAGTAGGTACAATAGTTAACAGCACTTTTGTTCTTTTTGTTGTGATTGCTTGGCAAATACATGGATTGTGTTCAACAAAGCAGTGAAGAATGGTGTTTCTTCATCTGTGACACTAGCTGATTGTCCATAAAGAGTAGTAAGAATGCACGTCCTGTATTGTCATATTGAGTGATATTGTTTTATCACACCCTTTTCTAAGGCCTTCCCTGGGCCATGTCACAGACATACCCTCCCTGGTAGAAACCCAGCAAATGTGTGAACTACTCCTGCAGCATGTCAAGTGAAGTGGATTGGTTGGGTAAGGAGTCGATGTTGCTCTATTGACTTATTGGAGGCAGGTTTGGTGCCCTGTGACTTCCCTGACATATACTATTACCAGAAAGAGCAGCAAGGAGCTAGGCAATAAGAAGGATGCATGGGCTGTTCAGCGATGTAGCAGCTGTACCCTCGCCTCCAAACTAAAGTTCACCTGTCTGATTTACAGTTGGGCAGACCTTAAGTATGTCAGCAATGGAGACTACTGTGTCTCCATTGCTGAAATATTCCTCCAACAGAGTAAGAGCCATTGGAGGTTTAGCCATTTGACCTTCTGCCCGATTTAGAGTGGGCGGAAACATGGCATTAAGGAACAGCAAAATGTTTAAATGACCCCAACAACATGAAAAAAACTCCCATGGTGTGAGCGTCATTCGCTTTTGTTTATTGAAAAACAAAATCCCACTTTGGGATTTTGATAAAACAAAAACAATATAAAAGTTTTACAAATTATACATTCATTTTGACGGTACCATCTGTAAACCTTTTAACACATTGACAAGTACGGCCAAGACAGTGACTACTGTCAATGACTGGAGATGTTTACTGGGCTGGCGGACATCTCTAAATTCAGAGTGTGGGTACTCAGAACCCTGAATCAGCTGTAAGTCTTAGAAATCAAATTCTTCTAGCAGGACAAGGTCCAAGCTTATGGCCGGCAAGTTTCCCTCAAAGATGGATACATTATAGGTGATTACTGGCTGAAGCCCTCGGCCTTGTGCCAAATACAGTAAAGATTTGCCACCTCACCCTGCTCCAATGTTTTACCTCTGAACTTACTCACTCTTTTGGTAGTCAAAAGTCTTCACTTAGGCAAGGGTGGATGCTGTAGCCGGTATGGGCTCCACGAGGTAGAAAACCTTTGCTGCTAAGTCCTGTTGAACCAGTTTTTAGGGCGGCAAAAAGCTCAAAGTTAGACAACCCGAAGCAAGAAAACCCGGCTTTCTTGTCTGGTTAGAATGCGACTTTCCTGGGCAAGTCTCAACACCTTGTCCTTTTCAGGTCCCCTAGAGGAAATGAAAAACAACCAATTTCCACTCTTCTCTAACTACTCGGAAAAACATTTCTAGTCTGTCCTGCGAACCCCAGCTTCTTAGAACAGGTTTCTGGGCATAAGATAACTCTCTAGCCAGGACTCCTATAGGAATCAGTGCTCCGTGGTCTGCTTGACTTTTCTGGAATCAGGAGTCTATCTGTTTTTTGTGTCCCTCTAGTAGGTAAACAGGAGGTCAGTCACGTGACCCTTGGGGAGCAGTTCTGGTAGCTGAGGGATAGCAGATGTCAAGAGTCCTCCTTACTGTAGAGTTAGGAGTTTTTTAGTCCTTTATTTAGCACAGCCAGAAGTCCTTGAGCCCTCTTTCATCCAGCAAAGCCTTCTTCTTCACATTCCCAGGTCCTGGAATATTCTGAGGAGAAGGTGGTTGATGTGCCAGATTTATCCTGGGCACCAGCCAGTGATTCAAAAAAGTCTGCCACCCAGTATTACATATTTTCTCAAGTCCCAAATCTCCTTTTATAGCACTGACTCTTCAATCAGTCAGTCAGTATTTATAAAGCATGTCTACTCACCCATGAGGGCATCTCAATGGGATCAGTCAAAGAGCCAAGTCTTGAGTCCCATTCGGAATTCCGTGAGAGATGGTGACATTCGAAGGCTGATGGGGAAAGTTGTTCTGTGCTTTGGCAGTGAGGTAGGAGAAGGAGCAGCCTCCACTGTGGCTTTGGCGGATGTGGGGTGTGTGTGTGAGGGCATAGGTGGCAGCACACAGGTGTCTTGAGAGTCGGTGAAATTCCAGGCGGTGGTTGATGTATGTTGGTCATTGGTCTGGAGCCGTGAAGGGACCTGTAGGTATGTGTCAGTACTGGGAAATTATATATTTTCTGGAAGGCAATCCAATGGAGGTTCCTGAGGTGGGGGGTTATGTGGCTCGCTTGGGGAGCTTGAGGATGATTCAGGCAAGCATGGTCGAGGGTAGGTGCAGCGATAAGCGCACCCAGTGAAACCGTAAGTAGTTCTGTCTACATACAGAAGGTAATAACAATGGGACCGCGACTCAACCTAACAATGATCTCGGCTTTTAAACATGCCTCCTTCTTTCTTCCCCGTTCCCCCTTAATACTGACAGTCCGGAACGGTGCGGGTCACTGTGCGCTAGCCTATGAAGTCCGATTACTGGAAGAATTAGGTCAGACTACTATGCAGATATCTGTCTGACTATTATCTGCATGGCTTTCCCACATAACTACGAATAGCTCGATGAGTTAATTGCCGGCGGCGGAGCCAGATTGCGGGGCTGCTTCCAGGCCGAGACCTGCTGCTGGGGGCCTCTGCCGCGCTGTGCCCCTCCTCCAGCTCCAGCTCCTGGCGACCCGATTTTGCATCCTACCCGTCGGGCGGGCTAAGATTAAGGAGCCTGGTTTGTGCGGACCCGCCATACTTCCATCGTGGGACTGACGCTCTGCTGCGGTTGCGCCACCCAGTGGGCCTGTGCGGTGAGAGAGTGTCGGCCGGTGGCTCACAGACCTGCACTCCCAGCCGCGGCCCCAGAATCTCTTGCCTTTCTGGGGGTCCGAGGAGCAGCGGAGGTCTATATCTGCCTCTCCCGGGCACCTAATTGACTCCTGCGGTTGACTCGGCCGCGCGGCCATACTGGATTGCCGTCGGAGACGCCATTGCCGGCGGGTGACATGACTGCACTCTAAGGTCGCTATTGGAAAGATCCCGGTGCTGATCCAAAATTTGAAAATACGTAAACTCAGCCTGAGCTGCCGGGTCCTTCTGTTTTCCAAAAATATCGTAGAATCGTAGAATCGAGTCACCCCTTCCTTAGATTAATCCCGATCTGGAGCAGAGAACAACGGGAAAGGTAGTCCACATTCTAACGGAGGAAGGTACTGGCGGATGCCGCTCACTGGGCCCGCTGACAACGCAGCCTATTGGTCGAGCCGAGCCGAGTCCAGTGAAGCTGAGGCCCCCCCCCCCCCCCTCTGTGAAGATCACTTCGAACTCCGAGGGTGATCAAGGACCCAGTTGTGGACTTGAGAAGAGGTAGCATTTCTGTATATGATAGACTGGACTGGGAGATCACTGTTCTAGACTCAAGTAGGGTGCGGATCTGGACTGCTTATTTTCGGTTATCTGGGGTATATATAAAAAAAGATTCGGCCCTATAGTTGGCTTTGCCTTTCTCGTATCTTGAAGGGTAAGACCTCTTGTGCTTGTCTATCAATCATTATGCCTGTAGAAATTGTACACAATGGCTAGTACGGTACAAACAAGATCATCCAAGCTTGATTACTTCACTTAATCCTCGTTCTGCGACTAAACCTGCTCAGCCCACCGCAATTGATAGAATGTTGCGAAAAGCCATCGGTGCGGTTGCTAATGAAATCGAGCGCACTGAGAGGCATCTTTCATTAACCCCGCAAATCGACCCTACCCCCTTGTCCCAAGAGTCCGAGACTGACATGGTTGTAATCCCCCCAAATGCTCTAGCAGTTTCTCCATCTACTGATATTCCTTGCGCCCAGCTGGCGATTAATGACGATTTAGAGACACAGATAGTGGGGGGGATCGGACAAATCGCTAGGAAAAAGAGGATTAGCACTAAGAAACCCAGGCAGAAGAGGGGAAAAACTACCCCTGCTCCGACCGAAATCAGCAATGTGGTTGCAGGAGAACTTAAGGGGCACGCGCCGCTATCACAAGTACCCCCGAACTGGGTATCCCAAATCATTAGTGACTTGTAGAATTATTTTGAGCAGCTTATCAACACTCAAATGAAACTAATTCTGAGTCGGGTAGACAAAGTGGTAACCTTGGTTAAAACAAAGGGGGTGGGGGCGGGTAATACTTCGCCTCCACTAACAACTGCTAAAGTCACTGAGACTATCACTACGATCCCGTTAGTCGTACAACCAAGTAATCACCCAGAAGCGCAATCCATCATAGCCAAGCGCCCTCTATTGTCCCCAAACCCCCGTTATCCACACACCAGTCGTGTTCTCAATGGCTATACTGTGAGCTCAGGTGATGTTACTCTTGCCCCACCAACACGTACCCCCAAGTTATAGCCCATAAGCAGCCCTCACCAGAATTCCCACCCCAGTGTCAATCGGAAGGGCCACCCCCCAAGGCGATCATTAACCCGCTACCCTGTATAAACTTACCCCTAGAAGCGGCCCCATACGTAATTATACTCACGGGGGTCCCGGAGTTGAAGCCAGATCGTTCCAAGGCCTACAATGAACTCAAGAACAAAACCATGTTCGGGCTGAACAAGAATAGGCCGCTAACAGGGAATGATCAGGGGGAAATTCTGTTTGTCCGAAGGGTGAGCTGGTTGGGGAAGATATCAAAGGATGTTATCGGCGACTGTGTGGTTGTAAATTTCAGGAACCAGCGCGTAGTCGACCAAATATTAAGCTGGGAACCGGTTAGCCAATCAAGCAATATCAGATCTTTGCCTCTGAGCTTTTTCTACCCAAGGGGAACTCCGTGTTTTGGTCCAGGCCCCGGATTTCGAAGCAGAAGTGATAGCCCTTTGGGTGGGAAGGGTTTCTGCCGTCCAATGCCATATGCTTCCTTTAGAAATCAGGGAGCACTTAGCCTGAGGAACAGATTCGACCCCCTCATGTTTTTAGAGGAGCTGGACTGACTAAAGAGCAATAGAACCCTTCCCACGAATCGACTCCGTGAAAAGGGTTGTTCCCCTAATATCTCTCAGACTGTAACTTTATCTCACCACCCCGCATTGAATGTGCCCTCCAGCCATGTTGTGGAGTCCCCCGATGGGACTCTTATGGATTGTGTTGCGGTCCCCTCTGTTTTAGGAAATTCCCCTGGATTACTGGTTAGGTCATCAGGGAGTGAGGAAGTAGCGAGGCTGGATCACATCTTCCTGCACCCTCAGAGACCAGAGAATTTCTATAATCTGCCCAGGTCTAATGAGGACTCAAAAGGTGAAAGGATAGAGGACAATAAGAGAGAGACACAAACGCAGGAGGGGCTAAAACTGGTATCATGGAATATAGCGGGTCTATCAGCAAAATTTGACAATCAGGAATGGAGGAAGTATATCACCAGGTTTCAGGTAATCTGTTTGCAGGAAACCTGGGTGATAGACTGTAGCCCCTTTCACCTAGCGGGGTACAAGTGTTTTTCCGTGCCTGCACAGAAGTCAACCTCGTGAAGAGCTATGGGAGGACTTTTTATATTTGTAGATCTGCAGCTGGAAGGAGTATGGACCAACCTAAATTGGCCCACAAATAATATTCAAGCCCTTGGGTTCCACACAAATGGGTTAAATATGATTTTGATTAATTGGTATAATGTAGTGGCAGTCAAGGGGAAGGGATCTATAATAAGTGAATTAGATAATCGTTTAAGTGCAGAAACAGCCTCGAGGAAGGGAGAGGTGGCCCCGTTAGTGGTTTTAGCGGGTGATTTTAATTGCCACCTGTGCCCCAACCTGATTTCTGTTAATGAGGACTGGTCTCGTTGCACGTCGGAGGAAGGTCCGCACTTTCAGCACTCCGGTGAGGGGATGGAATTGGATAGGGTCCTGAAAAGTCACGCCCTAGTACACACTATAGACCTTGTGCCTATAGGAAGTTGAGGGGAGGTCATTCCAACATTTAAGGGTAGAGGGTGTCGCTCTTTCATAGACTACGTAGTGGTCTCCAGCCTATTTAAGGACTGGATGAGAGGGGCAGAGATCAAATGGAGTATATTCAGCGATCACAACCCCCTAGTGCTGGAGTTAGTAGACCTGTCC
The DNA here is from genome assembly GCF_964204655.1 of Triturus cristatus. Classification (NCBI taxonomy): domain Eukaryota; kingdom Metazoa; phylum Chordata; class Amphibia; order Caudata; family Salamandridae; genus Triturus; species Triturus cristatus. The sequence continues at coordinate 234,418,794 of NC_140581.1, forward strand.
CCCAGAAGTGCTAGGAGAGGTATAGGGGTAGCCAGTATTGAGAGGGTAACAGATCAGGGGAGACGACTGAGATGGACCAAAGTGGATGGGGACGCTTTTTATAAATCCCTAATGGAGACAGGGAATGGAGTGATTGGAGCGTGCCTTGACCTTTCGGTGGAGGGACCTGCCGTTGTCAAAGCATTTGAGGAAGTGGAGCATCTAATAGATGGACTACTAAAGACCACTAAGCAAGGGAGAGTAAACGCCACCCCCAGATGGTTCGACAAAGATTGTTCCCGGGCACAGAAAGAGCTAAAATCTAGCTTGAAAACTGTACCCCGGGACAAGTCACGCATTGCACTGTGTAGGATCACATACAAAAAGGCGATTAAACGTAGGAAATATGCCCTCCAATCACAAGCCTGGGAAGATTTAAGGGCCGCAGCAGATAGAAAGGACATAACTGCGTTCTGGAAAATAATAAATAATCCATGTTTTCAGGACACTAATGCCCCAGAAATTTTGCCAGAACAATGGTATGATTATTTTAAAAGTTTATATAACCACACCGCAGAGAATAATAAGGATGATGGGAAGGGTTACCACGGTTGAATTTTCTTTGGAGGAAGTGGTAGCAGGTATCCAGGGCTTAACGCAAAACAAAGCGCCAGGACCAGATGGTATCCCACCAGACCTTTATTTAGGCAAGGTGGAGCTGTGGGCCCCTATTCTCACAAGGGTGATAAATGTGGCGGTCACAACTGGCCGCCCGCGCTCATGGTCATCGGCAACAATAGTCCCCATCTTTAAAAAAGGGAACAGGGATAACCCCCAGTGCTACCGCCCCATATCTTTGATCGATGTGACGGCCAAAGTGTTGGGACGAGTGGTCCTCAACCGCCTTACGGACTGGGCCGACGAACATCAAATCATCACAGATACTCAGTACGGGTTCAGGGCAGGGAGATCAACAACGGACCAGTGCCTGAACCTCTATCTATTGGTGGCAAAATATACACTAGCTAGCAATGAGGCTATATATCTTGGGTTTATGGACCTCACTGCAGCTTTTGACCACGTCAATAGAGAGAAGCTGTGGGCCTTGATGACCAGATTAGGGGTTGTTCAGGGCTTGGTTAACATCCTGAGAGCATTGCACTGGAATACCACTGCTAAAGTGCGTTTTAATTTGGAAGGGGGCACTACGGCACCTTTTGTCTGCAATAGTGGGGTCAGACAGGGATGTATTTTGGCCCCGTTTTTGTTTCCCCTATATATTAATAATTTAGATCAGGCACTAGGCAAATTAAAAGTAGACTCTCCTCGAGTAGGTTCCCGCCCTGTCCCAGTGTTGTTGTACGCAGATGATGTGGTTCTTTTAGCCCGCACCCCCAAGGGACTTCAGCGCCTGATAGACGGGTTTGTCAGTTTTATGGATACCTTAGACTTGTCGGCCAACCTGACTAAGTCCTATGTCATGTTGGCTGGAACCAAACCCTGTAAGAAGTTCTCATACAAAATAGGCACACACAAACTAGGGCAGGTACAGATGTTCCCCTACCTTGGCTTGTTATTCGATGGGCTTTTAAATTTAAAATTTTTAATTGAAGAGCGGTGCTCCAAATTAGTGGCTTCGACGGGGGCGATCATGAATTATGGACGCTGGCTGGGCCGGTGGTCGCCAGAACAAGTTATGAACTGGTACAGCTCAATTTTTTGCTCAAAAGTGGTATATGGGTCTGAAGTTTGGGGTTTTGTTAGCACTCAGCAGTTACAGCCAGAGGAGAATAAATATTTGTGGAAGGTGCTCAAGACCCCACAAAGTACTCCCGCCTACATTATCCATGAAGAACTAGGAAGGGTATACATTGAGGACCTGATAAAGGTCAGACCTCTTATGGCCTGGCTAAAGATTTGGTCCAATACCGAGGCAGACCTGAGCAGACAAATTATTAGAGACTGTACAGAAAGGGACAAAGGAATGAGTATTCCCTGGCTAAAATACGTGAAGTCCACACTTGAGGGAATTGGTTGTAAGGTTCTTTTTACCAATCCAACGGAAATTATCTCCCAAGATACACTGAGAGTAAAAAAAAAATTCTTGGACCTGGTAGCCTCACGTAGAGCGGCTGCGGAAGAAAGTAAAACCTCAGTCTGTGCTCATAGAATGGTGAAACCAGAGGAAGGAATGGAACCTTATCTCGCCCTTATGTATAACGCCCCGGATAGATTTTTAATCACTCGTTTTAGGCTCAACCTTTTACACCACCTACTGGCTGATCCACCAGGTTTTACTTCAACTGTTGAGCAGAAGGGTTCCTGCGGCTGCGACAATAGGTCTCCGCAGGATACCCTTCATTTTGTATTATTATGCCCATTTTATGTTTTACCTAGGCGTGTGCTTTTTAGTAAGAATTTTAAAACAGGCAAAGTTTAAACATGCCAAGGTTGCCTTATTATTCTTGCAAAGGGCTAATGATCCTCATACACTGTTTTGCATTATGAATTTTATTACGGTTGCTTTAAGGTTAAGGAACTCAAGAGGGCAGTGTTGGAGGAATTTTTTTGGCCTATTGTCTCCAATCATGTGTTATGAACCGTATTTTACTGATTTTAACTGTATATGGACTTTTATGGTATTTTTTAAGTACCGAATAAAGGACTATTGATTGATTGATTGAACTACGAATAGCGCCACGTCACAGAAGCGATACTAACATACAAGGGGCATGTGGCTAGGACAATTATATCACAGTATATTAGATGTTCATAAAGTACAAGAGAGGTGCCATGACCTTGAAACAAACGATGTCGCCTGACAGTGATATTGGTGCATAGGTATGAAGCCCATTTCCCGTTCGCAAACGTGAACGGGAAAAAGCCTTTTGGGATGTATCATCCCAAAAGGCCCTCGCAAAATAGGGAATCGCAAAATTTGCGAATCCTTATTTTGCGAAAGCATTTAAGGAATCGCAAATTGCGATTCCTTAAACTCAATGTAAAAAGCACCCAAGTTGTCTGATTTCTCCTTCAAGTTGGTGGTAATTTGTGATTTCTTTGAAAAATGCACTTTTTTGCATTTTTCAAAGTGCCATGTGGCGCACATACATGCCCTTAGTGAAATTGCATTCTCAATTTGCGATTCTCTAATTGAGAATCGCATATTGAGAATGTCTTCCCATTCATTCCTATGGGCCTCAAGGCCCATAGAAATGAATGGTTAGGTATTCCTTAATTGCGAATCACAATTTGCGATTCGCAATTAAGGAATATGTAGGATTCGCAAAATCATTTGCATATCCTACATAAATAGCGTTTTGCGATTCTCTAAAAATCGCTATTTGAGAATCGCAAATGTATCCTTTGATACATATGCCCCATTGTGTGTTGTTCATTTTCATTTTTTAATGACCAGTGAGTCTTTGTCTGATGTCTATGAACCAACTAGACATGATCCTGATGGACACCATCTAATATGTTTATGTTACATGTCTGCCTATGTACTGTCTCTCTTTTCTCCTCTCTCCCAGCTATATAGGTCGAACTAACGGTGATAATTATCATGAGCAGGTGCCATTCCACAAAAAGTGAGGGGGACATCTCATTCTGAGTCTAAGAGTGGGGTTGACTCACTATTAACTCACATTCATTTCGGTCCTGATGAAGCGCCAAGGATCAGTTTGACCATTTTTAGACGTGAAACATGTCGACTTTCTCCTTTTTTAGTTACTAGGGGTCATCATTACCCCATAAGCAACACTAACCTACTGGATTTTTACTCTGACAAGGAAATCAGCATATTAAATACATTGGGATATCCCCTAGCTATTTTTACACTCACTTCTCACTACCTCACTAGGACACTCACACACTCATCAAATGGCGAAATAAAAAGATCTCTGCTAAAGTGACCCTTTGGGGGACCCATAGGGCATTGCGGCGCTGGCCCGACGAGGAGCACCTGCCTGATGATAAAGCATGACATCCCTAGAGATGTGTGGGGGCAACAAGAGACATTCTTGTTGACTTTCCCCTAATGATTGGTACAGTACCTAGTTACCTACTCTCTCTCCCCCTTTTTCTTGACACTCCTAGTGTCTTACCAGGAACAGTAACCCCCCTTGTTGAATTAAATGAGGATGATTCTGGACACTGAGTTCTATATCGTTTGGAGTCTCTTTTGGAGTTTGGCTGTGACTCCAGCAGAGAGTATGTTTCCGTAGTCCATGCTCGAGTGATGGTTTTCCTGATGCTAACGGGGATGCATCTGAAGATTTTTCTAGAGCATGCGGAGGGTGTGGAAGCAGGCGGATGAAACTGTTTTGATCTCGCATTTCATGGTGAGTTTGCGTTCCAGGATGATTGCGAGGCAGCGAGTGCTGTCTGTCAATAAGGGGGTGGGTCCGAGTTTGGCGAGCCACCAGGTGTAGTCCCACAGAGAGGTGTTGTTTCTTTGTCTTACTGTAAAATCACAGAGGAGGCACTGTTTTCAATATGCATTCTGCCACCAGGCAAACTTGTCCTCAGCTCTTTAGCCACGTCTCTATTTCTCCCCCTACTATGACTGTAGGCTGACTATGACTGGAGACTCACTATCTAGGAAGTTCCTGGTAATGAATATCAGAAACCTTCCTTGGTATTTCCAATTGCTAAAGATGCCCATTTTTTTACAACTGTTCCTGTCTATTTCTAGACAGCTAATGAGTGTTAAGTGGTCAGCAGTTAAAACCCATCAGCTTTTCCTGGGCTTAGACGCAGCCTATTGTCCTCTGAGCCAGAGTCATCAACTCTCCCAGCCAAGGATGTGTATTCAAGCTCTGGAGGGGCTGCGCAGCAAAAATGGTTTTAAGTCAGCTTTGCCTCAGGCAGCCCAAAGAACATTTTTCTAAAGTTACTTTTCCACTAAATATATCAAAATCTGAATTCACCATTAAATCAGATTTCGAAACTTTTAAATTAAGTTTGAAGCATTTTTCCTCCCCCTGTGCCTATAAAACAAATAAACAACATGTAAAAATGTTTGCTTCCCTTGTAAAGCACCCTGGCCAGGTTCACACTATAAATACTGGCAGAAAAAAAGTTCATTGTCTGGCGAAGCTGCATCTCCTCTCGATCTTGTGTCTTACTAGCCCAGAGGCCATCCAAAATGGATCCCACTAGTCTCAACACTCAGATTCTCACAATGCTGAGGTTCAGTGCTACACATTCACCCCACACACATTAAACATCAGCACAAGGGCCTGGGGGTCACACTAAAGCGGAACTTTACATGAATGGGGCCACTAGTTTGTAAACCACAATCTTCTCTGACACAAGAAAAAGGTCTGGCCATGACTTATAATTTACAATACTCGGAGTGCATGGACAGCATTTCCATGTCAGGTAAGAGGGCACGGTTGGTGCACCCCTTCAGGTCACAGAAGAAGTTCTGGAATTTGCATTATTATGGCATAGAGAGGCCTAGGACACAGTGCATACTCTAGATTAGTGTGTTTGTAAGGCCAACAAAAGAAACAGAATTCCAGTTTCATATGCATTTGAGCCACTCTGGCTGGCCAAGTGTACACGCCATTATGCCATGCAGGGGACATTCCTGTCCCAACAAAGCATTAATTCAAAAAATGGTTCAAGCAAACATATAAAGTTTCATACACTGATACAAAATAAAAAGCTTGGACAGAAGTTGTGCACTCCAAATTTCTCCCTTGTCAATATTTTAAACAATGATTAGTTGGTGCAAACGAATTAATCCCCCTGAGTAGGGAATTCAAATCGAAGATAGTGATAGCACGTTCCTGAATAGGAAAATGTCTTTCGTTTTGCACTCAATCTCAGAGATATGATCTCTTTTGTGAAATTAAACTCGGGTAAATCGAAGTTTATTCAAGCATAACTTGGGTTTATTATCCGTTGTTCAAAATTAATGAAGTCAAAGAATTGTATTCATTCTTTATCAATGCATCATATATCCAACTGCCCAATGCATTTCGGGCTTTTTTAAGCCCTTCTTCAGGGGCGGTACTCTGAAAGGATAAGGTATAGGGTTCAGTATATGTATACATTTTATAAACACTCAATAGAAAAGAGAAATCTTTGCCCAAACAATTATACAGTAGATGTTGATTGTAACAAACATAATCATGTTAAAGCAGTATTTAAAAATAATACGTTCGTGATAGGTAGAAAAACACAATACCAGTATGAGTAATTACCAAAATAAAGGCGCGCTACACATCATGGTGATATGAAAATATCCACTTCTTTTACATGTTAAAACAACATACTGTGGTGTGCATTTACCAAAATCATAGGAAAAAGTGGAGCCGAAATGGACCAGGAAAGTTTGGGTGGTAGTGTAAGTAAAAAAATGAATAAAAATGAAAATGCCGTGTAGGGCAAAGTAATGTGGTGTGCTTTTGCCAAAATTGTGAGAAGAAGTAAAGACGAGATAAAAAGAGAAATCTAGATGGTGGTATGGGTAACAAAAATGCATGCAGCGTGGGGCCTTTTAAAAGAACTCAATCAATATCTGACAAGTAACGGAAGATCAAACTTACAGTTGGTATGGTGATGTATAGATTCTCCTGAAACCGGGAGAATCAAGTCGGAAACGCTCCGGTAATCATGTGATATATAGACATGTGATAAGGAAAAGTGCGGGAAAAGGTGAACTACAAAGAAGACAGACTTGTAGTTCCAAGAGGTCAATGAAGTTTGATGAAACTACACGTAATCATGTGATATGTGATAAGGAAAAAATGCGGGAAAAGGAGAACTACAAAGAAAACAGACTTGTAGTTCTAAGAGGTCAATAAAGTTGCACGTACAAACAATATCGTGGTCAACGAAATATAAAATAATAAACAAAAGTGAATGCGGTTAAATCTGTAAAGGAATTAGGCAAAAAGTGAAAATGGAAAAGACAGCGTGTGGAACCGAAGAAACACATGTAATTCGAATGATTCGAACCAGAAGCGACAGTTCAAAAGATGTAGGATATTACCCAATCATGGAGCTTGTTAGGGGGCGTCAATGTAATTGTACAATGGTACATGTGTATAAGGTAAAATTAGTAAATAAAATAAAATAAAATGGCTGTGAGGTTCAACATGAACTGTAAAGTTACACAAGGTACTAGGGTATCACAAGTCGGGTGAAAGTTCAAATCTCCATTTTAAGGTGAATAAAGAAGACCTTAGTTACAGAAAACAGCCCAGATCATAACGTTCGTTGAGACCTTTCGGATGTATGGAATTCAGCTTGTGGATCCAAAATGTTTCTCTTTGTAATAGATATTTACTATTGTCACGTCCCCTCAGATGGGGAATCTGTTCAAGAACCAGAAATCGCAGTTGGCAGATGTTATGCTGATGCTGGTGAAAATGAGTTGCGATTGGTGATTTCGCCTGTTTGGTGCGTATATTGCTTTTGTGTTCATTAATCCGTGTACGGATTTTTCTCTCAGTTTTGCCCACATAAACCAAACCACATGAACATTTCAACATGTAAATGAGATTCTGACTATTACATGTGGCTGTAACCTTGAGTTTAATCGTGTTGCCTTGTTAAGGGTGTTGGATGTTGGTACCTTTGATGATAGAGTTACAATTACCACAATTAAGACATGGTAAAGTACCTTTGAAGGTGCTGGTAGTAAGTTCATCAGCTTTAGACAATATTTGTTTGAAGTTGCGTGATCTTTGGTATGCAAATCTAGGTGATATTTCAAAAATGTTATTGAAATCCATTTCCATACTTAACATAGGCCAATACCTGAGGATGGTTTTTTTATGTTGAAACTTTGTGTGGAGAATTTTGACACAAATGTCATTCGTTGATCTGAAGTTTTTGGTGGTTTGGGTGAAAGAAGCATCTGCCGGGTAGACTTGTTAGACTTCAAAATGGCGTTGTCAAGAACTTTGGTAGGATATTTTCGTTGTTCAAATTTGGAAATGCAAGCGGATTTGCTTGATTCAAACAATTCATTGGTACTTGAGATTCTTTTCAATCGTAGTAGTTGTGAGTAGGGCAAGTGATTCTTGAGAGATGGTTGGTGGAAACTATGAAAGTGCAGAAGGTTATTGCGGTCAGTAGGTTTAGTGTAAACTTCAGTGGTGAGGTGTCCTTGATGTAATGTAACCTTGGTATCCAGGAATGTTATCGATTCTTTGTTTATACAGTGAGTGAATTGAATTCGTTGGTCAACTGTATTAAGTGATTCAATTAGTGATTCCAGATGATCAATTGAGCCATTCCATAAGATAAAAATGTCATCAATGTATCTTTTATAAAGGGTAAGATGTTGGGTCCACTCGTGTTTGCAAAGTATGTTGTCCATTTCAAAACGGTGCATGAAGAGGTTCGCGTATGTTGGGGCGGCACAATTGCCCTTGGAAGTTCCGGAGCATTGGATGTAAAATGTTCCTGCCCATTCGAAGTAGCTGTGGTAAAGGGTGAAATGCATAAGTTCCATCAGAAATACTTTGAGATTCTCTGGTTTGTCTGTGGTCATTAGAAATGACTCGATTGCCTCAATGCCTTTATCATGGGGTATAGAAGTGTAAAGTGAGTTTACATCAATGGTACATAGGACGGTTTCCATGGTTATCAAATTTCGAATAGACTCCAGGATGTTGAGAAAATCAGTGGTGTCCTTAATGTAGGTAGTCATCGACTGAACAGAAGCTTGTAGATGTTTGTCCAAATATTTCCCTACGGGTTCATGTAGTGAGTTCACTGTAGACACAATGGGTCTGAATGGCGGTCTTGTGGCGTTTTTGTGCATTTTGGGGAGCATATAGATGTAGGGTGTAGATGGGTTGCTTTTGATCAGATATGTTTTGTCTTCATCGTTGATAACTCCCTGTTCTAAAGCTGTATTAACGATGGTTTTTAGCACAATCATGAAATCATTGGTTGGATCCGTTGGGGTAGGCATGTATGTTTCTGAATTGTTGACGTGATCATTAACGTTTTTAGTGTAAAAGATGGTATCCATAATGACCAGTGCTCCACCTTTGTCGGCTTGACGTATGGTAATCTCTGGTTTGTTTGCTAATTCTTTTAAGGCTTGTTGTTCTTTTTTGGTTATGTTAGAATATGCCTTTTTGTTGTGGTAGCCAATTTTCTTGAGTTCTTTATTGACAATTGTTTCGTAGGCATCCAATACTTTATGACTCATGGGTGCTGTAAAGGTGCTCCTGTTGCGAAGTCCCATTAGGGTATTCTTCCGTGGTACATCTGGAATGTTAAGGATGTTTCGAAAATAGTGTTTAAGTCTCAGTAGACGCATGAATTTAAAGAAACTTATGTCAGTTTCTAATTGATTGGAATGGTAGGTGGGAACAAAGGAGGTTCCTTTTTGAAGTGTAGCAATCTGAAGTTGTGTGAGATTGTAAGAGGAGATGTTTATCACGAGGTTTTCTGACTGCGCGTGCTCTTGGCCACTGATTTTGTTGATGTTTTTCCTCCTGGATCTCCGGGTGGCCTTGTGCCTGCCTCTAAAAAATGAGATTGACCCGAACTACTGGTTGTTGGGCCCTCACTGGCTGTGTGCTGTGGGTCTCCTGTCTCTGTTGATCTGAGATTTGGCTGTGAAGTTTGAGGTGTTCTGGTTGTCTTATCTCTACTGGATGAGTCATCGGAAGATGTAGTGTCTATGTCCGATCTTTGTCCTGTGTGTTTACGTTGTTGTCTTTTGTAAGCATAGGCTTCTGCCCATGTGTAGACCTCTCCTAATTTATAATCCGTACTGTCACACTTAAATTTTCGTGTTTTCCTTTCGTTAATCTCTTTAGCATATTCGTCAAGTTGTTTGTTAAGATCTGCAAGTGTTGCATTCCAATCAATGTCAGAGATTTTACTGGAAATTTCTTCACGGAGTTCATCTATTTCTTTCTGAAGGTCTACAAGAAGTTTAGATAACTCTTCTACTATTAATAGTATTAGATCCAGTGAACACTTATTGAGTATCGCTTCCCATTTTTCTGTGGACACTTCAAAAAGGAACCTCCTTTGTTCCCACCTACCATTCCAATCAATTAGAAACTGACATAAGTTTCTTTAAATTCATGCGTCTACTGAGACTTAAACACTATTTTCGAAACATCCTTAACATTCCAGATGTACCACGGAAGAATACCCTAATGGGACTTCGCAACAGGAGCACCTTTACAGCACCCATGAGTCATAAAGTATTGGATGCCTACGAAACAATCGTCAATAAAGAACTCAAGAAAATTGGCTACCACAACAAAAAGGCATATTCTAACATAACCAAAAAAGAACAACAAGCCTTAAAAGAATTAGCAAACAAACCAGAGATTACCATACGTCAAGCCGACAAAGGTGGAGCACTGGTCATTATGGATACCATCTTTTACACTAAAAACGTTAATGATCACGTCAACAATTCAGAAACATACATGCCTACCCCAACGGATCCAACCAATGATTTCATGATTGTGCTAAAAACCATCGTTAATACAGCTTTAGAACAGGGAGTTATCAACGATGAAGACAAAACATATCTGATCAAAAGCAACCCATCTACACCCTACATCTATATGCTCCCCAAAATGCACAAAAACGCCACAAGACCGCCATTCAGACCCATTGTGTCTACAGTGAACTCACTACATGAACCCGTAGGGAAATATTTGGACAAACATCTACAAGCTTCTGTTCAGTCGATGACTACCTACATTAAGGACACCACTGATTTTCTCAACATCCTGGAGTCTATTCGAAATTTGATAACCATGGAAACCGTCCTATGTACCATTGATGTAAACTCACTTTACACTTCTATACCCCATGATAAAGGCATTGAGGCAATCGAGTCATTTCTAATGACCACAGACAAACCAGAGAATCTCAAAGTATTTCTGATGGAACTTATGCATTTCACCCTTTACCACAGCTACTTCGAATGGGCAGGAACATTTTACATCCAATGCTCCGGAACTTCCATGGGCAATTGTGCCGCCCCAACATACGCGAACCTCTTCATGCACCGTTTTGAAATGGACAACATACTTTGCAAACACGAGTGGACCCAACATCTTACCCTTTATAAAAGATACATTGATGACATTTTTATCTTATGGAATGGCTCAATTGATCATCTGGAATCACTAATTGAATCACTTAATACAGTTGACCAACGAATTCAATTCACTCACTGTATAAACAAAGAATCGATAACATTCCTGGATACCAAGGTTACATTACATCAAGGACACCTCACCACTGAAGTTTACACTAAACCTACTGACCGCAATAACCTTCTGCACTTTCATAGTTTCCACCAACCATCTCTCAAGAATCACTTGCCCTACTCACAACTACTACGATTGAAAAGAATCTCAAGTACCAATGAATTGTTTGAATCAAGCAAATCCGCTTGCATTTCCAAATTTGAACAACGAAAATATCCTACCAAAGTTCTTGACAACGCCATTTTGAAGTCTAACAAGTCTACCCGGCAGATGCTTCTTTCACCCAAACCACCAAAAACTTCAGATCAACGAATGACATTTGTGTCAAAATTCTCCACACAAAGTTTCAACATAAAAAAACCATCCTCAGGTATTGGCCTATGTTAAGTATGGAAATGGATTTCAATAACATTTTTGAAATATCACCTAGATTTGCATACCAAAGATCACGCAACTTCAAACAAATATTGTCTAAAGCTGATGAACTTACTACCAGCACCTTCAAAGGTACTTTACCATGTCTTAATTGTGGTAATTGTAATTCTATCATCAAAGGTACCAACATCCAACACCCTTCACAAGGCAACACGATTAAACTCAAGGTTACAGCCACATGTAATAGTCAGAATCTCATTTACATGTTGAAATGTCCATGTGGTTTGGTTTATGTGGGCAAAACTGAGAGAAAAATCCGTACACGGATTAATGAACACAAAAGCAATATACGCACCAAACAGGCGAAATCACCAATCGCAACTCATTTTCACCAGCATCAGCATAACATCTGCCAACTGCGATTTCTGGTTCTTGAACAGATTCCCCATCTGAGGGGACGTGACAATAGTAAATATCTATTACAAAGAGAAACATTTTGGATCCACAAGCTGAATTCCATACATCCGAAAGGTCTCAACGAACGTTATGATCTGGGCTGTTTTCTGTAACTAAGGTCTTCTTTATTCACCTTAAAATGGAGATTTGAACTTTCACCCGACTTGTGATACCCTAGTACCTTGTGTAACTTTACAGTTCATGTTGAACCTCACAGCCATTTTATTTTATTTTATTTACTAATTTTACCTTATACACATGTACCATTGTACAATTACATTGACGCCCCCTAACAAGCTCCATGATTTGGTAATATCCTACATCTTTTGAACTGTCGCTTCTGGTTCGAATCATTCGAATTACATGTGTTTCTTCGGTTCCACACGCTGTCTTTTCCATTTTCACTTTTTGCCTAATTCCTTTACAGATTTAACCGCATTCACTTTTGTTTATTATTTTATATTTCGTTGACCACGATATTGTTTGTACGTACAACTTTATTGACCTCTTAGAACTACAAGTCTGTTTTCTTTGTAGTTCTCCTTTTCCCGCATTTTTTCCTTATCACATATCACATGATTACGTGTAGTTTCATCAAACTTCATTGACCTCTTGGAACTACAAGTCTGTCTTCTTTGTAGTTCACCTTTTCCCGCACTTTTCCTTATCACATGTCTATATATCACATGATTACCATCCATTACACTTACCGGAGCGTTTCCGACTTGATTCTCCCGGTTTCAGGAGAATCTATACATCACCATACCAACTGTAAGTTTGATCTTCCGTTACTTGTCAGATATTGATTGAGTTCTTTTAAAAGGCCCCACGCTGCATGCATTTTTGTTACCCATACCACCATCTAGATTTCTCTTTTTATCTCGTCTTTACTTCTTCTCACAATTTTGGCAAAAGCACACCACATTACTTTGCCCTACACGGCATTTTCATTTTTATTCATTTTTTTACTTACACTACCACCCAAACTTTCCTGGTCCATTTCGGCTCCACTTTTTCCTATGATTTTGGTAAATGCACACCACAGTATGTTGTTTTAACATGTAAAAGAAGTGGATATTTTCATATCACCATGATGTGTAGCGGGCCTTTATTTTGGTAATTACTCATACTGGTATTGTGTTTTTCTACCTATCACGAACGTATTATTTTTAAATACTGCTTTAACATGATTATGTTTGTTACAATCAACATCTACTGTATAATTGTTTGGGCAAAGATTTCTCTTTTCTATTGAGTGTTTATAAAATGTATACATATACTGAACCCTATACCTTATCCTTTCAGAGTACCGCCCCTGAAGAAGGGCTTAAAAAAGCCCGAAATGCATTGGGCAGTTGGATATATGATGCATTGATAAAGAATGAATACAATTCTTTGACTTCATTAATTTTGAACAACGGATAATAAACCCAAGTTATGCTTGAATAAACTTCGATTTACCCAAGTTTAATTTCACAAAAGAGATCATATCTCTGAGATTGAGTGCAAAACGAAAGACATTTTCCTATTCAGGAACGTGCTATCACTATCTACAAAATAAAAAGCGACATTTATGTCAAGCGTTCTCAAATATTGTCAAGGGTGGGAATTAAGATAGATTTAGTACAGCTTGTTTGTTTTAGAAAGTGAAAGCAGCAATTTGACTCGTGGATTTCTTGACTTCTTTTTATTGCTATGTCTTATAAACAAATTAATCAACCTTAAATCCCGTTTAGCTTTTAATTGTTTACGGAATGCATTTACATATAATTATTTTTTAATCTTGTGGGTTTCTATAAAGATATCAGCTATATAAATGTCATGAGAAATTGCACTTTCCATGCACCTTAATTTGCACAATAAATGATATCCAATACCTAGCGATTTGCTCAGTGGTGGTTATCTTTAACCATTCTGGGGCTTATTTACAAGCCCCTTGCGCCGCCGGTGCGTCACTTTTAATATGGGAAAAAGTAACGCACCGGCGGCGCAAGGGGCTTGTAAACAAGCCCCTCTGTAGTTAAACTGCTTGGTAGAGTTTTGCATTCACACACATTTAAGCATGCTGCACGTGAGTAGAGTAGGATTTTACCTTTAGTGGCCCTAAACAGTTATATTTAGCAAAGGTACTATGGCACAGCTCCAGAAAAACATGGAAACACTTAACTGGTCAGTAGAGCGTTAATGACCGTCTTAATTCCTGTTGAAGGGTGTCGTAAAAGCTTCACGTGCCTGTGACACTGGATTAAAGCAACTGTTGACGGGTATGTGCACTGGGGGAAATGACGACATCACTCCATGAAGCAATTTGACCATTATTGGTTTGCAGATGTTCAGGAACTTTGCTCTGTTGACTCTCAGGGTCGCATTAAACTTGCCACGAAGTAACCTGATACAAAGGCCAATAAAATAGTGTCCAATTATTCTTATAATTGTGATTGTGTTTGTATAACAAGGCAATTTCAGAGTTCCAGCAAGAGGGATAAAAGGTTTGGTTTTCAGACTCTTGGCAGGATATGTCTGGAGCTGCTCATGTCCTAGTCAGGAGGCACATCTGCAGGTATGATTTGCAGCCTGTGCAGAGACCGAGGGCTCGGTTTGAATGCCATCTGCTTTATTGAAGCCAAGTGGTTGTAACAGTAATGACACTGCTAAAAAAAAAAAAAAACCCGTAGACATTGTCATGCAGGCTTTTGCATACACTGGATCTGGTTCACAAAGCTTCACATTCACGCAGCTTGAGTTGAAACAACAAGCATTGGCAAAGGCAGTAGGTCTCAGTTCTAAAATTCCCATCCATCTTGAAATGGGTGTTCTATTAAAGGAAACCCAGTACAAGATGGCCCCTGCTATGCAAATATGCTGAATGGCACAGGTGCATGCTTGCACGGTGACTCAAGTGCACATGTTTGTGGTGATTCATGCCTTGTGATACCTGCATGTACAAGCGTCATGACTTGTGCATGACCGTGCATCTTCATGCATTGTAGACATTTTTTATTTATCTTTGTAACATGGTGGACACCCATATCACAATAGTAAATTAAAATTTAAAAAGTGAAAAGCAAGTGTGCATCATCTCAGAAAAGGAAGTGAATGGAACACTAGCACTGAACAGCTATTGGGCTTCTGTAAAAAATATATAATAAAATAATAGTTTAATTGGGGATTGGATGGGAGTGGGAAACGAAGCGTTGAGGAGTTAAATGAAGCACATTGAGGGGCTGGCAGAATAATACTGTAAAATAAAACAAGCATTGGCAAAGCCAGGAGGTCTTAACCTTAAATGGCTAATCCATTTTCTTTGCCAATGCTTCTTTGAACCGGCATGGAAACGCATGCATCAAGATGCTTGCAACGTATGACCAGGAATCATGGAATGGGTTTCCTTTGAAAGGAATCGCTTTCCAAGATGGCTGTCATGCATCATGACGCATACATGCACACATATCACGATCCACGCGTGTAAAACTGTCATGATACATGCATTATAATGTATGCATCATGATGCATGCATATGCATGTGTTGTGTGGGACGTGGGCACATGCGTTGTGACTCATGCATGTACATTATGTCACAGCCAACATTTAGTTTTTTTTGCCAATTTACCTTTCGAAGATGGTAGATGCCCTTTTGAAGTTGGAAATAAAAGAAAAAGGAATAAAATATGGGCAACGTGCATTATTAAGATGAAGTGGCAGAATAGAAATTGCAGCTGTTGGACTCTTTAAAATAAACAAACAATAATAAAAAAAATCACAAAATAGAGGAGTGGGGGAACATGGTGGATAACAACAGATGAGCTGGGGTGGTGTGGTATTAAAAAAAACTGAGTGGTGCGGGAAGCGACGTATCAGCTGGGGGGCGGTGCTGGAAGGAATAGGAGGGGAAGCAGCACATGGAAGAGAGAGCAATCGGAAACATGGAGGACCAAAATGCTCCTGGGCTGGAGAACCACAAGAATAGGGATGACAGCCATTGAATCAGGAGCAGAGAAGTGAGATCAATCAATCAGTAATCTTATAAAGCGTGACTCCTCACGCGTGAGGGTCTCAAGGCGCTAAGTGGGGGGTAGGGTTCTGTGGTTCAGTCGAAGAGCCAGGTCTTGAGGTCCTTGCTGAACTGCGGCAGCGATGGTGATTGCCTGAGGTGCGGAGGCAGGGGGGTTCCAGGTCTTCGCAGTGAGGTTGGAGGAGGATCTTTCTCTAGCCGTGGTCTTGCAGAGCCGTGGTAAGGTGACCAGGGCTATTTGGGCGGATCAGAGATAGACAACAAAGCCATCCAGTCATGAGAAACGAGTTGAACCAAAGCACACTCCATGTATATTTGAAAAAGTAGCCTAGCCAACAGACAGCTACTACACCTGTCATTAATAACCGAAAATAAACAGTCCTGTCAAGTGCAGCGTGTGTAGGCAACTCAATCAAAAAGAACTTGGTGAGACTGAAAAACTTCGGAGTGGGGCAATCACAAGTGTAGTAAGGAAAGCCATTGAATCAAAACCAGAAAATCAAGATAGACTGCAAAGCCATCCAATGATGAGCAATGGGGTGACCTAAAGCCTGTTTTACATATATGTTGTGTGCATGTTACGTATTGGAAACATTAGGTCTGTCAAGATATCTGTTGCCGAGCCCCAAAAAAAGAAAAGAAAAACATTTCAATCAAGATAGCAAGAGGGTTGGTTATATTTTGCACATTCAAAAAGTTGAGCAAAGTTAAGCAAAGGCTTAGAATACAGTTCACTGGTTAGGAAGGGAGAGGAGTGGGTTTTTCAGGATCGAAATGCCTGGGGTTAATTTACAAAGTTTTGTTTATATAATTTATGTGTTACTCCTATCTTCCTGGATGTCCAGGCCTTGTTGACAAAGAATCTGCAGTCAGTAGCTGTATACTTCTTGTGCATGTAGGTGAGAGTCACTCATGAATATCCAGAGGTATGATGGGCTTACTCGCGCAGCTGATTCACAACATTTCTTATCTCATGAGCAAGCTTCTCTTTGTTACACCTAGACATTTATAAGTACATGACACCCCAGTCTGATACACAACTACTTGCAGAAGAAGATTTTTATGCAGCCCCTCCAGAGCTTGAAAATTCTGCTTCATAACTTAGACACAGAGTAAGACATCTTCCTTTTTTCTTTTCCCTGAGTTTTATATAGAGCGAACTTGACCCGAAGGTATCAGGTATCAGAGTGCTTTGCATGAGCACCAGTTGCTTTACACAAGGACACATTCATCTTTTGGTTAGGCACTGGGAGATGAAGTGATTTGCCCAGAATCACAGGACGCTGAGCATCGTTGCCCAGACTCTAACCCGGTTCCCCAAATTTGTGCTCGACCGCCCTAGCCGTCAGGCCACAACTTCTCCCCAATGAAAATCTTTGTGAATCGGGCGATGGTGTGTTTAAAGGCACTAGGAATCATGTTAGTAGCGTCTGTGCATTAAAGAGACCGATAAGATAAAGCAGTAGGCAGGTGTAGGTCGCTGATGTTGTGGTATCCCAGCATCGTCCATACCACATACTAAGAAGAAGGCACCTGAGAGGTAGGAGACAAACCTTGAACTTGAGAAAATGGACGAATTCATTTTTGTTTGTGTCATTAGTTGCTGTGTTTCTTTTTGTATTTCAGTTTTTGGTGCCAGGAATATAAATACTTTAATGGATCATACAACAAACAAACTTGACTATTGTTGCACCGCTACACTGCACAGGCCTATTACTTATTTTACAGAGAAAAGGGGGTGGCCTCCCCTTGGGATTCGACTGACATCAAATCCCCATCAACATACACTAATTAGTCCAATCAAGAGAAGGCAACTCCATTGTTCAAGAAAACTCCATCCCATTCGGGCAAAGATCCAACGAAGCGAATAGGATCCAACTACGCGAATTCCGAGATGATGGCCGAGAAACGTTCCACAGTCAATAAACTGAACTGAGCACAATATCCAAGACCAGATACAATTTTCATTCCTTTATTCTATTCTTTTCTTTAGATTTTCATATTTGTGAAGCTTGTTCCAAAAATCAATAGACCCAGCCAACGCGTGTTGTCCCTGTCATAGGACTTCATCACATATACTTTTATGGCATGGTTTGAATTTTAAAATAGTATACTATTACTGTCATTACTGTTATTACTGTCATTACTGAACTAGCCCTCATGGAGGAGTTCGAGTTTCGGGGATACAATGAAGTTATGATAATAGTGTTGTTAGGTCAGTGTGATTGGCCGTAAGATAGTGCCAATGATGGTGCTACAGAGAGTGGAGTATTCTTTCTTCAAACTCATTTGGGTGTCCCTGTTTCAGGGTCTACAGTCATCAGTATGAGCCGGGTATCATGTGCACTAAAAGGTGCACAACAGGTAGCGGTCTTTGGTGTGCCTCCTGACTTTCCATTGGCTTTGAGAGGCAGGACAGATTTATCTTCACACTCATATGAGGTCAGTTCACATGACAAGTTTGCCTTTTATGGGGTATGGGCACATTAGGGTGATCAAATGAGTGCACCCCTGAGACAAAAGCAATAAGAATCTCCTGGAACACTGGATTCCATTGTAATTGCTTCCATTCTAATGGCTTCTATAGAGGTTGCTCAATGTTGCCACACTTTGTTGGTGCCCTGGAGAAGTCTGTCTTGGTTGTGAGTTATGCTGAACCTAAATCAGTCGTCACAGGCAGCCCAACAAAGTTAAAACTGGGAGCCTTTGCACACACTTCAGTCCACTCTATTAGGACGTACAGCTGCAGCTTTATCTGCCTTCTTCATCTTTCATTATTCTGTGGATCCTGACTCCAGATCCTGACCTCATACTTTCTTTGGGAGGAAGAGCAGACAAGGTCTGCTTCCAGGAAATACAACCAATGGGCATTGTGCACAGAATTTAGGAACCTTATTATGAGAGAATATTCCTCAGGAAGAGACATGCCAGGCCTGTTTCCTTGCCCCTTCACTGCAGTGTGACATGCCGTGATATGGCCAGGACCTCATGGATATCCTCAAACCTCCCTAGAGATGCTTATACTTTCAACTGCATCCCCACCATTTCATTTGCTAATTTGAATCTCAAGTTATCTAAATCAGCTGCCTGTGGTCTTCTGTTAGCAGGTCTTGTGCCATTTCTTACGGGAAGGGTTTCAACAGTCATACACCAACCAAATGGGACTTCAGGTAACGGCTGTGCTGTCCCTATTTGGCACCCAACTTTCTGACCCCAGGTTTCTGGGAGCTATTCTGAAGGTACTTCTTTGCATCAACACATTGGTTATTCTCATTGGGACCTGATTCAGTCTTTTGCTGTTACCCATGATTTCCGTTTGCACCCAGATGTTGGCATATCAGCTGGCTTACCAGTGTTGATGCTGCTCTGCAAAATGATTACTCAGGATATGCTCTGATGTAGCCAGATTGTATAAACATCATATGTCTTAATGTTGTTACTGCTGAAAAGAATCAGTGTTGCACCCTTGGCCACTCTCGGGTGGTGTCTTCCAAGGTGGACTACTCTTGAGTGACACCTGCGGTGCTGACAAGTTCCTCTGGAGGAACTGAGGTGTCAGTGGGTTCTCATGGGTATAGATTTGGTAGGATTTGGGGCAACCACTTACTTATAGGGGTTTAGATCCTCTTCCACTTCTGGGGTCCTGCCGTACGCCATCTTGGAACTCAGCTTTTCTGGAAGGTGGAGAAGGGCTGGACCGAAACTCGCCAGCAGCCTCATGGCATCCTCAAAGAAGTAGGAGGGTTATCATTTGGGTCAAGGACAGTAGAAGCCTTTTAAAGAATTTAATGCAGGCCATGTTTTCATGTTCTGCCTTGTAATCCAAAATGAAGGACTGCTGTTTTTGAATTCCTTTTTTCCGAATCTTTTATGGCTGGGATCAAGTGATTTATTATGTCATTTCCTTTTCATGTCTGTACACTATTAAAGGACGGCCTTTATTCCTTTTTACTGCTTCGCAAAGCAGCCTTAGTAAATTTTGCCAGTTATACATATTTTCATTGAATAATTGGATTACCTTTAGTCTGGTCTTCAATCTGCTATATTTTTAGCTGACTTTGAAGATCATTTACTCCTGTCTCTTTTCTGTCGAAGTGGAACTCTTGTCGGCTATGGCCTCCATCCTTATCCCATAGGAGATTTTTAGCTTCCAAAGATGCGACCCAGTCCAAACATGGAAAGCTTTACTGCGACTTCATACAGTGGATCCTGGATGAAGACGTCTCCTCCAGCGGCGGTCGGCTCAGGTAAGAGTGGTGAGGCAGGGCCCACAGGGGACAGTCGACGGACGACGGAATAGGTATTATTCATTTATTTAATCATACCTATTCCATCGTCTGTCGACTTCCTGCACCTCCCCCCTGACCCACCCCACCGCCCCACTACGCTTTCCTGAGCCAGCCACGGCTGGCCTCCTCCTCGGACATTGCCTGCAGCCATGCCCCATTGCTCTTCTACCTTCCCAGAACATTTTTCTTCAAATTTCTTCTAAGTCAGAATGTCAGCGGCAACTTGGCTCAATCCACTACTTGTATCCTACTCATACACCATCAGAGTCGGTTTTTGACTTTGACCTGGTCTCCTTTGATTAGATATCCGCGGTTGGTGCATCGATCTTATAGGCACTATTGTTTACCTTAAACTTTAAAAGTCCATAACTTCAGTTCTACTGATTGTGTTTTTGTCCTTTTGTTGTCAAATCATTTTTTTAATGTACTTAATTGTTTTCTATTTATATTTTTTAGTGTGATATTTTTTCTTTTGTTGTGTTTTCACTTTATCACTGTTTGCGTGGTGCATACATACTTTACACACTGCCTCTTTTCCTCTTAGTTAAGCCTGACTGCTTTTGTGGCAAGCTAACAGATGGTTAAGCAAAGGTTAATTTAGTAACTTTTGTGGTTCACTCTGACATGGAAATGTGGCTGTTGCTTAAGCAGAGCTAACACCCCACACACCCAACAACACAATTCCTCACAGGAAATGAATATAGAAAGACGCATTGTGGAGATGCAGCACCGCCTCAAGACACATGCCAACTAACCCTGATAAATTAACACCAATAAAATATTAGACTAATGCAATTGTCATGCCCTAATTGACAAGCCCAAAAACTGACCTGCCCCAACCTAGCCAGTGTAAGCACGGCAGTGAAATGCTACTAGTGTGGATCCATGACTTCTCACCATGTACTGCAATACAGTATTACCGGGTGAATAATGTTCATTACTAGCCTCTTTACATCAAAGCAACGTGTCCCTGGATAAAAGTTTTGTTTTTATGGCCAGGTCCTCTGGACTGCCCCTGCCATCAGTTAAACCCCACTGTGCACGGCCACTGGTCATACACTGCAGTTGCTGGGTGCAGGGTCTTGCCTCTGTGCCTGTGGCCTACTCTAGCAGTCCCTGTCTGTAACTTATTCTAACAGTACACAGCCTCCAGGCATGCGCAAGGAGGAGTTGCATGGTCTATGATTGTGGACAGGCACTTACTAAAATGTTCGCTTTTGCCTTTGTTTTTTTGTTAGCAGCATGAAACTCTCAAATCATAAGTAAAACGATTGTCATGAGACCCTTGAGTCAGAAGAGATTCAAAAGTCGACCACAGAATGACAGTCGAGTTTCAGCACCTGTAATGTCTGGTTGCTTGACTCTCAAATCTTTTGTGACTAGAGAGACACACGCTAATTGTTTTGTCTTTTCCTGGTGTGGGACATGAGTTTTCCTCCCCTCTGGGAACCCCTTACTATCCTACTGCTATGCACCTCTGAAGGTCGTACCCAAATGGCTGTGGAATTTTGCTTTCCCACATCACGGAACTCTTGAGTCACAGCTAACTCGAGTTTTTCAAGATGGTCCAAAAATATTTTCAGAGGGTTCTTATCGAGCCAAGCAAGGGGCATATCAACAAAAACCGGGGATAATTATCGCTGAGCGCACTTAGCGCTCGGATAATTATCGCCGGCTAGCGCTGATTTTTATCGCTGAGATAGCGTGCTATTAGCAACGCTTATCTCATCGGTGATAAAAATCCTAGCGCTAACTGGCTAACGTGAGATTATCGCTGGAAACCCAGCGATAATCTCACGTTAGCTAGTTGATAGGGACAGACAAACTTAGCCATGATATCCTCCTTCCATAGGATATCATGGCTAAGTCAGAAAAATACCAGACGTAAAAAAGCAGCGTTAACCGAAGTTAGCGCTGCTTTTTTTGTCTCTAACAGGGTTAGCGATATTCTTGATAATAGGAGAAATGTCGCTTAGCGACATTTCTCCTATTATTTTACTCTGGAACGCCTCCTTTGCATCTCATTAGAGATGCAAGGGGAAGCGTAGAGTAAAAGGGTGCTAACATGCCAATTTGCATGTTAGCACCCTGTTGTTGATAGGGTGCTAGTTTTATCTCTGTGTTTTTGGCTTTTAAATCCAAAAAAGCAGAGATAAAGCCCTTGTTGATATGCCCCCCAAGTTTCTTAAAAACATTAAAATGGGGTTGATATGAATCACTCGAGTTAAAGCATGTTAACAACATAAACACATAGACAGAGAGAGAGAGAGAGAGAGAAAGAGACAGAGAGAGAGATAGAGAGGCAGACATTACATCACAAGTAACTGTGAGCCCAATTCACAGAATTAACTTAAGACAAAATTCTAAACTTACTACTCATGGTATTCACAAGTTTACGTCCACACTCGGGCAGGAATTTCCGCACCCGGAGTGGAAGCTCCACATTCGGAATGGAATTTCCACCATCGGGCTAGAATACCCACAATCTGGTGTTAATTGACTATATCTGATGCATTGTGGCTATTCTGGCCTGGAAGCGGAGATTACGGCCCGATGGTGGAAATTCCGCTCCGGGTGTGGAGCTTCCACTCCGGGTGCAGAGCTTCCACTCCAGGTGCGGAAATTCCGTCCCGAGTGCGGACGTAAACTTAGGACAGTCGTAAGTGCTTTCTGTGAATACCACGAGTAGTAAGTTTAGGATTTTGTCTTAAGTTAGTTCTGTGAATCGGGCCCTGTGTATTGTGGTCCAACATTGTCATTGAGGGGTTCTGTTGATCTTAAACAACAAAGCAAAAGGCCAAGTGATTTGTGCGTGCCACCAGAACCCAGAGAGGCAATATAGAACCATATCATGTTGCTTCTTTTGGTGCCTACAATTTGGTTGGGTGAGAAATATGGACTGCAAGAGGATGAAGACACTGGACCATAGACTTTAGTAGAATGGGCAGGACTCTGTATCAGTTTAACTAATCCATTGCTTCAACAGTGATCTGTGGAGCGTTGGGGGAGAAAGAGGGTAAAGCCATTCCTACCCTCCTATTGCCTGAAACCCTATGTGAAACCTCCCCTTTTGTTTAAGACAATACATATCTCTTTATTGGCTCTTGATATGAGGATGCTAGCGAACATAGTTGTAGGGAAATAGTGTCTTGGCTGAATATACCTCTTGGGGATACCTAATATGGAGAAACACAGCAGCACACACACAATTGGGACTGAGACTGCAGAATCTCAAATGATGATACATTCTGACAATAACAGCACCACACTGACTCATATTGCCACAATGCCAGTACAGAAGCCCCAGAGATTGCCTTCTCTCCCAGGGATGGAGGACAAAGGACCACGGGGCATATATTGCATACAGGACTAAATGTTTATTAAGTCTTATCATAGGGTCATTTTAATAATAACAACTGAACTGTCCTTGTCAGACCACATTTGGGGGCCAACATGTCAAGCAGGGGGAACTGGGTTCCAGCTATGGGAGCTGGAAGTCAATTGCCTCCAATGTACTAGGATCTGTCCGCCTGCTATGTCTCTGTAAAACTACCACAAGGACAACCCCTTCAGCATTTGACTCTCAGTGGTTGCGATGGTGAGCAGTCACAGGATTCTCAGGGAGGTAGTAGGCACAAATCTCAACAATCACCCAGGAGCACAATACCTGACTCTCCAACTCAGTGTTTTACTTTTGAAAGAAAAGTACTTTAATCTACACGCTTAAAACATACTATTCCACAGAAGAACTAACATGACCAAATAACATACCGGCGTTTAGGCTACTATGCCTTGTGTTTGCCCCACCTTACTCCCTTTTCCGGGTGTCTCCCCCATTTGATAATTCCAGAAAGATATACTCCTGGGGTCTAGAGCATCTCTAAGGCATATATAAAGGCCTCTGTGGGGATTACCCTTTAGTTCAGTACGTATTGCTCAGATAATTAACAATTCCCCCTTTATCATCAGTCTCACCACAGCGCAGGCATCAGAGGCAGCTGGTGGGGACCTACAGCTAGCATCTCTCTTCGTTTCTTGGACAAGACATATTGGCTGGAGGTACAGCCTGTGAGCCGAAGGAGGGCAACAGCGGGTCCGCCATCTGACATCCTTCCAAATTGGAGGTTTCCTATGGTCCGTGGGCCAGCTTCTGCTTCTCGTCAGATTTCAAACCCCAAAACTCAAAAACTAAAGGCAGAGGTCAAACTGTGTTTTTGCAGCTACATAACCTGATGTTAACCCCTTCCATGCATCGGTCGCGCGGGAACCTTCCGACACATAAGTTCTAATGTGCGTTGGACGGCTCCCGCACCTCCGACGCCATTGCAGATTAAATCCCTCTGATGCAGGCACCAAAGGGATTTCTTTTACTTCCCCAAAGCCTCGGGACCTGGGGAAGAGCTTCCCCAGCTCCCGAGTCCCCCCCTGTGTCTGTGAAATGACGATCAGCGTGCACGTCGTGCTGACGTGATTTCACAGTAAACAAAACTGAAATGAGCCTTTAGGCTCATTTCAGTTGAACTTTCTATGTGCTATCTCAGCCCCCTGAGCACGTAGAAAGACGGGAGTGGGATCGTTGAAAAGGGGAGAACCTGCTCAGTGGATCCACACTTACTTAGGGTGGGGCCTGCCAAAAACGGGCATGCCAATATCCCTACCCCCCACCAAAATTACAGCCTTTCTGCCCTCCCTGGGAGGCATATGGGGACAATAGTCCCCTATCTGCCCCACCCGGGGGGAGCAAAAAGCGCCCACTAGACACCAGGGATTTATTTTGGGCAATTGAAATTAGGGTGGGGGCTGCCCAAAACAGGCATATCAATGCCCCCACCCCCAAAAACAACTTACAGTCTTTCTGATCCCCCTGGGGGGCAAGAGCCCCCAATCTGTCCCCCGGGGGGGCAAAAAGCCCACCAAACGCCAGGGATTTATTTTGGGCAATTGGAATTAGGGTGGGGGCTGCCCAAAACGGGCATACTAATGCCTCCACCCCCTCAATAAAAATGTCAGCCTTTCTGCCCCCCTGGGGGGCACATGGGGGCAGTAGCCCCCAATCTGCCCCCCCCCCGGGCCAGAAGGCCCACTAGAAACTAGGGATTATTTTTTTGTATTCATGTAGGGGTGGGGCTGCCCAAAATGGGCATGACAATAGCCCCACCCCCAGAGAAATTCCAGTCTTTCTGCCCCCCTGGGGGGCACATGGGTCAATGGCCCCTGATCTTCCCCCCGAGGTGGCAGAAAGCCCACTAGGCGCCCTTCCTTTTTTTATGCGTGGGGTGTGGGGGCTGCCCAGAATGAGCATACCAATGCCCCCATCCCCCCAAAAAATAGCCACAGTCTCTCTGCCCCCCTTGGGGCCATATCGGGGCAAACCCCCCGACTACCCACCAGGGCGGCAGAAAGTCCACTAGACACAGACTTATTTTTAGCAATGTGCTGACCTGTGGATTTTGGGCCCTAGCGCAGCCGGCACATAGGGAAACCTAGCAAACCTGTACATTTTTTGAAAACTAGACACCATGGGGAGTCCAGGATGGGGTGACTTGTGTGCCTCTAACCAGGTTCTGTTACGAATCCCTTGCAAAACTCAAACTTAGTTAAAAAACAACACATTTTCCTCACATTTCTGTGATGGGAAGTTTTGGGATCTGTGTGGATCCACAAAATTCAACCCACCCCGCATTCCCCAAAGTCTTCAGAGAAAAATAGTACCTCACTTGTGTGGGTAGGCCTTGTGCTGGCGACAGGAAACGGCCCAAAACGCTACGTGGTCACACTACATTTTCTCAGTGAAAACTGACCCTGTTTTTGCAAAGTGCCTAGCTGTAGATTTTGAACCCTAGCTCTGCCGGCACCTAGGAAAACCCAGCATCCTATACAATTTTTAAAACTAGACATCCAGGGGAATACAGGATGGGGTGACTTGTCTGGCTCTCACCAGGTTCTGTTAACCAGAATCACTTGCAAACCTCACAATTTGTAAAAAAAAAAACATTTTCCTCACATTTCTGTGGTGGAAAGTTTAGGAATCTGCGTGGATCCACAAAATTCCACCCACCCCGCATTGGCCAAAGTCTTTCGAGAAAAATGGTACCTCACTTGTTCTGTAGACCTAGTGCCCGCGACAGGAAACGGCCCAAAATACAACATGGACACACCACATTTTCACTGTGAAAACTGACCCTTTTTTTGCAAGGTGCCTAGCTGTAGATTTTAAACCCTAGCTCTGCCGGCACCTAGGGAAACCTATCAAACCTATACATTTGTGAAAACTAGACACCCAGGGGAATCCAGGATGGGGTAACTTGTCTGACTCTGACCAGGTTCTGTTACCCAGAATCACTTGCAAACCTCACAATTTGTAAAAAAAAAACAATTTTCCTCACATTTCTGTGGTGGAAAGTTTAGGAATCTGCGTGGATCCAAAAAATTCCACCCACCCCGCATTCCTCAAAGTCTTCCGAGAAAAATGGTACCTCACTTGTGTGGGTAGGCCTCGTGCCCGCAACAGGTAATGACCCAAAACGCAACGTGGACACCACATTTTCACAGTGAAAACTGACACTTTTTTGCAAAGTGCCTAGCTGTAGATTTTGAACTCAAGCTCTGCCAGCACCTAGGGAAACCTAGTAAACCTGTACATTTTTGAAAACTAGACACCCAGGGGAATCCAGGATGGGGTGACTTGTCTGGCTCTCACCAGGTTCTGTTACCCAGAATCCCTTGCAAACCTCACAATTTGTAAAAAAAAAACATATTTTCCTCACATTTCTGTGGTGGAAAGTTCTGGAATCTGTGTGGATCCACAAAATTCCACCCAGCCCACATTCCCTAAGTCTTCTGAGAAAAATGGTCCTTTACTTGTGTGGGCGGGTCAAGTACCCGTGACAGACAAAGGCCCAAAACCTATTGAGGCGACTTCAAAATTACACACAAAACAACCTGGTTTTGCAAGGGGGGGAGTTTTTTGGCCCCGGGTTGGGCGGCCATCTAGGGAAACCTACCAAACCCACACATTTCTGAAAACTAGACACCCTGGGGAGTCCAGCAACACATTTCCTAGCACCCAGCATTCCCTCAGGTCTCCTGATAAAACTGATACCTCACTCGCGTGGGTGGGTTAAGTACCCGCGACAGGCAAGGGCCCAAAACGTATTTAGGAGACATCAAAATGACCTATCACTAAACAACCTGGTTTTGCAAGGGGGATCACCTGGGTTTTTGGTCCCAGGCTCGGCAGCCATCTTGGAAAACTACCAAACCCACACATTTCTGAAAACTAGACACCCGGAGGAGTCCTGCGAGGTATGGCTTGCGTGGATCCCCCAACGTTTTCCTACCCAGAATGCCCTGCAAACCTCAAATTTAGCTGAAAAAAACAAATTTTCCACATATTTTTGGGTGGAATCACTGTGCTGGTACAAATGTCCTACCCCACAGCGTTCCCTCAGTCTCTCGTGTAAAATTATACCTCACTTGTTCTAGGGCCTGTGACTGGGTAGAGCCCAAAACATAGAGAATATGGGTATAGCACCGAGAATTCTAAGCGCTACATTTTTAAAACAATACATTTTTAGCCAATTCTGCATTGGACACCCACACAAGTGAGGTATCATTTTACTTGGGACACTAAGGAGAACGGTGTGGGGTAGGACATTTGTGCCACCGCGGTGATTCCGCACAAAAATATGAGGAAAATGTGTTTTATTTAGCTAAATTTGAGGTTTGCAGAGAATTCAGAGTAGGGCAACATTGGGGGATGCACGCAATCCATACCTCATTGGACTCCCCTGGGTGTCTAGTTTTCAGAAATGTGTTGGTTTGGTAGGTTTCCCTAGTTGGCCGCCGAGCCCGGTGCCAAAAACTCATGGGACCCCCTTTGCAAAACCAGGTTGTTTTGTGATAGGTAATTTTGAAGTCGCCTCAATAGGTTTGGGCCCTTGCCTGTCGCAGGTACTTGACCCACCCACACAAGTGAGGCACCATTTTTCTGAGAAGACTTTGGGGAATGAGGGCTAGGAGGAATTTTGTGGATCCACACAGATTTCAGAACTTTCCACCACAGAAATGTGAGGAAATTATGTTTTTTTTTTTTTTACAAATTGTGAGGTTTGTAGGGGATTCTGGGTAACAGAACCTGGTGAGAGACAAACAAGCCACCTCATCCTGGATTCCCCTGGGTGGCTAGTTTTAAAAAATGTATAGGTTTGCTAGGTTTCCCTAGGTGCCGGCAGAGCTAGGGTTCAAAATCTACAGCTGGGCACTTTGCAAAAAAAGGTCAGTTTTCACTGTGAAAATGTGTTGTGTCCATGTGTCGTTTTGTGCCGTTTCCTGTCGCCGGCACTAGGCCTACCTACATTTTTCAATGAAAGACATTGTTGAATGTGGGGTGGGTGGAATTTTGTGGATCCAGGCAGATCCCAGAACTTTCCACCACAGAAATCTGAGGAAATTTATTTATTTGACACATTTTTAGGTTTGCAAGGGATTCTGGGTAACAGAACCTAGTGAGAGCCAGACAAGTCACCCCATCCTGGACTCCCATGGGTATCTAGTTTTAAAAAATGTATAGGTTTGCAAGGTTTCCCTAGGTGCCGGCAGAGCTAGTGTTCAAAATCTACAGCCTGGCACTTTACAAAATAGATTCAGTTTTCACTGTAAAATGTGGTGTGTCCACGTTGTGTTTTGGGCCGTTTCCTGTCGTGGGCACTATGCCTACCCACACAAGTGAGGTACCATTTTTCTCTGAAGACTTTGGGGAACGCAGGGTGGGTGGAATTTTGTGGATCCACACAGATTCCAGAACTTTCCACCACAGAAAAGTGAGGAACATGTTTTTTTTTGGACACATTTTTAGGTTTGCAAGGGATTCTGGGTAACAGAACCTGGTGAAAGCCAGTCAAGTCACCCCATCCTGGATTCTCTTGACTGTCTAGTTTTTAAAAATGTATAGGTTTGTTAGGTTTCCCTATGTGCTTGAAGAGTTAGGGTTATAAACCTAGAGCTAGGCACTTTGCAAAAAAACGGTCCGTTTTCACTGTGAAAATCTGGTGTGTCCACGTTGAGTTTTGGGCCATTTCCTGTCGCCGGCACTAGGCCTTCCCACACAAGTGAGGTACCATTTTTCTCGGAAGACTTTGTGGAAGAGTGGGGTGGGGAGAATTTTGTGGATCCACTCAGATTCCAGAGCTTTCCACCACAGAAATGTGAGGAAAATGTTTTTTTTTTTTTTAATAAATGTTTAGGTTTGCAAGGGATCCTGGGTAATAGAACCTGGTGAGAGCCAGTCAAGTCACCCCATCCTGGATTCCCCTGGGTGTCTAGTTTTAAAAATGTATAGGTCTGTTAGGTTTCCCTAGGCGCCGACAGCGCTAGGGTTCAAAATCTACAGCTAGGCACTTTACAAAAAAAGGTCAGTTTTCACTGTAAAAATAAAGTGTGTCCACGTTGCGTTTTGAGCAGTTTACTGTCGTGGGCACTAGGCCTACCCACACAAGTGAGGTACCATTTTTATCGGGAGACTTTGGGTAACACAGAATTGTAGAGCAACTGTTATTACCTATTGACTTTCGATGCATTTCTGCCTTCCAAATGAAAGGCAATGTGTAAAAAATAAGTCATTTTGAAAAATGACCTATAATTCTCATGCTAGTATGGGTACTCACATTTTCAGAAATGTGCAAATATCTACTGTTTCTAAACTCTATATTTTGTTCCAATTTCAGAAATACATAGGTGTCTTTCATACCGATTTTTCCACGTATATATTTTCTCAAATTAATTGCTATATACCCGGTACATAATAAAAAACCATTGCAAGATGCTGCTCAGTTATTGGCTCTGGGTTCATCGGGTTCTTGGTGAACCTACAAGTCCTATATATCCCCACAACCAGAAAGGTCCAGCGGATGTAACGGTATATTGCTTTCAAACAGCTGTTCAAATTAGAAGAAGTTACAGGTGAAAACGTTGACACAAATGGCTGTTTTTTTCAACTAATTTTCAATTTTTCCTATATTCAACGGTTAGTTTCTATAAAGAAACCTTGAAGAATCTGCACAAATGAACCCTTGCTGAATTCAGAATGTTGTCTACTTTTCTAAAATGTATAGCTTTCCAGGATCCATTATTGCTTTCATACCCATTTCTATCATTAACTTGAAAGAGTTTGAAAGCAGAAAAAATAGCAAAAATAGGCTATGTCCCAGAAAAATGCCAAAACTGTGTAAAAAATGTTGGTTTTCTGACAAAAGTCTGCTTGTCCCTAAAAGCTGGGAAGATGGTAATTTCAGCACCACAACCCCTTTTTTTATACCATTTGCAGGGAAAAAAACAGACGCTTTCATCTGTAGCCCTTTTTACCCATTGTTCCCCAAAAAAACAAAATGTAGCTGTATTTTGGCTAAAATCTGGGTCCCCTCCAGGGGAATCCAAAAACTGTGGGTACCTTTAGAATCCCCATAATGTTGGAAAAAAAGGACACAAATTTGGCGTGGATACCTTATGCGGTCTAAATGTTACGCCTAAGCGCAAACCACCCCAAATAGCCAAAAAAAGGCTTAGCACGGGCGGGGGGGGAGGGGGAGGCCTAGCAGTCAAGAGGTTAATGGAAATGGTGGTACGATCCTACCGCTTTGAGATTACCAGGGTGACATGTCAGTGCTACACTAAAGTCTGCATAAATAGATAGATATAATGTTAAACCCTACTGTTGTACATACTTCCACAAACACATTTTAATCAATTTTATACGGATGCAAATCACAGCACTAATCCTCAGATTTCACCAGAGGCGGATGTGCCTTCAAAGAAAATAACATGTCAAACTGTCTGCGTGATTCCACACCAGTCTATGTATTGCTGCAGAATTAATGGCTCGTGTTTCAGGTTGTATGAGCTGTACGGGCTAGATATCAGCCTGTTCCACTAGTGTACCTGTAGAGTAGATTTTGACTCAATTTTACTTAATTGAATGATGAAATGTATTTTACACGGTTTGCTTTGCAAATTGAATCACCCAGTGGCAGCCCGTGTAGGTAAACAAGGGGCCTCTCCTGCGGGTAAACAAGGTGGGGTAGAATTGACAAACGACGACAAGTGCAAGATAAGTGGATTTTTTTCTTTCCCTATTCTGTTGTTTGTCACTCCCCCCCCCCCCCCCACTCTGCCCCCGCCCCAACGCGCTTACCTGCACGGGCCTTGACTGGAATCACCCAACCTTAGACCAAGTGCTTGGCCCTAGTCCTGGATTTCATCTTCCTGAATACTAAGTATAGGCAAGGGCAGCCACAGCACTCTGTCTCCACTGTGAGGGTTTTGGGACAACATCTTGTTCGTTTCCCCTCAGGGGATCAAAGGCCTTTTGTGGCTTGAGAGAGATAATAAGGTTTTGTGTTTATTTTATTTATTGCCAGTTAATATCGATGACCTGCTGGTATGTACCCACTTGACTACATCTGTAATGCATTACCAGGAAATGCATTTCCTGCCCATGTGCCCCTTATTGAAAAAATGATTAAGTATGCAATTGTGGATACAAGCAGACTATGCCTCTACTATGTAGCTTAAAGCACACGTATGGGGCATATAATGGTCCAGTCCAATGATGCATGAATGTTCTGTTCAAACTTGTTAATTTAGTGCAATAAAGCAGTTTCCAGGGCCTCTCATCTCCTGTTGCTGGAGCAGAGGCTAGAGTAAAGCTGAGAGTCCTAGTTAGGGGTAGATGTTTTGGGGGATAACTAGAGCATTAAAAGGGTCCAGGGTAGATTGGGATGTGGCTTCCCCCCCATGATTGTTGCTTGGATATGATTTTACCTTAAAGAGATAAAAAGAAAAGGGGCGCTTGGCAAAACAGGAACAAGCTGATTTAATTAAACTCAGCGGCTGAGAGAGTCTTGACAGAGTGCACCTGAGGAAAGTCTCTCTGTGTACAAAGTTTTGGCTGGTTTTATATACGTCTTGCGAAGTATCATAAACTGATTTCTGCATTCTTAAAAGGCATTACAGTCATGCATTTATAGGGTTGGGCATCTTGATAAGGACACCAATGGATTTCAACCTCGGGAGAGCTAGTGTGGGCCAGTGTGTAAGTTCCAGATGTCTGGCATGAGGAACATATGATCACTATGTGTGGTGTGCATGTCGTGTCCTGATTGGCTGAGTGTTTCTATCTACATGTGGCGACTAGCTTTGTGGTATTTTTAGGGAACATGAGCCTTTGGCCAAATGTTTTATTGGGGCTAATTGCCGCGGACCTGTTTGTGGTGCAACTATCTAGCTGGAGCCTGGTGTTGTATTGTGGCACTTCCTAGTATTAGTATACATGTTTTTAACATCCTGCATCCGTGTCACAATACTGGCGCCCTTGTGTCAGTGTCTATGCATTAGTTTTTGTGGACTTGTCAGTGTTTCTAGGTTGGTATTCTCATGTCAGTGTTAGTGCATACGTGTCAGTGTCCCTCTGTCCCCTCCCCCCGTTATTGTTCCAGTATCAAGACCAGCACCACCATTCCTCTCTCTACCCAGAGTCAGTGCCCCGATGTTATGGCCTGTGCATCAATGTCTCTATGTCATTTCTTTTGCACCATTGTCCAATAGCAACCTCTCAATGTTAGTATCTCTGTGTCAGTGTCCTCTTGACAACGGGTATGTGCTCCCAGGCAGTGTCACTTTAGCAGTAGCCCTTGGCAGTGTTTCAGTGTCCATATTAGTGTCAATATTAATGTCTGTGCCTCCATGTTAGTGCCTTTGTGCCAGTGTTTCAGTGTCAGTGACCAGTGTCAGCAACCACAAGTCAGTACCCCAGTGTTGTGTCCCTCCAGTCTGTTCCTTCTGTTAGTGTCCCACTGTCACTTCACTGTCATGGTGTTCTGTCCAAGCATCAGAATGTATAGTGTGAGTATCTGAGTGTCCCTTTTCTATCTCCCAGTGTCACTGGTCCTTGCCAGTGTCCCAGCATCAGTGTGTGTGCCCCTCATCAGCAATGCAGTGCCACTGTTTCCAAGTCTATGTTCCTATACATGTGTAGTTGTTCCCATGACTGGCTCTTTGTAACAGTGCTCCCATTTGATTTCCGGTGCTTCTTAAGTCACGGTTCCATGTGTCAGTGTTGATGCCCCCATGTCAGTGTCTTAGTGTTAATTATTGTGACTCATATCAACATCCCCATGTTAGCATATGCGTCCCTATGCCAGTGTTCTAGTTTCCATGCCCAGTGGCAGTATCCTGGTGTCAGTGTCTCCATGTCAGTCTCTTTATTTCAGTGCACCGTGGCAGTTTGCACGTGAGTAGACTTGTACTTGTCCCCCACACCAATTTACCTGTGTCATGCTCTTGTACCTGCATTTTGATCTGGTGTCAATATCTGTGTGTCCTAGCATCCCCGTGTCATTCCCCAGTGATATGCTGGGCAAGTGTCCCAGCATTATTGATTGTGCCCCGTGTCAGCGCTCCAGAGTCACTGTTCCCATATCTTCATTAGTGCTCCTGTTCCAGTGTCCCCGTGGCCTAGTATTAGAGCTGCTTTGCCTATCTTATTACCCTAATGATAGTGCCTATATGCCATTGCCCTTGTGTCATTGTCCCCTTGTTAATGTCCTAGTGTTAGTCGACGTTTGTCGCTGTCCCCATGTCAATGTTGGTGCATTGGTGCTCCTGTGGCAGAG
Organism: Triturus cristatus; assembly: GCF_964204655.1. Lineage (NCBI taxonomy): Eukaryota > Metazoa > Chordata > Amphibia > Caudata > Salamandridae > Triturus > Triturus cristatus. The sequence goes on from NC_140581.1 coordinate 234,452,794, forward strand.
AGCCAGTGACAGTAAAGGTACTCCCCTTGTCAGTGGCCCAGTGTCATTACATGTACCCCTGTGACAGTTTTCTTGTGTTAGTGTTGCAGCCTTAGAGTCCCGTGTGATATTATTGTTTGCTTAGAAGCAGTAACAAGATGGATGACCACTAGGGGCGGAGGAGGAGGGGTAAAGGATACAAATGGAGAGTTCTGGTGATCTAAAAATAGACCAGAAGTGATGAATATTTTAGGTAAGAAAGTTTGAATAAAGTAGTACAGTAAAGGGCAAATGTACTAAATGTTAGCGCAACTAAATCCAGCAATCATTGTTTCTGTGCTACGTGGTTCAAATGAGAGAGAAACATTGGGGATACATATTTACTAAAAATGTCCCTGCTTTCTTCCCCTGCACTGGTCCACAAACATGCTACTTGGTGCAAAAACAGACACCATTGTGCAAAGGTGTGTGTGTGTGTAATGTCTCTCCTAGGTTTAGTACTGGAAGTATGCTCTTTCAGTACAAAATCCTACACATGGAAAACCATCCCACACCTTGTGCGCTGTAAATTGAAGCATATACACAATGTATGAAATGTGTACCTGCTTCGAGGAGTCATAATTTTTCTTAGTGGATCAGACTTTGCATTAAAAAATGGGTGCTTGCGCTGTCACACCCAAGTAGCACTTGTATAATGCCCACTCAATGCATAGTGTAGTAAAGTGCAATTTTTGCACTGGAAAGTAAATTATCAGTAAATCTGCCCCAATGTTTTTCCGAGGTGTAGAGTAGAGTGGACACAAATGGAGAGTTGACAAAAAAAAACATGCATTTCATTAATGCACATCTTAAGTGCCTCATGCCGCATTATGAGTATCCTCTATATAACAGTGATTTTTGTAGATCACTATGTAAGTTCCACTTCTCATTTGAAAATATGGGAAACGGTTTGAAGTTTGCTTCACAATGCAGTGCAGGTTTTCAATTATTTTAACTTAAAAGAAGAAGGAAGTGTTAGTATGAGCTAAGCTTTTGTTTTGAAATCTACTCTTTGCTCTAGGTCTGTGGCCCTTGCATGCAGCTAGTTGCATTTTGGGGGGGGTCGTCATTCTAACAGTGCCTGGCGCCTCCAGCCCCCTCCGTGGGTACCGCCCTGTGAAGAACTACCTGTGTTTTCAGGCTTGTCTGGAGCTTGTGTGAGACTGGAAGCTAACCTTTTTGTGTGGCCTTTCTTTGGTGCCTGATGAAAGGAGTCGCTCAGAACTCTGTGTACTTCAGGGAAGGAGTAAAACACAGGGGCATATTTATGCAGGTTTTGCATCGCACTTGCACCGTGCTGGGAGGCGCAAGGGTGACTCAAATCCTAGGTAAGATTTATGCGTGACCCTGAGTGGCTTGATAAATCCAGAGTAAGACAGTGCAAAGCAAATCACAATACTCTACCCTGGGAAGACGTTCAATGTGTGGAGTGTGGGTGTTCCCACGCATTCACCCCTGGATTCTGATGCACTCCCAGATCTACCAACACTGGTAGACCTGGGAATGAGTCAGAATGCTACGCCTTCCCAGGTGAGGCTTAATGAGGAGAAATATCTGTATTTCTCCTTGTTACTTCCTCTTTCTATTCTGCAGCACACATAGAAATAGGAAAATGCCTCAAGGATTGTGTTTGTGCAGGAAGGGACACTGGGAAATGACAGGAATGCACTGTATATTGTTAAGTCCATCATATTCTTGCCCTATCCTCATCACATAGCACAGTAAATATTAGTAAATATGCCATAGAGTTTTTTGTGCCACCTAGAGGTGCTGCTGCATTAGCAGCCTCAGGAACATATTTAGCCCTCTGCTTTTATATTTAAAAACATTCTTTAATATTTAAAAATATAAGATGATAGTGGGTGCCTCAAAAGTCATGGGTTAGGGGACAAAACATGCTATGTCCCCTCCCTATGTGATAGACCTGTGTGTTTTACGCTTCACGAAAATACTGTCCAAACTATATCGCACAGAGAGCTGCAGATCTGACCAGGACCACCAACTCTCTCAAGGTTATTCTTTAGACCATTTCTGGACTCTTGGATAATATACAAATACACACTAGGTATTGTCGTTTCTCACCTGAAATCAAGGAGATGTGGGTGAACAGTTAAGGACTCTAATGAGCTGGAGTGAGTTGGTGATCCCAATTCTAAGACAGCGCTCAACCCGGAAAGGGAACCTTAGTCACCGGAAATGCTGTAATTCCCGATATCCATGAGATTTGACTTTTTAATGGCAGCAGCAGGATGCCTGACCGTGTTGAAAACACTATTACAGAATGGACGATAGGGGGGAAATACCAGGCCTGAATGCTCATCAGTGCTCGAGCGGACACAACTAACAAATCAACCCAAGTCCCAGGACTCGGATTCTTACATAAAATACATTTGGAAATGTAAAGAGCCCCGTGTTCAATGTATACATTCTATTCCCAGGTCACCTGTTTGATGCTGGGCCAGTTCGGATTTCCACTGCACATGTTGGCGTTACGAGCTTGCAATAATACAGGGATCCTCTTACCGGCGGTTCGCAGGTTATGATGCTCGGGAGGAGAGTGGAGGGAACGTGAGTGGCTCATAACATGTGACCTCGGTTTGGGGAAACCAGAGAAGCAAAGAGCCTTGGACTTCCGGTTGCGCTCCACCACACACTAGCTGGCTGCCCTCCAGTGCGGTGGTGGACCTCCCACTGTAAAATCACATCCATCATTTCACCACAAGCCGATTATATATTTCTGGGCTGACAGTTGCACTGGGCATCAGAAAAGAAAACAGGGCCTTGTACTGGTTTTGCAGAGCAGATTTGGAAATGGGATGGTACACAATAATTGTTGCGCTACACAATTTTCTTATTTGTGTTTCATACATGCGTGTTGCTGTTTTTCTGCTGTGTTACATTGCCATTGAATTTCCTAGTTTGTTATGGTGATCAATGTTTTTACGTATAATGTCCAATCCCACTAGTAAATATTTATATTTAGAACAAATCACAGTCGTATATTTTCAAACTTGTATACACCTACAATATATACAGCGTCTTTCCAGGTCACACCTGCTGTTAACTTCCTATTGTGGACAATAGGAATGCTTGGAGTGGTCTTTGGACCAGACCTTTGCTTACCTGTGCTTGGCTTTCTTGTCAATCTCATTCGCTTTCATCTTATTCAATGTATTTTCTTTTTGTGTTTGTGCATCCCCAGCATTTCTGCCATTCTTTTTTTTGTCAAAATTTTTTTTAATAACCATCAAAGAAAGTCACAGTGACAGCATGAGTACAGTAGAGCGAGCAGGCCCCGGGGTTGAAAAGCATTCAGCTATTTGGATCTCAGTTTCATACAGCCCTAAGGTCATACCACTCCCCATGGTCAAAGTATAAGATGCTAGATTTGAAGCAACTAACCCCTGAGGAAGGTCTTCAGGCAAGAACCTAGCCTGCAATCAACTCCCCCCCCCCCCCTCCAAACCGCCCCCTTCCCGTCCCGGTGGTGATGTTGGTGCATAGGGAAATAATGTTAAGCAGAGCGCTGCCGTAGGTCAGAGTAACCGAAGCGAGGCGCCCTCTAATCAATAAGCCGGGGTTATCCCTACTACAGGCCAGTTTGGGGTAGATTAGACTTGGAAGAGGTGCATAGCCCTCACGGAAGGTGGACAAACTGTGGAGGGCAAGCCTCGGGATAAGTAGGTGACTCTTGTCTTTTTCCACGGTTCCTTACCATGGAACATCTTTTTTCCATGGTTTTCTGCACTCTAGTGCATGTGCTTTCTTACTCTCTCCTCAGTCTGCAGTTTTTCCCTCTTACATCCACCCACACTCTCTGTGTTGCACCCCCAGCTCTTCTGGTTGCTCCCCTGCCACCCGCTTCATACTGCTTCTGCAGTGTAGCCTTGAACCCCTCCATCTGCTACTCCATTGTTTCCTGCCCAGCGGTTGCAATTTGCAGCCCTCACCACGCCTTTTTTCTTGATGCACTTTCACATAGATTTTTTCTTCAACCTAGGCGCCCACCATCTTGCAATGGTAAATCACACGTTTTTTAAAAATGGCCACCTCATGATGAAGCATACATGTGTATGTGCTGTAGTGCAGTCACACATATACATCATTATGCTGTGGCAGCTTTTTTGTTTTTTGCCTCTGTTGTACCACATTGGCAAAGAAGTGTTTTCCCTAATGACAACATGGAACGGCATCAACTAACAAAATTAGCAAACTGAAAACGTTGAGTAAAGCCATTGAAACTAAAAGTGGAGGCCTATTGGCCTTGCCAATGCTTGCTTTATTACTTCTGCTAGTTTTCCAATATGCATTTCTTAATTTCTTTAAATGTGCCCTGTCTTCTATGTAAAGTACTGGTTTGCGTTTATTAAAATCGCAAATAAATACATCCTCGAAAATGTATAAAACTAGCGCATAAAATATTCTGTCATTGGTGTGAATTAATAGTTTAAAATCTGAGATCATATATGGATATTATATGCATTTTGCGGTATTGCTCTTCTCAGCTTTGCTGTCACAAAACACACTAAGGGGCATATGATCATGAAAGTCTTTAATAGCGAATTTTAGCGATTCGCTATGAGGGACACGCAAAAGGCAATGTATGTAGGATTTGCAATATTAATTGCGATTCCTATGTATTCCTTAATTGCGAATCGCAAATTGCGATTCACAATTAAGGAATACCTTCCCATTCATTCTGAATAGGAAGACATTCGCAATTTGCGAGTACCCATTAGGTACCCGCAAATTGTGAATGCAATTTCAAGGTTGCAAGGGTGTCAAAAGGGCACCCTGTTGCACCCCTGAAATGTGCATGTGGCGCACATACATGCCCTAATTTGAAATTTCTAAAGGCAAAATCGCACAACTTAGGTGCTTCCAGAATTGCATTTAAGGAATCGCAATTTGCGATTCCTTAAATGCATTCTCAGAATAGGGAATTGCAAATTTTGCGATTCACTATTGTGCGAGGGCCTTTTCAGATGATACATCCCAAAAGGCTTTTTCTCGTTCGCAAAAAGGCCGATTCTTAGAATCGACCCGTTTGTGAACGGGAAAAAGGCTTCATACATATGCCCCTAAGTGCGCACTTGTTCACTTTTTGTACCAATGATTTACAATGTTATCGCTGAAAAACGAATGCACTTGCCCACATTGAAAGCTTACACTTGCTATTCCCTTTAGCTGTATTCTATGCACAATACATTGAAACATGAAGTCATTCTTCCTGGACAGTTCCCTCATTTTATAAGGATTTAAATTGATTTTGTGTGTGCTTGAAAGAGAAGCTTTACAGCGTTTGTAGCGAAGAGAGTGATGACACACACAGACCGGAATACTGCTGCACCGTTCTAGCTGCTGCTGGGGAATACAGCCGTGGCTTCTGTGACGGCACATATGTCCCGTTGTGAACTTGTAGGTGACAGGCGTTTCCTGCACACTTACTGATAATACCCTAGTTTTGAACCATTTATAATAAACTGGCTCAAAAGGTCACACCTGTGTAGTTTTGGTCCCCAATCGAAGAAATGTAGGACTTTTGATTGTGTAGTACAAGATTCAGAACTCATGATACTACACGTGTGGTAATTTCTGGGTGTGGTGTTACCCCGCAATTATGAGTAGCTTATGGAATGGGGATTTACCGTAGAAGTCTCTGTTACCATTCTGATTTCTGTAGTTAATTGTCAATTACCAGGTTTTTTACAAGTACATATTCGGCAAGGTTATACCTTGTAAATATGTCCTTGTAAACCAGAAGGTGCGGTAAAGCAGCATGTGGAATTACCAGTCGAGTCAGAATTCCTAACAAGGCTGGTGACTCCTCTTACGTTTCCAAAGAGGGATTTCAAGCAAATCAGAACAAGGTGTTAACATTATAAAGGACTTGGCGCCACTCAGTACAATTTACCATAACTCAGTCTTAAAACTACAAATTATCTTTCACCCTTAGCGCAAAAGTAGTGATTTGGGTGATAAAGAGGATATAGTGTGACAGCCAACGTTCTTGAGGGTCTGTAACTGGAAACCCTGGTGGTTTAGTAAATGAACAACAGAGCTTGGAGTGTTTTTAAAAATATGCACGCCACATTAAGCATGTCCTATCTTCCGACTATGAGCTAGCAGCGCAAACCCTTGAGTGGAACCATTTGATAGAACTCAAATTTAGGATGAGAAGTAACCACAGATATTTAACCCTTAATGGATTTCCACCTTACTACAATTTTGCACTAAAATCATAGATAGTAATCTAGCATGGTGGTGGCAGGGACATCTTAAGGATTTGGGGGGCCCTGGGCCAAACATATTTTGGGGGCCCCTGATCAGGACACCTTTGAATTTATGATCTAATTTGAGCCCCTGTTTCCCACGCACTTTCCGCTTCCTCAGCTGCGCTAGCGATCCAGTTTGCATCATAGGCATTAGCCTATAAATTCCCGATGTAAATGGACATGTGCAGCTTACAGGTGTAGGATTCAGGGTTTCCAGCCCTGCTACTACGTTTTTAATACTTTTTAAATTGTATATGTGTGGATGAATTACTTGCTTTTTAATAATTTCTCCTACCTATGCGCCCTTTCACTTTACTTGATTATGCTTGCCAACACCTCCTTAGCTGCTCCGATTCGCATTTCGGTTTTCCTCCAGTCCTGGTCCGCTGCTGCTGATACGCCGATTGTGTGGAGGGCTGGGGCTACTATCGGGCTACTCACTTCCGCCCACGCAGTTTCCACTTCCTCAGCTGTGCTAGCGATCCAGTTTGTATCATAGGCATCAGCCTATATATTCCCGATGCAAACGGATGCGCGCAGCTGATAGCTGTAGGATTTAGTGTTTCCTGCCCTGCTACTAGGTTTTATTACTTTTTAAATTGTATATGTCTGGCTGAATTACTCTGTGCTTTTTAATAATTTCTCCTACCTATGCGCACTTGCACTTTACTTGATTCTGCTTGCCTACACCTCCTTAGCTGCTCCGATTCGCATTTCGGTTTTCCTCCAGTCCTGGTCCGCTGCTGCTGATACGTCGATTGTGTGGAGGGCTGGGGCTACTATCGGGCTACTCACTTCCGCCCACGCAGTTTCCACTTCCTCAGCTGTGCTAGCGATCCAGTTTGTATCATAGGCATCAGCCTATATATTCCCGATGCAAACGGATGCGCGCAGCTGATAGCTGTAGGATTTAGTGTTTCCTGCCCTGCTACTAGGTTTTTATTACTTTTTAAATTGTATATGTCTGGCTGAATTACTCTGTGCTTTTTAATAATTTCTCCTACCTATGCGCACTTGCACTTTACTTGATTCTGCTTGCCTACACCTCCTTAGCTGCTTCGATTCGCATCTCGCTTTTCCTCCAGTCCTGGTCCGCTGCGGCTGATACGCCGATTGTGCGGAGGGCTGGGGCTACTATCGGGTTCCTCACTTATGCCTATGAAGTTTCCGCTTCCTCAGCTGCGTTGGCGATCCAGTTTGCATCATAGGCATTAGCCTATATATTCCCGATGCAAACGGACGTGCTAAGTGGACGTGCCCAGCGGGCGCGCCGCTGGCACCGAAGGTAAGCCTGTCTGTGCCCGGAGGCGTTCGGCGCCGGCCATGCTGCCCAGATCCCCTCCGGTGAGTTTCTTCCACTATATTGCTATAGGGAAAAACTGCTTAGCCTTAGGCGGCTACCATTATGTCACTGTACAGCCGCTGATCCAAGGTTGGAGGTAGACTTTCGATGCAATAAGTGCAACTGGACTCTCCTCCAGCCCAGGAAACTCACACCCAATATCCTCCCACGCAACAATAAGTGTAAAAACAATAAGAAAACAGAGGACTTAAAGGCCACCCTTTTAAATTGTCGCTCTATACAAAAGCATGAACCATACATTTATGGCCTACTTTTAGACTAACAGTCTGATCTTTTATTTCTCACAGAGACCTGGCTGTCTGAAGCCTCCAACCCTACTATCACCTCGGCCATCCCTACGGGTTATAACATTCTTAGGAGGGACCAATCGAATGGGAAGGAGGGAGGTGTTGACATAATTTACAATAAAAAACTAGACTGCTTAGGCTTCTGCTGTACCTTATCCCCCCATCATAGCATAGCTGGATTTCTGATTTACAGACCTCCCAGTGCTATTGGAAATGTTATTACTACGCTTAATATAGCCACCACCTCCCTGGCCTTAAAATACAACAACTGCCTCATTCTGGGATATTTCAATATACATATGGACAATGGAAAAGACCCTCAAACAATTTCCTTGTTGAAGGCGCTGCAGGCCTGCAACATGTTTCCATCTGTTTCTTTGGCCACCCATGAGAAGGGCCATACCCTAGACCAAATCATTCACAACTTTGACATATCAGTAAGCCTACCTCTTCCCATTACCTGGTCTGACCACCTCCTATTAAAATTTGTCATTCCCAACTCTGCCACAGCCCTTTGAGCTAACACAGGGCAGAGGGCCTCTAATTACAGGACGTTCCATAAAATATTCATCCCGATGTTAGCAGACGCCCTCGGTCGTTCCTCACCAGAGCTGTCTGGCTGCCCCGACTCGGACACCCTCTCAATAGATTCATGGCTCTGAAGCAACATTGATGCAGTGGTACTGGTTGTTTGCTGCTCCTCAAAGAGGTCAGCCCCACCAGCTCCATGGTTTAACGATTCCCTTAGATCTCGCAACAGAAATTGTGGAACAATTGAACGGAAATGGCGTAAATCATATCTACCTGAGGACAGGAAGGTGTATAAAGACACCTTAAAAGCTCATTGCATTCTCATGAAGGCAGCCAAGAAAAACCTCTTTCAAACCAAGGTAGAAAATGCCCAAAATAAGAGTAAGGAAATCTTTAGCATAGTTAAATCCTTTACTGCCTTGAGAGCCGGCACAAAGGAAGGGCCATGCACTGAAGAATGGTCTAAGTAAATAGTTGAATTCTTCCACAAAAAGATCTCCATGATCCAACAAGCCTTCACTAACATCTCAAAGGAAGAACTGACCTTCTACCTTAGTTCTAATAGCAAATTTCACATCTTTACTAGCTTTCCCTGAGTTTCAGCTTGAAGAGTCACTGACCCCTCTCCAAAGCATTAAGTCTGGCTCTCCTACTGACCCATGTCCAGGGAATATCTTGAACCTATTAGCTCCCACCATAAACCCCACAGTAAACTAGCTCTTTAATGCTTCTCTCTCCTCAGGCAACATGCAGAAATTATGGAAGAATGCTAAGATTCTTCAACTGATAAAAAAGGCTAACGCCAAACCGACGGACCCTGCCAACTACAGGCCAATCTCCCTTCTTCCGACCCTCTCCAGAGTACTAGAGAAGCATGTAAACACGGCCCTCCAGAAACACATTGAAGATGGGAAGCTCCTTCATGAGTCCCAATACGGTTTTAGGGCTAACTACAGTATGGAGTTCGCTCTGCTGGAAGTGACTGAATTTCTCAAGGGTAAGCTGGACCAGGGAGGCAAGACTGTTCTGATACTGCTCGATACGTCGCCGGCCTTCGATATGGTCCCACATGAGAGGCTCCCGGAGAGACTTGCTAACATCGGTATGGGGGGGGGACTGCCTTTACAATGGATGTCATCCTTCTTGGCAAATAGATTTCAGGACATCTGGCTCCCCCCTTTCTCATCCCCAGTTCCGGCCATGAATGTAGGTGTCCCTCAGGGCTCCATTTTCAGTCCTACCCTTTTTAATATATATCTATTCCCCTTGCATTTCTGGTAGAGGAAGAGGGCGCCAAAATTGTTTCCTATGCTGATGACACTCAGCTGATTTTTACGTTGGAAAAAGGAACCAACTTTGACGGGGCAATGATTAGGTCTTGCCTCACAAAGGTTTTTAACTGGCTTAAGATCAATCAGCTGAAGTGCAATCCTGACAAAACTGAAGTTGGTTTCTTTGGTAATCCATAAACGCCTGACTGGAGCGCTTGGTGGCCAAAAGATCTGCCGCCCCCGCCCGCTGAAAAGGAGAAAGTCAAAAACTTAGGAATTGTCATAGACAAGACACTCTCCATGTGCTTTCAAATTCAAAATCTAAATGGCACTGGCTTTGGCATACTCTGGATGCTAAAAAAGCTCCTGCCACTGTTAACGCTTGAGAACAGAAAGATCGTGGTGCAGACTCTGGTGACATCAAAGCTTGACTATGTCAACAGCTTGTACCTCTGTCTTCCCAAATCCCTTATACAGCGCCTACAAGTGGTACAATACGCGGCGGCCAGAGCCATCCGGAGACCTAAACCCAGATCTAGTATGACCCATATTCTTAAGTCTCTCCGCATAAAAGAACGGATCGGCTTCAAAGCGATGACCATCTTCTTTAAAGCTTTCCATGGCTTAGGAGCCGGTTACATAAATAAGCGTGTTAATCGCTACACAACAGCTAGACCCCTAAATTCTTCCAATGCCAACCTGGCCATCATGCCTAAAATATGCAGTGCCCGCATTGGAGGCAGATCCCACGGCTTTCTAGGCCCAAAATTGTGGAATAGCCTCCCTGAGTCTCTGAGACTAACCACAGACCTACTCTCTTTCATGAAAGAACTTAAAAACCTGGCTTTTTGATAACTGATGGGTCTTTTACGCATGTTTTCCTCCCACTGTCATGCGCCAGGACTCTCTAGTCTGAGTAGCTGCGCGCTTTATTAAATACACAATTTCATTTCATTAGGTCCCTGACAGTGCAAAGGAACACTCGTTCAAATTCTAAGCGCCTTATTTATGAGGCTTTACTTCACTTTTATGCCACTGGTGCGTCACTTTTTGTGACGCACCGGCAGCATAAAATATGTGCAATGTTATGCCCTATTTACAAAGTGACGCATCTAGGCAGATGCTTCACTTTGTAAACCCCTTCTCCGCATTATACCTGCGCCAGGCATAATGTATGCAGGGTGGGTGTTGCCCCGCAAAATGCCTCGTAGAAGTGGCGCATTGAAATCTATGAGAACTCAGTGCGCCACTTCTAGGACGCCATTGCGTCAATATCTTACACCTGCCACACAGCAGGCATAAGACTGATGCAGGCCCTTTCACATGGGGCTTGCCCCATGTGAAAGGACACATTGCTGGAGTTGCGTCTATTTTCAGACACACCCCAGCAATGCATCACTTTTGCGCATACAGATTCGTCAGAAATACTGACATATCTGTAACTCCTTGCGACATGATGCGTCATACAGTAAATATGACACATCCATCATGTCGCAACGAGTGCGCACTAAGAAGTGACGCATCCCTGTTTTCACACAGCGATGCATCACTTCTCATAAATAAGGCCCTGAATGTGTTTACATCTAATATTTAGGGATAGTTATGTGTGTTTTCATTATTGTAAAACAGCAGCAGCTCACCAATATTACTGCAAATAATCTCTGTGACGCCCTCCCATTTCTTATATGTTAGGCCTTGTTTTGATCTAAAATAAACGTTTTTTATGTATATTGCATGAAACATAAACACAACAGGCACATGCATCATCATAGGGTTTTGCGATTCCTTAATAGCGATTATTAAGGAATCGCAATTAAGGAATAGCAAAACCCTATGCATGTAGGAATCGCTAAAGAAATAGCGATTCCCACAAATTCCTTAATTGCGACTAGCAAATTGCGAGTCGCAATTAAGGAATGTCTTCCCATTCATTCCTATGGGCCTCCAGGCCCATAGGAATGAATTAGAGATTGCGGGAGCAATTTGCGAGTACCAGTAGGTACTCGCAAATTGCTCCCGCAATTTCGATGGTGCAAGGGTGTCAAAATGACACCCTATTGCACCCATGTATGTTCACTCTGCACAAATGTTGCATACACACATGCTCTAAGGGCATGTGTGTGGGCAACATGAAACTTAGAAAAATGCAAATAAGTGCATTTTTCTAAGTTTTCGCAAATTACCATGAGGTCCAGCCTCATGGTAATTTGCTCACGCTAATAGCGAAATCGCTATTTTTTAAACTGTAATGCATTGCATTTAAGGAATCTCAATTAGGGATTCCTTAAATGCAATCGCTATTTAAGGAATCCCAATTTTGAGATTCCTTAAATAGCGATTTTTGATTTTGGGATGATGCATCCCAAATGCAAAAATACCGGGAGCAAAGGGTCAGATTCTGAGAATCTGCCCGTTTGCGACCGGTATTTTGCTTGATGCATGTGCCTCTGCAAAATTGCTGTACTAGCCTCTCACACATCAGGTACATAAGAAATAAATGAAAGGAAAACAGAATTTAAAACAAACTGTTTAGGAAATATTCAAGGTCATTAGGGCAAAACTCTGGAGAATGGAGCTGACTGTCAGGGGGCCCCCTGAAAGGCTGGGGCCCTGGGCCAGAGCCCACTTTGCCCCTGCATTAAAACGTCTCTGGGTGGTGGACCAGCTTTCTGGACCATGCAGGCATCCTAACCTGGTCCCGCACGCCCCTCACGAAGGAGGGGGATCAGGGGTTTATTTATCCAGGCTAGACTTTGAAAGGCTCTGCTCTGCAGCTCAGCGGCAACATTTTAATGGATAATTCTAGAAAAAAATAAAACAAGCCTTCTTGTGACCTTGCATGTATGTATGCATGCATGTATATGGTGTCTCTATAGCACAAACCTAGCTGGACTGCTGTACAGGGTCAAAGACAAGCTTAAAGTGAAGGAGCGATTGGAGAAGCATCTGAGTTGTGGACACTTACAGAATTGTGAGGAGGTATTCTTTAAAGAGATGTCTTCAACTCTTTCCTGAATTGAAGCAGAGTCGGGGGCGGTCCTGATGGACGTGAGAATGATCGTCCAGATGCTGGGTAAATAGTTTTGAAAAGCCTGCTGCCTTCTGTTGTTTCTTTTTTACACTTGGTAGTCTGCAGTCTGATGGTCTTAGGGGGCATCTTGATGTTTCTGACCCTTAAGGAGCTGTCACAGGCTGGAAGGAGGCAAGGGCAGAACACGTGGTTCAGGTCATTGGTATGCTTGGCAGGACTTCCTGGCCTTTGTGCCCTTGCACTGAGAGTTTCTTGAAGAATAGTGTACAAACCACTAGTGTTATCATTAATCACAACATCTCTACAGGACATTTCTGCATTAATAATATCGGGTCGTAGCGACTCATCTCTTGCAGAAAACCTTGCTGCCTCCATCTGACAGAAATAATTCCCTGCAAACACAAATAGATGATGGACGGAGTGCTGAAACTTTTCAGACACTCACTCCCAGTCACAGATCTGGTTTGAATCTATCATCTTCTTTAGCTCACCTTGCCACCCCAGTTCAGACACAGCTATATGCAAATCAGTCTTGACCCTGTGCCTCATGGGAACAGTCCAGTCCGAAATGCCAAGCCATGTCTTCCCTGGACCGAAAACAAGCATCCTGGGACCGGTTTTGGGCTAACAGCCCTCATCAGCTAAACTAGCTTGAATCCAGTGGCAAAGTGAGCAAGGGACCCACGTCTGGGCATACCTGGCCAACTTGGGGTGAGCAAAGCAAACACAAGGAGATGATGGACGAAGCGCTGAAACTTTTCAGACACTCACCGCCAGTCACAAATCTGGGTTGAATCCATCATCGTTCTTTAGCTCACTTCGCCACCCCAGTTCAGACACAACTATATGCAAATCAATCTGGACCCTGTGCCTCATGGGACAGTCCAGCCCGAACTGCCAAGCCATGTCTTCCCTGGACCGGAAACAAGCATCCTGGGACCGGTTTGGGGCTAACAGCCCTCATCAGCCAGGCTACCTTGAATCCAGTTCACTTTATAGATGCAACACGCTGAATACACAACTCCCCACTCTTCTCTCCATAAAGAATCAATGAGGAAGAAGGTATAAAGAGACTTAAGATTTAGGGAGGGGAAGACACAAAGACTGGATTCTTTGGTAGAATACCGGAGAGCTAACATCTGATTGCAAAGCTAGTTGGAGGTATGGAGGGATAATGAATGCATGGCAAAAAATAGAAACTGAACTTGGTGCGCAGAAAACTACGAACACTGTTGAAGAGCACTACGTAATGACCCAGAGGGGATCAACATAAGAAAAATAATCTTTTTAAACAAGAGAAAACATTTGCATATACAACTCGAGACCAGTATCTTGTTCACATTCAAGTGTATTTTCAATTCGATATTTCAAAAAAGGATCACAATGAGTATATCATTGAAAATGCTTATGATATTTACAATCCAGTTATGTACAAGTTAAACGGTACCCATGAATATTTGTCCTTTAGCCGAGCGACGCCAATGCATTTCGGGTTCCTTGAACCCTTCTTCAGGGGATTGAGGTTGCCCAATAAAATGAAATAATCATTGGCCACCTGCTGGAACATAAACATTTATGTATGTTCAAAAATAATATAACTGTATGCCAGTGTTACAAAAAGAAATTGTCATTGCATGCTAACACAATCATGTCCACCCAAGATATAGTATAAAGTCCTGAATCCTGAGTAAAGTCTCAAGGAAACGCTATCTGTGCTGAAGTGTGCCGTTATAAATATTGAACTATCCCGTAATTGAAACCGTTGCATAAAAAATGCATCAAACATGCTCACTGCGGGGCATATTTACAATAACTGGCGCATCCCTGCATATCAGCAGGGATGCGCCAGTTATTCTGCGCCACAGCTCCGCCACCACGGATGCGCCGCATTTACAATGCGGCGCACCATGGGGCAAAAACGGCACAGATGCGTGACGCATCTGTGCCGTAAAAGTGGCGCATTGCTGGAGTTGCGTCGCAAGTGCGATGCAGCTCCAGCAATACTCTGGGGGGCCCTATCTTGTTAATGCTGCGTCAATCCTTACGCCTGCTTCAAGCAGGCACAGGGTTTTGACGCAGCATGGGCCTAAAAGTGACTGAGTGAAATCTTGTAGATGTCACTCAGCCACTTTTAGGAGGCGTTCCTGCGCCGGAACGCCCCCCCTGTGCAGGAACGCCTACATGTGGCGCAGGGCTTTACAACGTGACGCATCTCCCAGATGCGTCACGCTGCAAGTACCCCGCACCATGGTGCAGGATTTGTGCCGCTGCTGCATCACAAAAGTGACGCAACAGCGGCGTAAATGAGGCACAAGGGGCTTGTAAATCTGCCCCTGCGTGTATAATGCTGTCTCGTGGTTACGGCAACGCCACACTGTGCTGATATATATAGGTGCACCCGTCTACAACACATACCTCCTTGAAATGCCTCACTCGCTTGAAAAACCGTAGTGTAGAAAACAAAACCGTGGTTAGGCTCTGTTTCCAAGGTGAACACTTAAGGGCGCATCTACATCACAGAGAACCCACTATTACTACACATTACAATCCGATATTCACGTGTCACGACTAAAGTTTAAACAATGTAATTTACCCAAATCTATGCGCCCCTTTGATGATGAATCCCTCGTTACTTGATCTAAATGAATACATACAAACATCTCGGCTAACTTGTAAAAGTCCCAAAGGACAGTGTACATGCTCCTCGCTCGCTGTGTCATGGCTTACACGTCAGTACTCTATCCTCAACGTCTACGGCACACACTGTCGCGTTGTAATAGGAGAGTACTTTAGCAGAAATGTATAACCAAGGTGTGCAGGTTGAATCAATCTATTGAAGTGTGGCAAAAAATAGAAACAGATGATGCTATCAATTTCATCAAAACCCTAATCGGGATGCTGACAATAATATATGTATAAAGATAGATAGAACACTGAGACTGAGAAATTATTGCCAAAAGTCGCATTGAATGTTGACATATGTATTCCCATCACAAGTGGAATGTAAATACCGACTCCAAATTAGTATTCCAGGCAATGTGGTAATTCCTGATACAGTATTAGTGCAAGCAAAACTGCTGCATGTGTTTCTGAAGATAATTGGTCAAGGTCAAACCCAGAGGAATTTTTCTCTGGAAAAAGGCCAAGAATTCAGGAAAGACATCCAGAATTCAGAACTATAACAGGGATTCCCAGTGTTATTCCTCATCCCTTTGGATATCTGTAAAGGCTTGCTTGTATTCCTATGAACATTCTGCATTCTGCATCCCAGAAGTAGTGATTACTGCAGTATCAGGTACTATTGGTGTGGAATTACTGTATCAGAATTATCAAGGGTGTTTTAATGTGCGCCTTATTGTGGTTGTTAGAAAATGTCTTTTTGATTGAGGTGGGTCAAACCCCCCTGTACCACAATCCTTGTTAGGGTAAACCACAAAATTCACTAAATTAAACTGTGCTTAATTCTCGGGTAGCTTGGCACAAAAGCATCCAGGCTTAACTTAGAGGCACTCTTTTAAGAATGTATGCAGCATACAGCAATAAAGAGAAAAAATAACACCAGAAAAATTCCACACCAATTTAGAAAAATACAGAAAATTTGAATTGATAATTTGACACCAAAACAACGAATATTCACATCTAGTCACCGGAGGCCGGCGCAAAGTCGAAAGTTATAGCCCATTGTGATGGAGCGCTGTTCAGATGTGTGAGGTGGATTGGGCCCTGTTTTGGCTTACTTTCAGCTGTAGAAGAAATGTCTGGGAAGGTAAAGTTCAGCTGAATTAGGCAGCTGGCAGTGTCTGAGTAGAAGCCATTATCATCGGGGAGTCGCTGGACAAAGTCGCAGTGAAAAATTCTACATTTGGACTTTGTCACTTTTTTGTAAGTCGAAAATCTCCAACTGGACGAAGCTGCAGGGTGTAGCTGATGAGGGTGCCATGAAGCTGGATACCCCTTCTGCAAAGAGTCACTGACCACGATTTGCTGGAGCTGAGAAGAATTTAGGTGCACATGCATCAACATTCGGAAAAGCGATTCCTTATTAGCGAGACATAAGGATTCGTTATTAAGGAATCGCATTTCGGAATGCATTAACAGATTCGGGAAAAAATAGCGATTCCTAAAAAATCGCTATTATTTACCGAATCCACAATAGCGAGTAGAGCAAACACCGATTAGCAAATAGCGAGTTCGGTATTACCGAAATCGGTATGAGCGAAATCGCAAATAGCGAAATCGCCAAAAACGGGTCACTCCGGGAGCGGCCTGATGACATCACTACCAGGAAGTCAAGCTGCCCCACCCTCATTCACTCGCCTGAGGAGCTCACAGGAGGAGGCACAGGACACAGGCTGAGGCTACAGAATCCTCACTGACAAACCATCCACCCTACCCTCACCAGAATGGACAAGGATGCACCAGGCACTGCTGAAACTGCCAGGAAGAGGAAGAGAAAGTTCTCTGACAGGGAACTGGAGCACCTGATTGAGGGGGTGAGCAGCAAGCATGATAGGCTGTTCGGAAAGCTGTCTCTCAAGGTGCCAGAGGCGGAGAAAAGAAGAATTTGGCTGCGCATCAGGGAGAGGGTGAATGCCGTGGGAGTGACGCCCCGCAGCATCGATGAACTAAAGAAGAGGTGGTATGACCTCAGGAAGAGGGCCAAGGAGAGGATCGCAGAAAAGGTCAAGGAGGCAGCTGGCACAGGAGGGGGGCCATCCACAGTGCCTGCAAACACTGCCCTTGAGGAGCTAGTCGAGGGGACCATCGAGCCAGAGGCGGTCGTGGGAGTCACACAGATGGACACCTCCGGCGTAGCCACCACTGAACAAGGTAAGATGCATGCCTGCGCCCATACTCTGCATATCGTATACCCATTCCCATCCCCCCAGCTCTATCACAGTGTGCAGGCAGAAGTGCACAACACATATTCCCTCATATCAGTATTGCATCATGGGAGTCGTAGTCATCTCAGCCAGGTGTGCAAGTATAGTCATAAACGCAAAACAAAATGAGATCAGCAGTACAGGCAAAACATAGACTCAAATAATGTAATTCATAGTAGGACATGAATGCAAAATTAGAAACAGATGTAGTAATAATCCAACTAACCATGCACTGTTTCACACACAGATGCATCTCCTGGCGATTCGGATGATAGCGGGCACCTCATCATCTCGGAAACACCAGTTGATTCAAATGGCGACACTCCGCAGGAGGGTCAATCCCCACCTCCTCCAGCAACTATACCACCACCACCACCACCACCACCACCTGCGCCAACTGCGACAAAACCACCAAGACGCAGGGCACAAGTCCCCTCCATGCAGGTGATGGATGCATGCCCGAGTCCTGCAACCACAACTGGGCCAAGTCCGACAGGTGTCACACCGCCAGCACCACCACCAGCACGTGGCCGAGTCACGCAGCGGCGCAGGTCCCTGCGCAGTACTTCAGATGGAGCCGACCAGGCAAGCTCCCCATATGGTGGCATTGAGGCTCAGATGCTGCGTGTTCAGCGCCTGCAGGGGAGACACGTGGGGACCATTAACCTACACATGTCGCGTCTTGCTAAGCACATGTGCACCCTGACAGACGCAGTGCGGAACATGACCACAGTTGTGGCAGAGGGGAATGAAAAACTCAGTGAGGACCTCCAGGAACTCACCCGTGCCATCAGAGCAGGACAACACAGTGAGTGACGGAGGCATAGACAGAACTTGCTCCGTTCCACTGCATCAACCAGGGCCATCACAAGGCTCTGCAACAGCACTGCTGTGTTGTCCCGCTGCTCCGTGTCACTGCAGGTGGACCTCAGCCATTACTGTGGTGACGTGGCAAATGCCTTAGGCCAGGTGACCACTGCAGTAGAACACTTGCAGACCGGAACATCCAGTGGCAGCAACTTGGGAGGGGAGGACAGCAGTGAGGCTGCCTCAAGTGTCAGCAGCGTCTCTGTGGTGGAGACCAGCACCAGGGGGCGCAGTTCGCGCTGCTCCACAGCCACAGGGACAGGGTGTGGTGAGGTGGAGGAGACAGGTGATAGGAGGCTGGGTGTTCGTGGCAAGCGCCACTAGTCATACAGTACGGCATCACTGACCATGGTGGGGTAACCATGGGCCAGTTTAATTGTACTATTGCACACCCGTGACTACAACAGGCATGTTTTTGTCCTCATTGTATGGGGGAACTCGACTTTGCATTTATGTGTGACCTCACATACATCAGTGCTCCTGTGCATTAAACAGTAGCACCACTAATGATATCGTCATGGCTCATTCTTACCTGGGTCAGAAATGATGTTGCGTGATGTATGTCCGCCTCCTTTGGCCCTCAGCTGTGTTAGGAATGTGTGCCTGTCGGTATTGTGCGGGTTGTTGGTCATCCCGGTAGTCGTCATTCCTGTCCACCTCTATGGGTATCCCCCTTCTGGTTGCGATGTTGTGCAGCATGGCACATACTGCTGCAATCCTGCAGCAGGTGTCTGGTTTATA
Organism: Triturus cristatus; assembly: GCF_964204655.1. Lineage (NCBI taxonomy): Eukaryota > Metazoa > Chordata > Amphibia > Caudata > Salamandridae > Triturus > Triturus cristatus. The sequence continues at coordinate 234,472,061 of NC_140581.1, forward strand.
TTGCAAGGCACCACCAGTCTTATGTTAGATTCGGAAGCGACTCTTCAGAATCCCAAATGTCCTCTCTATCACATTTCTGGTGCTTATGTGGCCTGCATTGTAGCGTTGCTCCTGTGGTGTTGCTGGATTGATGTAGGGGGTGAGGATATATTCACGCAGGGCGTATGCACTGTCATCTACAGGATGGAAGCAAAGGCTTAGCGACAGTGATGATTATACATGTGTGATGCTCATGTTATGAAGAGGTATGTGTACGTACCAAGCAGGAGTCCCTCTCCGAATTCTCCATTGAGTAAGCGCCTGTGGAGTGTGGATGCCACTGTGTCGGAATATGTAGGAGTCGTGTGTGCTCCCTGGAAATTGTGCCACTATGTCCATGATGATGTGCTTGGCATCGCACACGACCTGCACGTTGATGGAGTGGTAGGACTTCCGGTTACGGAAGATGTACTCATTGGCTGAGGGTGGACAGATGGGGACATGCGTGCAGTCAATGCATCCTATGACATGGGGGAATTGGGCCACCTGGTAGAATGCCTGTTTGGTGTGGTCCAACTGCTGTGGGGTTGTGGGGAAGCTGATGTGGGTATGTATCATTGTCAGCATGGCATCAATGAATTTGTGGAAGAAGCGAGATAGTGCGCTTTGTGATACACCTCCCGCTACCGCGAGGACCCCCTGAAAACTTCCAGAGGCCAGTAGGTGCAGGCTGCATAGGACCTGGACGTGCGCAGGAATAGCATTGGTCCGACGTGTCTGGTGCAGCAGTAGTGGTTCAAGGTCTGCAATTAGGCTCATTATCATGGCACGATTGAGACGATACTTGTCGTAGACCTCATCCTCATTTTGACCAAGCAATGTGATGCGCACTCTGAAGACTCTCTCCTGGACCCTTCTCCTGCGGGGAACAACCTTTACAACGCAACTTTTACAACGCACTACTATTACAACGCATTTTTTACAACGCATAATCCATTACAACGCATGACATTACAACGCATGACACTACAACGCATTTTTAAAAACTACCTTTACAACGCATTCCATTACAACGCATACTACCATTACAACGCATACCATTACAACGCATAATATTACACTATACTATCCAACACTTACCCTACTGATGCACCCCCTGGAGTTAGAATAGTAATTTTTACCCCTACACTATCCAACACTTACCCTACTGTTGCACCCCCTGGAGTTAGAATAGTAATTTTTACCCCTACACTATCCAACACTTACCCTACTGTTGCACCCCCTGGAGTTAGAATAGTAATTTTTACCCCTACACTATCCAACACTTACCCTACTGTTGCACCCCCTGGAGTTAGAATAGTAATTTTTACCCCTACACTATCCAACACTTACCCTACTGTTGCACCCCCTGGAGTTAGAATAGTAATTTTTACCCCTACACTATCCAACACTTACCCTACTGTTGCACCCCCTGGAGTTAGAATAGTAATTTTTACCCCTATACTATCCAACACTTACCCTACTGATGCACCCCCTGGAGTTAGAATAGTAATTTTTACCCCTATACTATCCAACACTTACCCTACTGATGCACCCCCTGGAGTTAGAATAGTAATTTTTACCCCTATACTATCAAACACTTACCCTACTGATGCCCCCCCTGGAGTTAGAATAGTAATATTTACCCCTATACTATCCAACACTTACCCTACTGATGCACCCCCTGGAGTTAGAATAGTAATTTTTACCCCTATACTATCCAACACTTACCCTACTGATGCACCCCCTGGAGTTAGAATAGTAATTTTTACCCCTATACTATCCAACACTTACCCTACTGATGCACCCCCTGGAGTTAGAATAGTAATTTTTACCCCTATACTATCCAACACTTACCCTACTGATGCACCCCCTGGAGTTAGAATAGTAATTTTTACCCCTACACTATCCAACACTTACCCTACTGTTGCACCCCCTGGAGTTAGAATAGTAATTTTTACCCCTACACTATCCAACACTTACCCTACTGTTGCACCCCCTGGAGTTAGAATAGTAATTTTTACCCCTACACTATCCAACACTTACCCTACTGTTGCACCCCCTGGAGTTAGAATAGTAATTTTTACCCCTATACTATCTAATACTTACCTTAAATGTAATTTAATATTATGCGTTGTAATGGTATGCGTTGTACAGGTAGTATGCGTTGTAATGGTAATGCGTTGTAAAGGTATTTTTTAAAAATGCGTTGTAGTGTCCTGCGTTGTAATGTCATGCGTTGTAATGGATTATGCGTTGTAAAAAATGCGTTGTAAGTGCATGCGTTGTAAAAGTGTGCGTTGTAACGTCATACATCCTTCTCCTGCGCTGTGCTGCTGCAATAATTCACATCCTCCTTGCAAGCACGTAGAGGGCTGCCATTTTGTGCAAGGAAACAGGGTCTCCTGGCCCTATTGGTATGGCTTACTGATTGTTAGCATCTGTGGCACAATTATTTTTTTTTTAGGTTTTTTATTTTTTGAATGCAACTTTACCTCCTGGTTCTGATTCCCCTTAATCTGCTCATGCTAAATAGTGAATTTTGGTATTTTCGGTATTTGCGACTTTTGATGCATTCATTAGCGAATCTTTATTTGCGATTGGCTAATGCCAGGCGCTAATAGTGATTTCGGTATTTGCGAAGGGGCTTCTTTTTGCGATTCTTTATTTTACCGGGGAATTATTTAGCGATTCTTTATTTTTTCCCTATTTGTGTTGAAGCATTGGGATTCGTTTTTTGCCACTCGCTAACGTGTGATTTTAGCGATTCTGTATTTTTGCGAGTTGATTTTTGGTTGATGCATGTGCCAGTTAGTGAGAGCTACCACAAAGTCAGGTAACTGGCAATGCACCTAGGATGAATCTGCCAGTAGGTAGGTCCAGGTCTTCTGTCTGTTCTCAGAGCACATTTTGTAATCCCAATCCCAACTATACTATTCCTAATGTTAGCACGCCATCTACTGCAAGTCGATGTAATGACTTGCGTAGTAATGGCTTTGCGTGGTAACAACGCGGTCATTGTAACGACCGCGTTGTAATGGCATCGCGATCTGATGCCCATGTTGTAAAGGTCGTTTCCCCTCCAAGCAGGGTCCAGGTGGAGGTTCAAGTTGTTGGAGCTTTTTGTGTCTCTGTAGCTCAGAACAGGAGGACAGCCTTTGGAGTCAATCTGGTAGTCCTGGCTTCAAGCAGTGACGCAGTCCTCAGGCAGCAGTGCAGCCTTCTGTCTGAGGGCACAAGGCAGGCTTAATGCAGCAGGGCAGTCCTTTTGAAGCAGCAGGGCAGTTCTCTGAAGTACATAGGAGGCCACAGGCAGCAGGGCAATGCTCTGAAAGTTCTCTACCGGTCCAGGTGTTAACTGAAGGGTGGGTCTGAGGGTCCTATTTTTTTAACTGGTGCCAGCTTTGAAGGGGAAGAAACTTGCAGAGTTTCCCCACCCACAAGCCTGTGGTCTCCTGTATACTTCAGATAGACCTTGATGTGAAGGCCCTAGATTGGCTTAAAGATTTTCTGGCTGACAGAATCCAAGTGGTCGCACTACATCTTTTCAATTCTAGATCTATGACCATAGACAAAGGGGTTTGTCAGGGTTCTTCCCTGATCTCTACCCTCTTTATCATTTATGTAGTCCCTCTTGCCAAGATTGTTCATGTTTGTGGCTTTCAAATTATATTGTACACCGATGATACCCAGTAAATAATCTCATTGGGCAGGATTTTGAGTTGTCCAAAGTCAGATTCATCGACTTCATGTGTAAGGTGGCCACATGGATGACCATTAACAGTCTTCAATTGAGTGGAGGAAAGACTGAGAATATCTTGTTAGACAAAACACGATCACTTTGGTCAGATGACTGGTGGGCTACAGAGCTACGGGCGGTTCCGTCCCCTATGAGAGTAGTAAAAACTGGGCTTCCTGTTGGATATTAATTTATCCATGAAAGATGTGGTACCCGTTTCAACACACTATGGCTAATATAAAAAATATTCTCTTGAGCTCTAGGAGAACACTGGTCCAGGCCCTTATCACCAGTCATCTGGATTATGGAAATGCTCTTCTTGTAGCAGGCAATGAGACGTTCCTCTCCAAACTTCAAGTGGTTCAAAACACTTTGGCCACCTAGTCTATAGACTTTCTGCTGGTACTCCTTTGACACCTACCCTAAGAACTTTGCACTGGCTTCCAGTTAAGAAACTTTCCTTGTTCAAGTTTCTATGTTTCACTCACAAATCTCTAATGGGGAATGGTCCTTCCTACCTTCGAGTCAAGCTCTAATGGCATCAGTGGCGTGGCTAGTCCATGTGCCGCCCGTGGTGTTCTCTGCGTTTGCCGCCCATGGCGGCATGAAAGAGCGGGAGGGGGGTGCTGGTGATTCCTGCGATGGTCGCAGGTAAGGAGGGAGGCCACCGCCCACAAAACATGTGACGCCTGGGGCGGGCTGCCTCCCCTTGCTACGCCACTATATGGCATCCCAGGGGTGCTGGTGATTCCTGCGACGGTCGCAGGTAAGGAGGGAGGCCACCGCCCACAAAACACGTGACGCCTGGGGCAGGCTGCCTCCCCTTGCTATGCCACTATATGGCATCCCAGCAGAAACCTGGTATGACATTGTTTGTAAATGTGTTCAGGCAGCTCCTTTGAAATGTTAGTTGGTAAGGGAACAGTTCTGCCCCTCCCATCCAGAGAGGATGGCCTTTGTTGCCATCTCCTAGCCCCCCTTTGTCTCACTGTCTGGGAGGAATACACAAATGCCAATGGCAAACAGTCATGTGACCCAGGACACAGGCTGCAGGCACCAAATGGTTAGGACAAGAAAATGTCAACTTTCTAAATGTGGCATTTCAGAATTGTGATTTTAAATCTGACTTTAGCATTAAAGAGGATTTTACATTACAATTCTTTAGAGACCAAACATGACATTTCTACCTATTCCCAAGCAAAAGTTATCACTTACTAAATGTAATAAAGCAACCAAATGTTATCCTACGAGAGAGGAAAGCCTTGCCATAGTGAATAAGGAATTTAAGAGTTTTCAGTATCCAGACATGCAAAACTTTGAAGTATGTGTCCAACTTTTTAAATACACTGCGCCCTGCCCTAAGGGCTGTCTAGGGACAACCTTAGAGGTGACATATGTATTAAAAAGGAAAGTGTAGGCTTAGCAAAAAGGGTTATTTTTTGCTAAATCAAATTGGCAGTTTAAAACTGTACATAGGCTACAATAAAACTGTACATAGGCTGCAATAGCAGGACTAAGACATCTTTTGTAAGGCTACTTATGTGGATAGCACAACAAGTGCACGAGGCTGACAAGTAGCATTTAAGTTACAGGCCATGGGTACATGTTATACCACTTACTTTACTAGGGACTTATAAGTAAATTAAATGTGCCAATCAGGAGTAGGCCAATTTTACTGTATTTAAAGGAGTGAGCACAAGAACTTTGGCACTGGTCAGCAGTGGTAAAGTGCACACAGTCCTAAAGCCAACAAAAACGAATTTCAACACACAGGAGGGGAGTAGGCAAAAGTTTTGCCCCTGTCACCCAAAGGCTGACAGGTGTAAGAGTAGTGATAACTTAAAATTTCCCCAATAACATCTAACAGACAAAAAGAACAACAATTGGCCAAACAGCAATGCAATAAAACTCCTGATTGACAACAACTAAATGTACATGAGATGCGCGAGGCCGTCTAAGTGCCTTTTTGCTCTGGACGGTTGGCATTTTTAATTGCACTTTGGTCACATTCTATTGATCATGTCCAGCCACGTGCTCTTCTTTTAAAGGTAAATACATTTATTCTCTACAGAACCATATGTGACAAACAGTTTCTAAACATGTAATGGGAAGTTTCCATTCCATTATCTCCAGGAAGTCTGCAGGAACGTAAATAAAACATGATATTTAATTTGTGGTTGATTGTAAAAGATCCTGTCAGGGGTGGTAGTCTTTCCCCATTCATGGTTTTGGTCCGACCACCTGCATCATATTGCGGCTGTTGTACAGAAGGGCTGTCTGTTGGTGGGACCTTCACCGGCAGGCCGTCAGTCATGAATGTCTGCCTCCAGCAATACTCTTCAGCACTTGAAGTAGCAACTTTCTGCGTTATGGTCCGCAGAGAGTTTTTGATTCCTCTCCTGAAAGTAGCATCCCTGCTGGATGTCTGTTTTCTCAAAGAGGTCACAATGCAGAGGAGCTGAGAAAACTACTTTGCAGGAAGATGCTGCTTGCCTGGGAAGATTTAAACTGAGGAGTGTGAGTATTGTGGGAGCTCACATGTGACCGTGTCCAGAAACAGCTGCCCAGATGGACTGACAAAGGGAACGTGGGCCAATGCAACTAGGACAGACGAGGCCTTATTGTAACCTTCCCTTGAAAAGTAAAATGTTTTTGTCATGTGGACCATCTCTGCTGAGCTAGTGTTTAAAAAAAAACAAAGACCTCATTGAAAGTCAACCACAAGTGGTGCCTTCACCCAGACAGGCACTCCCATACAGCCCCACCTGGAGCCCTCAGACTTTGAGCTCGCTGTACTTGGTTTTGATTCCACCTAAAACAATACACACCTTGGTAGAGGGCCACTTTGAGATCCACTGGAGACCTCATGAAACGTCTTGCTACTTGAACCCAACAATTGCTGCCAGAAACCACTTTAAAAGAATGACTCTGGTTATGAGATGGGGGTGACATTCCTATCTCTGTCCAAACAGGAGTATGTGCAGGTACTGACATTTCGAGTAGTGATAATTATTACATCCAGCCGTTTTCCCTGCCAGGTTTTGGAAGGTCAATCCTGCCAGAATTTAGCATAGGAAAAAAAACTGAAAAAAGAGAAAGTCATGTGGAATATGGTGCGTTAAACACCTATTCTGCATGCTATGCCTCACTTACAAGGGAAAAATATGGGACATGAGGTACTTCTCCTACCCGGTAAATACCTCATCCTAGGATAATGACATTGATCAGGTTTGGTAAACACCTCACCCTCTTCTGACCCTCTCAAAATTAGGGTCACAGAGTCAGATTGATTTAGCCTTGTGGCTGCCTTTAGTTATTAAATAAGAAATATTTAACTGTTGAACTGCGTCCTATTTTATATCAAACAACAGTGTCTCAATGCGGATTTCATTGTAAGGACCAATTATGCAAAAGCAAAAAATTAAATAGAGAACTTGTTGGAGGAATAAATCCACATAGGGAAAAACACAGGGAGACGGAAGGTGTAGAATTACATGTATTAAGAATGCTCAGCACATGATGGACATATTAAACATCATATGTACAAATCACATGGACAAGAAGCACTGCGTAACATTTACTGGCAATGTAACCAACAAAATACTGTGCACAAGTGCTCGTGAAAATTGTGATGGTGCAAGTGACACATGAAGTGGTATATACAGCGGTGAACAACGGGGTGCAACAGGGAGAACAATGGTACAATAAGTCTGACACACTTAGGGCATCCAAACAATTAATGCTGGAAATTTACAAAGAACAATAGATCGAATGCCCGTGGCAAAAGGGCGCCAAAATTAACGCTGTTGAAGTCGACGGCGTTTCGGCCTGTAGAAATCTAGGCCATCATCAGGACTGGTTACATATACTTTGGGGCAGTGTTGGGGCCAACCGGAGGAAAGGGTCAATCAATGAGACACGGCCTCGAGGTAGTTCAAGAGGTCCGTGAGTAAATTCAATAGTGAGATGGGAGGGCGGAACGCAACCCAGTCAATCGGTAATGATTAGAGGGCGAATAAATCGGCCTTAGGAAATCCGTGGCGTGTCAAGAGCCGGCGTGAGTCAGGCAGTGTTACTGACTCACGCCTGTGAGTGTTACTGCCTGACTCACGCCGGCTCTTGACACGCCACGGATTTCCTACGGCCGATTTATACACCCTCTGATCATTACCGATTGACTGGGTTGCGTTCCACCCTCCCATCTCACTATTGAATTTACTCACGGACCTCTCGAACTACCTCGAGGCCGTGTCTCATTGATTGACCCTTTCCTCCGGTTGGCTCCAACACTGCCCCAAAGTCTATGTAACCAGTCCTGATGATGGCCTAGATTTCTACAGGCCGAAACGCCATCGACTTCAACAGCGTTAATTCTGGCGCCCTTTTGCCACGGGCATTCGATCTATTGTTCTTTGTAAATTTCCAGCATTAATTGTTTGGATACCCTAAGTGTGTCAGACTTATTGTACCATTGTTCTCCCTGTTGCGCCCCGTTGTTCACCGCTGTATATACCACTTCATGTGTCACTTGCGCCGTCACAATTTTCACGAGCACTTGTGCAGAGTATTTTTGTTGGTTACATTGCCAGTAAATGTTACGCAGTGCTTCTTGTCCATGTGATTTGTACATATGATGTTTAATATGTCCATCATGTGCTGAGCATTCTTAATACATGTAATTCTACACCTTCCGTCTCCCTGTGTTTTTCCCTATGTGGATTTATTCCTCCAACAAGTTCTCTATTTAATATTTTGCTTTTGCATAATTGGTCCTTACAATGAAATCCGCATTGAGACACTGTTGTTTGATATAATGTACAGCCCCAGTCTCACTGTGGTTTACGGTTGCTTGGAATGCACTTCTTATCAAACCAGGTTCAAGGCCAAGTGAGGAAATGGGAATAAAATGTTCATCCATGACTCTGCAAAGATTTAGACTGGTTCAACTAATGCAAATATAGAAATCAATGCTAAACCTTTGGTGACCTTATCATCTACACATGCTCTTAAACTATCAATGAAAACATCTGGCAAATACACTCTTGAAAATAAACTGTATGTTAATGCAATAAAAAAAGATTCCCAGGTCAGGATGTCACAAAGTATGCAAAGGGCTCTGATTGTGAACGCTAACTCTTGCCTCTGGGGGTGTATGTAAAATAACATGGCATATGTCTTTGTAAAGCGTACATTTACTCCTTGGGGAATCTTTGGGCTGAATAGCATGTTTATTGTTACTCAGGTCAATGGGACTGCTTTCATCGACATTGGAAGAATGGAAGGCTGAGTGGCTACTATGAGGTAAAAGATAGATTCCTGGAGTGGTTTACTGATCCAGGAGACCTGGCGATTTATTGCAGACCTTGCCATGCATGGTCTTAAAATAGTGCTCCCAGGAAACAAGTTTCCCAGAATGTATCTCAGGAAAGGAACATGTGTCTAGGTCACCTAGGGCTGTATTATACATTGTGCCCCGGGATGCATTGTACATGCACACCTACTTTGTGCACCTCTAGGGCACAATGGTAGTACAGAAGGGGCTGCAGATCCCTTTGCATTCCCTTCTGTAATACTGATAGTGCTGATGCATATGTAACTCTAGGGAGGGAGTTCCCTCCTTTGCATGGGTGTGTGGCGAATTGCGACTTTTAGATGTGATTCCCACTACTGGATGGGATGGAGTAACACAGGGCAATGACAGCCCTGAATTTGTGTACGCTTATACTCATGTCTGGGATGGTAATTATGTTTCAGAAGGAAATGTTACCTTAAATTAACAATATTCTTTAACATTTTATTATTAGTATTTATCCTGTCTCTGCATTTTTCTTTGATTGTAGTTTTTTATGTGAATTTACTTGAAAGCCTGCATGCATATTTTATTATATACTACTGGAAAAGCGTAATTTTGGCTCCACCCTTTTTTGTTGTGACCATACCATATATGCATACCCACGGTTTCATGTATTTGTGTGATTTAATATCATTAATGTAACAGATATAGACGGTGCATTTACTGTATAATCTCGACATTTATATGAATGTGCATACTAATGTTTTTCTTACAGTGTCACTGAATTGCCATTCTCATATGTATCTGCATTTGGGTTTTTTGAATAATATTGGTAATTCCTGTGCAATCATGCATTCATTTAAATCATAATCAGCATTTGCATTATGACTGTATATGTACCCATAACCATACATTTAAAGATGTGTACTGAATGGTTGCTACATTAATTTGACCAAAGGCTGAACGCATTTGGATTTTAAATGTTTAACCTTCAATGCAAACGTTTGTTTGGGTTGCAATGTTTTTCTCTCCTCTGCAGGTGCATTTGTATGATCTCATAGTTATTGAAAGGCACTTTGTGTATGAGAGATAGTGAGGCTCGGGTGGAGTATTATTGGGAAGGACGAGAAGCGTTAACAAACTGAGAGAATGACCACTGCATGTACTGTATCTGGACATAGAAGGAATCCAAGGACGTTCTAATGTGCGGATCAGAAGAGGAGAGTTTTCAAGTGTAGTTGCCAAAGCTTTACTGTGAGAAGATGGAAGAGCCTTGAGACATGTGATATAGGATTTTCGAATGTTCGTTGGTGGATTTAATTGGTGATCACACCTCAGCTTTACACAGATTCCTTTTACACTTCGAGGGGTACAGACCTCTGATTTTTCTCTGCTGTGTGGCTTTATGCTATACAACACCTTTGACTTGAGATCATGTGCGGCCTCCGACTGGCTGACAGACACCTTGAGCCTGTTGGAAGCTGGCCATATTGACCGTCTGGTTTTAATCCATTGATTGACCATGTAATCGTAATATGGTGGTCGGAATTCAAACCAAGGATGTCGGTCAGTAAGCCTCCAATGAGCAGTCGGAGGCTTACAGACTGACATCCTATTTAGGGCTTGTATTGTAATTGTCAGCAAAGGATTTGTGGTGCTTGTCGAGAGATGGCATTGACAGCACAATTAAGACAGAGACATTTATATGGCGTGTGAAAGTGTGATGTAGTTAAGGTGGTGGTTTAATTTGAGTGTGTGTTGGAGTAGGACAAAAAATGTTATTCTGAATAATTTCTTGTTCGATTGAATACTGTTGATTTCTATAGCAGAGCAGACAAACTTATTTGTTGCAATTGCTTTACATTTGTACAGACCTCTGCTTTGTCCCTGCTGTGTGGCTTCATACTATACAATACCTTTGACTTGAGAAAACTTCTACAGAAGGTCTCCACAATGTTGAGGCCTTACTGCCTTATTGGATCAATTTAGGGTTTCCTTAGTCTTACTAATGAGGTTAGACTTAGATAACCTGGCTTTACTTCCGCACAGGCAAATCATATTCTGATAATCAAATTCTGTTCCTAATTTTCTGCATTGCCATTACTACATTTTTTGTTTCTTTCATGTTGTTAAGGCTTAATTTTGTCAGACAGTTTGGTCTGCCAGTAGTAATTTTATATTTTTACAACGCATTCTTAAGACTGGTGTATATCAGTTGGTTTTGAATTTGTAATAAATCAATACTTAATATCATCTACCGGCTTTGAGTCCTCACTGTGTGGCCAGATGGGCTACACTGTAAAATGAATTTGTAGATGATGCTAACTCCTTTCTATTCTTCAGGCCCCTAGAAAGTTCCATTTAAGAGAGGTTTGGACAAAAGGCTCAAGTACTCTAGCAGATGGTAGCAGAGCAAAGATGCTTAGGTCCTGAGATAGGGTATTTAGAAACCCTTTTATTAGAATAGTTCAGATCTTAGCCCCAGACCTAGAGTCCATGTTTTGATTTGGAGGATTGTCAGAGTTCCAGCAGTTTGAAACAGAGCTGTAACAGCGGAGGAGTGAGTATCAATAGGATTGCGCATTTGAATGGCTATTGTTTAGCTTGCGTTGTTTATGATGACTGTGTGATGCTTGGCGGAGATGTTGTGTGAATGTGGTGCTTATGTGCAGAAGTTAAAGTTGTTATCAGGCCCGACATGGCCTAAGATCCCGGAATGATATTAAAAAGTGTAGCAGACACTGTATTGTAGTTGTCTGCTAAGGTTTTGTGGTGCTTATTGTGAGATGGCATCGACAGTATAATTGAGATAGGGACATTTATCTTGTGTGTGAGAGTGCGGAGTGGTTTGTGGGGTTTCATTCGAGTGTGTCGAAAATTGTTCTTCCAAATCATTTCTTGTATGATTGATTACTGTCAAATTCTTTAGTGGAGCAGAGAAAGTTATTTGTTGCAATTGCTTCACAGTTGTTTGCATGCGTATTGCTGAGGAGAGTGAGTTTGTGAAAATTGTGAAGCAAGGTAAACTGCTGATAAGAGTGAGATTGATGTCATGGTGTGCAGTGCGGAGACTGGTCAGTTGGTGTAAAGCCACGCTGTTATTGGTTGTCTACATCACAGAGTGCCATGCTGGTATTGGTGGATGATTCTAAACAAGAATTGTGGGTAAACCAGTATTTCCTGGTTTAAACAAAATTCTATTTGTGATTGACAATTTTCCTAAAAATGAAATGCTTTAAGGCTATACAAGATTTGATTAGGGGAGATGTGATGATACCTGTTAGAGAGGAAGAAGAGGCACCACCTGAAGGGATGACAGCCATTATATGGCAGTACATGTAGGGCTCCATACCTGTATTTGGTTTAAACAAAGGCATAGGATTACTGAGAAAGAAGGTGCACTGGCATTTACATGCAACGGTACATTTAATGTGAGAATCATTGAAAATTTAAGGAGGATATTCTTTGGGATGAAACCACAGCCTAGACTTGCAAAGTTTGAAGTACTAATTGCGTGGGAGTGAGGGGCTCATGCCTGAGAGAAGGAGAAGCATAAGGGAAGAGCTAGAAAGGCAGTGCACACTTACGCTGATGCGAGGTAGAATGCAGAATAGAAGAAATGGAGAGCTGACATGATAGAGGGGGCCATGGTGTATCCCGCATGAAAAAGGGATGAATTTGAGAAGAGAAGAAGAGAGAAAGATGGGATTAGACAAAAGAACAACATGAGAGAAACCGAAATAGTGACAGTGACTCTAGTGATAGTCTTCTAAATGTGTTGTTGCCAGAACCCCCACCACCGTATAACGAGAATCAATCAAGGGGGGGGGGGGGAGGTGGAAGCCCTGGAGTGGCTATCGCACAAATAAATGTGATTCCTAATGTGGTGGGAGCTACCCCAGTGAATGTGAATCCAAATTTGATGGGAGGGAATCTAGGGATTTGTGCCTCTATAGCTCTTAATGTCCAAAATGCTCTCACTGCCCTGGTTACCATTGGTCCTGTGGTTCCTACATAAAACCTTAGTTCCGCAGGGAATATAACACACAACTTGGCTTTCCCTGCCAAGCTAAAAGCCCCAGAGAATGTTCGTGCAAGTTTGAATGTGGGAAGATTTATCCCCTTAGTTCCAATGAATGTGAGTTCCCCTTGTGCGAGTGCAGGTTCAACGATGAACCAGACAGGATTCTGACCTTTAAGCTAATTTCTGGGAATGCCAGATCTAGGTACGCTTACCTATGAACCACCCTTAAAAGCCCACAGTTGCATCACCAGAGGGGAGGCAGCACCTAAAGCCCCTAAGGTGCAAGCTAGTTTTAACATTTAGGAGTTAGATGAGTGGTTGAAGATTCTTAATGCCACTTAGGAAGAGATTGGAAGTATAGAAATTAGTCAAGGAACGATTAAGTCATCATTGAGGTTAAACCTGGTGGATGCAGGTAAATTAAAACTTGAATTGGATTAAATGATAAGTGGAAGTCTTAAATTGTTGCAATTGGACACTTATCAGGGAAGTGAACTTTTGTTTTTGAGTAAGGATGTTATTAGACGAGCAAGGTCAATCCTACGAAAAATTGTCTGAAATAGCTCAGAAATATGAAGTAGATTTGCACTGAACTAAAGCTTTGCAGAAAAGCCACTGTCTGCTTTAGTGATGAGGACATAGAGTTTCCGAGAATACCAGGAATGAAGCTGCAAATTCGGGAATTTACTCAAAGTATTCTGACTTGGGGTGCGCTAGATAAGTGGGAAGGTAAATGGGTTAAGAAGAAAGGTCTGAAGAGATCCATTGGGAGAACCGCTTCCTCCCATAGAGGAGAAACGGGTACTACAAGTTTTCCCTTGTGCGAAGTACCAAGTGGATGTTATGTCCATGTTCCTTGGAGTAGAAGTGATCTTTCGTCATTCACCAATGATTTCCCCAGGTTGAGAGAGAAACCAATAGAATGGTTCAAGCAAATTGAGCAGCTTGTGAAAATCTCTAAGGTTTTGTGGACTAATCTGAATACATTGTTTGACATTGTGGTTCCAAGTGACTTGTGGACAGTATTTAAGAAAGCCACTGAATTACCCAAGAGAGAGCCAGCAAGAGATCCATTGACTAATGGTCTTTCACCCATAGTGTTGATAAAGTATAACCAGGTGATGACATGGTTGAAGTCTAAAGTGTTGCCCCAAGATATTGACTGGGTCCAGATTGACCGAATGACCCAGGAACCAAAGTAAATGGTTCATGCATATCATGAGGGATTGTTGTACGCATTTAAACAGTACAGTGGAATGGAGACACTAGAGCCCAATGATATGGGATATTTGTGTTTAGTTTTGTGACAGGATTGAGCCCTGAAATCAGCATGATGATTCAGCAGCATTTGATTATTTGCCAGAATAAGTCAGTAGATGATATTTTAAGATAGGCCAAATACTGTGACAATGAAATAAACATGAAGCAGGAGAAACTGATGGTGGCACAAATGAAGGCTGCTGAGAGAGGAGTTCAAAGTCAGCCTTTTGTAGGGAATGTTCCCTCCAGGCCAGGAGTGTATCAGCGGATAGCTCCTGCAGTGCAAGTTGAAGGTAGATTTCAGCCTCAAGGTAGAGGTTGTGCCATTCCAATTGACCTGAGCACTGGGATTGTTGTAACTACTTTAAAGAAGTCTAATCCCAGCCATTATTGCAAAAAGTTGGGGTATTGGAAGCTGGAATATGTCTTAATCCTGCAAATCAAAGTCAAAATCCAGAGTTTACACAGTCTTAGAAAAATAACCCCATGCAGTCACAAAATGTGCAGAGACCAAGGTTTCAAAATGTCAATGTGCCACAAGCCCCAGTGATGCACGTTCCACAACCCCCGATGCCACAGCAAGCTGCTAATGTTCCCAGATTTACTTCACATCAGGCTCCAAAAACAAACCAGACTTCTTTACAGAATAACAATCCTTTTCAGCAGTATGTTTGACAATTATGGCTCTGATCAGTCGGCCTGACGGTGCCCGAGAGCGGAGGAAGATCGCATGTGTGGCGCAGTCTTAGAGGTAGACCAGAGTGGTCTATTAATAGATGGTAAGGTAAAGGCTACCCCATATTGATTTTAGGTGATTCTGGTGCTACCCGTTAGTCAGTGAGAATAGTGGAAATTCCAAATCTACCCCTCTCTGGAAAAATAATCCAAGTTATAGGCGTTGCAAATAAGCAAATAAGCAAATGACCAATCCTGTAACTGAAGATCTGCCTGTAAAAATAGGAAATTTTGAGGATAATCATCAATTTATGGTATGTGATTCGTGTCCTGTGATTTTGTTGGGACGCGATTTATTGTGCAAGCTGAATTGCACTATTTACTGCACACTAAGAGGTGTGGAGTTTCAAACCCATGATGATGACGTTGTCTTCAAATTCCAGCAATTGAACTGTTCTTTATGATGACAAGTGAAGTGTTACCCTTGGATCTCAGAGATACAGTGAAGTCAGAAGTGTGGAATTTTTCAGAGAGGACATTGGACTCATCAAAGGAGTTGAGCCTGTCTGTATACAGATAAAGCCAAATGCTGAATACTTAAGAACACAGCAATATAATCTGACCCTTGAAACAGTTGCTGGAATTACTCCAGTAATCGAGGCAATGATCCAACAAGGTATTCTGCTTGATTTTGTTTCAGGTTCCATGTGAGTCTGAGTTGTTTTCTGTCATCGATTTGTGTGAGTGCAAAAACAACAGTTGATGGACAGAATGCAGAACAATGTCATACATTCACCCCAGTACAGAGATCTGGGCCTAAACCCTTGGTTTTTTTGCTCACCATGCCGTTCCAGTGTGAACCCAGCCATATGCAAATCAGTCTTGACCCTGTGCCTCATGGGAACTGTCCAGCCCGAACTGCCAAGCCAGGTCCTCCCTGGACTGGAAACAAGCATCCTAGGACCGGTTTCGGGGTTTCACCCCTCTTCAGCCAGGATAGCTTGATTCCAGTGGCATGGAGAGCACAGGACCCACGTCTGGGCATACCCTTCCCACTCGGGGTGACAAATGCAAAAACAACAGTTGATGGACAGAATGCAGAGCAATGTCATACATTCACCCCAGTACAGAGATCTGGGCCTGGATCCATAGTTTTTTTGCTCACCATGCCGTTCCAGTTTGAACCCAGCCATATGCAAATCAGTCTTGACCCTGTGCCTCATGGGAGCAGTCCAGCCCGAACTGCCAAGCCAGGTCCTCCCTGTACTGGAAACAAGCATCCTAGGACCGGTTTCGGGGCTTCACCCCTCTTCAGCCAGGATAGCTTGATTCCAGTGGCATGGAGAGCACGGGACCCACGTCTGGGCATACCCTTTCCACTCTGGGTGACAAATGCAAAAACAACAGTTGATGGACAGAATGTAGAACAATGTCATACATTCACCTCAGTACAGAGATCTGGGCCTAAATCCATCGTTTTTTTGCTCACCATGCCGTTCCAGTTTGAACCCAGCCATATGCAAATCAGCCTTGACCCTGTGCCTCATGGGAACAGTCCAGCCCGAACTGCCAAGCATTGTGTAAGGCCTTCCACTCCATACCCTTGCAGAAGGAAATACAGTTACTCTTTGCATTTCAGCAGTCGTGTTTGGGCATGGTGCAGAGTCCCACAAGGGTATACGGCGAGCCCATCTATTTTTAATCAAATCCTTAAAAAGAATCTGGAGTCCTTGGTTATGCCCTGTACCTCTGTCCTGGCGCAGTATTTAGACGACCTGCTGATTGAGTCAAACACTCAGGAAGCTTGAAAGATGAATACTATTTGCCCTGTTGAACCACTTGGCTGAGAATGGACATAAGGTATCCCTCAATAAGTTATTGAAGGAAGTCCTGTATCTCAGACATCACATTGAAAAAGGAAAGTAACACAGGAAATAATCTCAGCGATTCTACAAATGAAACAGACAAAAAACATAGAAATGTTATTGGGAATGGTGGGTTACTGTCGCCAATGGATACCCAACTTTTCCTAGTGGCCAAGCCTTTACAGAGGCTGACACACAAGGATGTGTTGGATCCGGTACCCGGGGATAATGATTGCTTGGTTACCTTCCTAGAGCTGAGAGAAAGTCACTGCCGTACCCAGCCATTGGTTACAAAAAAGAGTTTTTGCTTATCTGCAGTGAGAAGGTGTGCTGTGCTTTCTTGGTGCTTACACAGACTCATTAAAGTGCCCCTAGACCTGCTGAGTACTTCTCTGCTACCCTTGATCCAGTAGCTGCAGCATTGCCTGGATGTCTTCAATCTGTGGCTACTGCCAGTATCAGCATAGAGAGATGTGAAGGCATTGTTCTGGGTCATTCTTTAACTGTGTACATACCTCCCTCTGTAGAGATACTATTGATGCATACTCACACTCAACACTTAACAAAAAGCCTCCTGATTTGGTATGAACAGATCTTATGGTGGCTGAAAATGTTACCTAAAAGATGTGCTGTTCTGAACCCTGCCACCTTGTTGCTCCTTCCTGAGAATGACAATGATGAGAGTGAAGTGGAGCGTGACTGTCCAGATGTTACTGAACTGTGCACAAAGCCAATACCAGATATACAAGATGAGCCACTGTTTGAATCAGATTTTACCTTGTATGTGGATGGCTCATGTTTGTGGATGGCTCATGTTTGCGAGACCATGAGGGAAATTTACGAGCTGCCTATGCAGTTTGTACAATTTCAGGAGTAGTTGAAACTTCATGGTTCCAATTAGTATTTTCCACACTAAGGCTGAATTGATTGATCTTAGTAGAGCATGTTGTGTCTCTGACCAGCAAACAGTGACCATTTTCAGTGATAGTCAGTATCACTTTTGTGTCGTTCATGACTTCGGACAGTTATGGTCCCAGAGGGGGTTTATGACCTCTTCAGAGTCCCACATTCAGACCGGAGAACAAGCAAGAAAGCTTCTTGAGGCCTTGCAACTACCGGCTCTGTTTGCGAATGTCAAGTGCACCACTCTTTGTAAAGGAGATGATTATGTGACCATTGGCAATAGATGTGCTGGCAAGGTGGCAAAGTCCTGTGCTCATAATACTTGCACCTTTAATGGCAAATACATCAATGAAGGGACATATGAGACTAACTACAACCTTTTGTTAATGACAGCTGATATGTGGGAAGAAGTCAATAGGCTTCAGAAAGAAGTATCAAAGGCAGAATAGCAGAGCTGGGTTAATGCAGGTTGTGTCAAGCGGGATGAGGATGAGATTTGGGTTTCAGGAGATGGAAGACCTGTGTTGTCAAATAATCTTTTGCCTCCAATGGCTAAGCATTATCATGGCCCGACTCATGTATGGAGGGATGGCATGGTCAGGTTGTTTTGGCAGATTTGGTTTAATCCAGATTCAAATTGATAGCTGAAGCATTGTGTAACAGATGTGTTGTGTGTCAACTGAACAATATAGAGAAAAGGACTGCAGTGACATTGCGCCACATAGGAAGATCAGGTGGTCCCTTCTACAGGATGCAGTTGGATTTCATTGGGGTGCCCATGTGTAATCGGCTGAGATATGTCCTAGAGATTGAGTGTGTACATTTTTTCACGCTGGGTTGAGTCATACCCGACTAGAAAGAATGACAGTCTCACCATAGCCAAGTTACTTTTGAGGTAGTTAATTCCTAGGTTCGGCTGCCCGTCTTCTCTGGAATCGGACCAAGGCACTCACTTCAACAATAAAATCTTGAGTATGCTGTGTGCAGCTCTGCAAGCTGAACAGAGACTGCATTGTAGCTATAGACCTGAGGCTCCAGGTCTGGTGGAACAGATTAATAGGACATTGAAATCAGGACTTACAAAAGTGTGTGCTTCTACGTCTTTGAAGTGGCCAGATGCCTTGCCTCTTATGTTGATGAGTTTTCTCAGCATACCTGATCATAGGACAGGATTTTCCCGCCATGAAACCATCATGGGAAGAGAAATGAGATTGCCAGCTGTTCCTGCAAATGCACTTGTGAACATTACAGATGACATGCAATTTGATTAATGCAAAAGACTGGCTGACGTGGTGTGTTCTGTGTCTCATCAGGTGTAAGCTGCCACAGCCCCATCACATCAGGAGCTGTGCCGTGACCTTAGTCCTGGAGACTGGGTCTTGGTGAAAAAGCACATCCAAAAGAGCCTCGCTGGTGTGGTCCTTTCTGGGTGTTCCTGGTCATGACAATTGCTGGGAAGTGCAGAGGTCTCCCAAATTGAGTGTCTGCTGCTCCCACTCACCGAGTTTGTGTCCCCTTGTTGATGAAACAGCACCTCTTCCAGAAGTGCTGGTGGTGGTCGAGAGATCATGGGAGCAGGTTAGGCAAGCTGTAGGGAACCAGCAAGAATCTGAAACAGCACTTGCTCTGCCTGAGGGGGGTCTTGGAGAGTCGGCAGCTGAAGCTAAAGCAGAAGAGTCTAGTCCTGTTGTTGTGAATAGCCTGACACAGACCCTGAAGAAGGGCCTAGTGCTGTAGAACTGCGAGTGGCAGCAGGAGAATGTTGGCCGAGAAGACAAGCGAGGGGGAGATTAGTTCCACAAGAAGAAGGCTCCAAGCTATTCCAGAAGATACTGAGGATTCTGATCTGAGTGACGGAGGAGGTGAGTGGACTGTACTCAGAAGATCAAAATGAGCAACAGTGCCCTGTTGGAGGCACTCTTCTCCAGAATGGACTTACTTTGCTGCAAATGAGAGAGAGAGAGAATTCAGGAAATTCTTGGATAACTGTAGAGATTCAACTGAAACTCCATGAACTTGACCTTCAGTTCAATCTTACTTTTGAACTTCCTTTGTTGCTAAGATTGCCTTGAGACATCTTATCTTGGATGTGATCAAATTTCCTTTCCTGGATGCAAGTGAATTCCCTTTGCTAATAAATGAACTGAGACATTTAATTCTGGAACTGATTTTTAATGAACTTGAACCGTTCCTTATCAGACACATTTAAATAGACTTTGTAGAAGAAGTAAGAAGAATACCGAGGCCCAAGGCAGCTGAAGGAGCATAAGGTTCTCCTTTAGAAGAACATGAAGTGGGGCTAAGGAGGTCTCACAAATATTTTGTACATATTTTCATTGCATTTCATTTGAAATTTTTTTGCCGTTGGCACAGGTGGAAACCGACAGAGAAGACATTTTCTGCTGCTAAGTTCCACCCAGCAGTTTGTTTTGAGGAATTAATGGAAGCCAATCCTAAAACTAGTAGATGTAGGTACATAATAGCAAGCACACTAGTGTTTGTAGTTGTAGCACTAATTATTTTGCTTGTAGGATTATATCCATCTACATCTAATCGAGTGGAAACTAAGTCTATAATCATTTCTAAATCCTCATATCCAGGAGGTAACGGCTCCTACACATAGATTCATCTAGAGGCAATTATCCTGCAAATGCTTACATTAAATTGCTTTATTAGTATATTGATAGTTAATTGTTAGTATATTGAGACTATGGATGCTAGGGATTGCCATGTTTGTATGCAACTGCCTGCGTCGGCTACCGAGGGTATCACCTGTCACCATAGTCTGTTGATGTATGGTGTTACCCGTAGTATTTAATTGCCTTCTAACAGATGTTGAGGAGAATATTTTTAATTTGGTTGAAGACAGGAGGAGAAATTTGGAATCTAAGTCAAAAACAGACAAAAATATTAAGAATGAACATAAGTGGTCTAAGTGGACTAAGGAGGAAATAGAGCTTTTAGTGGCAGGAAATCAAGCAGCATTGGCTCTAAATTGGAAACATAAAGGGAAATTATGTATATTTGTGGAGCTGTCTTCATTTGACAATCATTTTGTGGGAAACAGTGAGTATGACTTTATATCTGAAGTTAGGAGAAGTGGAATTTATTTTTGATGGGTAATGATCCTGTTATTCCTGAAGTCTTCTATATTTGTGAAGCACATGCTTACTTCATGTTACCCAGAGGGTGGTATGGTACCTGCTACCTAGGTGTAGTTTCACAAAGATTTATCATCGAGCACATCTCATTGACCCTGTGTGGCAACAGAATTCCAGGCCTAAGTGAGGTGGTGGTTCTGTAGAAGTAGTGGGAGATATTTTGGGTGTAATGATTCCCTCTTGGGGTGTGATTTTGAATGATATTAAGATTAGAAAGTTGTCCACTATAATGGATAGGTTGGCGACTAGTACAGCAGGAACTTTATTACTTATATATAGGGAAATGGTGGCTATCAGGTCCATGGTCTTGCAAAACTGCCTTGCGTTAGAAATCCTGCTAGCAAAAAAGGGCGGAGTCGGTCAGATGTTAAAGGTCCAGCAATGCCGTGCCTACATTCCTGACAAGAGTAACGATTTGAAGAAGTTTATCACAAATATTTCTTACTTGCACAAGGATTTGCAGGAGTTGGAAACAACAGGTCCTTGGGAAGTCACTGGAAATGGTTTGGAAATCTGGGAAGTGGAATTCTGGGCACTAATTTGAACCCCTTGTGTTAATTGCCCCTGATGTACTATTTTTAGTTGTGATCTTTAAGGGATATAAGTGCATGAAAGTCAAACAGGGAGTGAAGAGAAAGAGAGCAGATGTAGAGCTAGAGGAGAGTCAGAGTAGATATCACGAAGACATGAAACGTCTGGAAGAAACTAGACGAAAGATGCAGTAAACGATGAGGTTTTAGCTGGTCCGTTCAATAACATCATATCTTAATTTGTGAACGCCATCAGAGGGGGACTGGAGCAACTTAATTTTGGCTGCACCATTTTTCATTTTGACCATGGCATTTATACGTATACATGGTCTCATGTATTTGCTAATTTAATATCATGAATGTAATGTGGAGCATTTGCTCAGATATAGAATGTGCATTTAAGGTCTATAGCAGTCGACCTCGAGGCTGGGGAACCGGGTTCGAGTCTCGGCAGAGGCTCTCAACATCCTGTGATTCTGGGCAAATCACTTAATCTCCCCGTTCCTAAAAAAAAGAATGTGTCTGTCCGTAACGGAACAGGTGCTCATGTAAAGCGCTCTGATACCCTCAGATCAAGTTTGTGCTATATAAAACTCTCCCATCCCCCAAAAAATATGAATGTGCATACTAATGTTTTCCTTACAGTGTCACTGAATTGCAGTTCTCATATATATCTGCATATGGGTGCTTTGAATAATATTGCTAATTCCTGGATTATCATGCATTCATTTATATGGTAATCAGCATTTACATTATGACTGTGTATGTATCCAGAACCATGCATTTAAAAGTGTTCTGAATGATTGCTACGTTAATTTGGCCTTATGCATTTGGACTTTAATGTTTAACCTTCAAACCAAAAACTTGCATGGGTTGCAATGTTTTCTCTCCTCTCCAGGTACATTCGGATGATCTCATAGTTAGTTAAAGGCACATTGTATATGAGAGATAGTGAGGCTGTGGAGGAGTATTATTGGCAAGGACGCAAAGTGCTGACGAACAAACGGAGGACCACTGCCCTTGCTGTATCTGGAGGTGGAAGGAATCCAAGGACGTTCTAATGGATGGCTCAGTAGAGGGCAATTTTCAAGTGATTTTGCCATAGTTTTACAGTGAGAAGGTGGAAGAGCCCTGAGACATGTAATATGTGATTCTCAAATGTTGTTTTGTGGGTTTAATTGGTTATCACACCTTAGCTTTACACAGATTCCTTTTAGACTTCGAGGGGTACAGACCTCTTTGCTTTTTCTCTGTTGTGTAGCTTTATGCTATACAATACCTTTGACTTGAGAGAACTTCTACAGAAGGTCTCCACAATGCTGACACCTATCTGCTTTATTGTAGCAATTTATGGTTTCCCCACTCATACTAACTAGGTTAGACTTCATTGAATAACCTGGCTTTACTCATGCATAGGCAAGGAGAATGCAAATTATAATCTGATAATCAAATGCTGTTCCTAATTTTCTGCATTGCCATTACTGAATTTCTCGTTTGTTTCATGTTGTTAAGGATTACGTTTGAGAGACGGTTTGGTCTGCCAGTATTGATTTTATATTTTTACAATGTATTCTTAAGACTGGTGTATATCAGCTTGGCTCTGAATTTGTAATAAATCTAAACTTAATCTCATCTGCCGACTTTGAGTCCTCACTGTGTGGCCAAATGGGTTACACTGTAAATTGAATTTGTGGATGTTGCTAACTCCTCTTTATTTGGTCTTGCGCTTAGCTTTGCAGTGCAAAGCATTACTCGCGCAGCGCGAGACCTCTTGTACGGGGTTCTGAAAGCTGACCACACGCTCGTGCGTGTGGTTTTGCTTTCGCCGGCTGCTTTAGCGTGCTTTTAAAAAAAAAATAAGGCACGCAATTGGGCAAAGGCGGGCGCATGTCCCGCCTTTGCTCCGCCCATTCCCATATGTGTCTAGCACGCGCAGCAGCGCGTGTTCGCTTCGCTGCCGCGCTCCCTCGGCCCCGCTCCTCTGTGTTGCGCGTGCACCACTGTTTTCGATTTCCGCCCCCGCTCCTCTGTGTTTCTCCATTCCTACCCCATATCTATCATCCATTTGTGTGGGCGCCCCAGCTGCAGATTCCATACAGCTCGGAGGGTTCGCTTTTCTCTTTCGCAGGACAAGATCTCTCCAGCCATCTCTATTCTCTCCTTTGCCAGCACGTGGCCACCTGACCAATCTCTGTGTGTGAACTTCTGGGTTTAAACAGGTGCAATACCACAAACTGAAACAGGATCCCAGCCAGAGATTGAGCAAGAGGAAGAAAAACAACCCGGGCTAGCCAGCTCCGAGGCGGACACAGCTGCTTTGGGTCGGAGATGGGGCAGCGAGGAACGCCAGACCGGGCAGCGTGTCCTTTCATCATGTTGTTTCCGCCTCTTCCTGCTTCCACCACCATGAAGAACTTTTGTAAATATTGTACAAAGGCTCGCGCCGCTGAACATACACCTGCCATTGTACAGAACACATTTCATAAGTTTTTATGCAAGAAAACTCGTTTTTATTCAAGTAGCTCATAAATTAATTGTGCTCTTTTCTTCCCAGTTCACATTGAAAACGGGTTATTCTAAAGTGTACTTTGACGAGTTATGTCCAAATTAGCGCATGCCAACTTTGAAGGAAAGGGGGTGGGGTCTGCTGGCCACCACTGTCCGACTGAGCAGAGCTACGTGCATTTCTATAAGAATAAAGTATTGGGCGCAAAAATCTCATTCTGCTTCCAGCCGCCACTTTTGTTCTGCATTGTCTGCGCCGTGTTACAACACCTTGGAAAGTGGCCTGGCGGGATCACGGCTGGCAGCCTGGTTTAAAGTGTCTGCTATCACTGGGATTAGCGTGAATGGATTAAACAAATTAGTTCCACGCTTCATTTGAAAATGAAATTCTAATCAAATGAAGCCTGTATTAGTTAAACATTTGTGTCGGGTTACTAGCACCTGTGTCTATGAAAGGGTTGCCTGTACAACACACAACATTGTATATGCAGATTTTTATCATCATGTTTCAGGGCGGGCCCTGGGGTGTAACCAGTGATCACAGGAGGGGCGGGCCCAGGGGTGTAACCAGTGATCACAGGAGGGGCGGGCCCAGGATTGTAACCAGTGATCACAGGAAGCAAGACATTGCGGGGGCTTCTGTGAAGCAAATGCTGGGGCTGTGACACTCCGTGACACTTTTTAGACTAACAATTGCGAACAAGTAGACGCCAAAGTGGAAGGAGCCTTCTTGTTACTCCCCCGTGGCTACGCGCTATTACATTGGGTTGCTATGGCAACATCTTCACACTTACAATCTACGCGCAGCTTGGGAGTAAAGTAAGGGGGAAGAAAAAGCGTTGCACACAGTCGCTATATACGGGACATACCAGTGCCAATAAGTACACAGGAACTTACGGATCTCGCCGTTTCTTTTTAATATATATTCCTTTTCCGTTACAGATGCTGTTTCAACCTTTCCACACCTTGCAATTGTCCTATTTGGAGTATTACTGATTCAATATTTGTAGCATTTATATTTCTCCGCATCCCGTCCAATGACTTTTGGACAGCGGGCTGTTAGATTTCATGCCGCTTTTAATTTTGCGATACGCAGCAGTTTAGTTTGCCTTTGTGTCTCCCTAATGTAAGTTTCTACTTTGCCATACCACATTTTCTAAGCAAGCTGCGGCATTGCGCTGCTAATATAGGAGTTCTTAACTTTAACATTTTTCTGTTACCAGACTGTAACGTCTCTATAGCACAAGCATTAGCTTTTTATTCTTTTATATGTGCCTTCAATATTTGTGTGCAAGCCTTGGCGTTTCATTTTTAAACATATTACTTCTTAGATGTAAATGTTTTCTATTTCGCACACCTTGTAATTCAATTCTTTAATATATTACTTCTTCAATATATATGATACTTGCAGTTTACCTCATTTCCCCCAATAGCTTTTTAGTGGCAGGCTGTTGCATCTTATGCCGCTTTTACTTTGCCAACTAACAATAACATTACAGCTCGCAATCACACTACAATACATGCAACTATTTATATATACAAAACTTCACTACACTGCAAACACAGTCGTACAGCTCACATAATATTTACAATGCCAATAACTCAAACTCTAACAAATGCAAGACCTATCACACTTCAAATGCTTGTTGTTCAGGCAACTAGAAAGTTCAGTTGCAGGGAGATTTGGACATCTGGAAACATTTGATATCCCTAATTTGGTATACATGTATCTGCAGACATATACTATGTAATTTCAAGTTCTCTCCATGCAGTCTGAAACCACACTGAAGTATTGTAGGACTCTATAAACAATTAACAAGCAACTGTGAGGGTATTGGTACATGTTTTAATACATATTTGTGGAATTTCATGGATCTTAAACAAAATTGATTAACGGACAGCAATGGCTTCCACTGAGCTCGATAATTTTTTAGGAGGTAGTGGACACCACTGTTTACCACTAATATTGCTTTGCTTATTTAATTGGTTTGTATGTGTATATGGGCTATTCTCCATTGTAAACAGATTATAACATTTATGCAAAATTGGTCCAATGTGATAAGATTGTTTCTTACTTTCCTTCTACATGTACCCCAAATATGCAACTCAACAGGGATTATCACTAGGATAAACTACTGGTAACTATAGGACTATACAGATGATGGTAAAGCATGATACATTGCAATAGGCAAGGAAGAGATTGGAAAATAATATACATATTTTACATTCATCAGTGCATTTTTTTTATACATTGTACATCTTTGAAAAAATACAGTTTGCTTCAGCCAAAGCAGTTAGTGCTGATGTTTTTTGTCTGTCCGTGAGTCCTTTGGCACAGTTCTTTTTTTATAGTCCTCTCCAGATCCAAAGTCTACTGTATCTTGATAGTTTGTAAGTTCCCCAGGAAAGGGAAACTCCTCTGTCGAGGAATGTGTCCGGTGGCCAAACACCTTCTCCTGAAGTTCAGCAATGTCATTCCTGATGTCCGCCATCATGAGGAGAAGGAAGTCAAAGGAACCAGGCGGGCCCTGGAAAGAAATTAACCATGGTTTATTCAGCATGTGGGAACCTCGCTGGCAACAGACTGAGGGATCTATCTGCAGGACTGAAGAGTGGTGAGGGTAGAGTACATCTTGCATGCAGATAGAATAAAACTTGAAGTATATTATCAAACATAAAGTATATTATCAGACCTAGGATGATAAATTGGCCCAGGCAGAATTTGATTACGCCAGAGTAATTGGAGTAATTTCTGTAATTCTGCTTTAATCTTTGACGCAAAATTACTGATAATTATACCATTACGCCTCCTTCCGGAGTAATTTGGAAGGGAACATCCTTCTGCAAAAGCGCATTTAGAGAGTGCGAGCGACTGCTTCTGCTCACTATTCATGTTCTTCTGCATTTAGCGCTATTTCTTAATGCAAAATGCATCCTTGCATCTATTTTGGACTTGATAAGGCATTTTTGTGCCTAAAAATAGTGCTAAATGCAGAATTACTCTTGCGGTATTCAAGCATCATCTCCCATTATACTTAGATAGTTCTGCATGATTAATCCTCTAATTTCCTTTTACAAGAAGTCTCAAGAGTAGATTTCAACTTTTTGGGATTTAGGACTCTCTTCATAATAGGAACAATTTTCTAGATCTGCAAAATGGCTATCTGGTGAATGATGTCAAAATGCAAAAGAAACAGTAGCCATCATTGAACAAAGGGTCATTATTGAATGCCCATTGCTGGCTATTGGTAGAGATGCATGACAGGGTAGAGAGAACTGTACTTTCTTTACACTCTCTACACTCGATGTCCCCTTCAATAGTTTTATGAAGGTATTTGGATAGACATGTAGGATCACTTATATGTATAATGTTCTTTTTTGGTGCTGTTTTTTTTTGATTTATTAAAGATTTTAATCCAATATTTGTTATCATAACAACATGACTCATCTCAAACCTCTTTTTTACTACTCTTTCCAATGCACTACCCTATTTCTCACCCTATACCTCTATCAATATATCCTCTACATCCACTCTCTCGTTCATCCCAAACCCCATACCACTACTATGACTTCCAAAATAACCCTTTCTAGGCTCTCCACTGTAACTTAGAGTATTTATTGTCATCTACACTAGTTAGAAAATCATTACAATTGCTAAACCCAGTGTTAAAATAAAACACTAACTTACACAGATGAAGCCCCCAAGTCAAGGCTGTGCCCTAAACAATCTCAAGCAATCGTTTGGAATAGTGAGACCTCCTTCAGCTACATATCCTGTCTTTTTCATCTGGTCACATAACCCACCCTCTGCTGTCAGTAGCACTCGGCACTTTACAAACAATGTCATAGATAAATACAATTATGAGGTACAATGATTTTACCTTTAGGATGTCTATGATACGTAGGAAGCAGCGCCAACCACTGATCTGTTAGTCAGAGACGTTTCAAGGCATGGGCAAAGTGAACTCTGGCCCAGGGCCCAAAGTTTCAGGGGTGCCCCTTAGAGAGCTAGCTCTGTTCTGCAGATATTCTTACCCTGATGACCATGAAAAAGTTTTAAACAAATTGTTCTTAAATAATCCCCGACCGCAAAAGAATTCTGACTGGAAACGGGATGTGTGTGAGTGGGTGACGGCGGAGGTGGTGAGAATGAAATTAGCCAGGAAGGATGCTAAGGCTGAGGAAGGTATCCTGGCATGGACCTCTATAAAGGGAGATCAGTTACTTCACAAATGCTTATTCCAGGTTCTGAACAACTTCAGAAAGCTTTTCCAGGCCAGATGACTCCTACCTCCAGCTCTGACCCCCTTACATTCTGGGGAAAGTAAGAAAATTCTGTCCTGACAACGTGAGTGAATCAGCAGCTGATAGAAGGCAGTTTTTTTTTCAATGAGCCTTAGACTTTCCAATACAGATCTTGATGTACAGCCACCAAGATGTTAATGGTGCATCGAGGTCACAGGCCATCTGTAGCCTTTGTTAAAGATACTGAGTAAAATGGGCAAATAGCTATTCGCACTACTGTCACTGACTTGGTCAAATGTAAAACTGAGCACTAAATAAAATTTGTAAAACAGCAATGAATAGGATACTGAAGGCAGTTGAATGGTTTTTAGTTGTGCTACTTCTGGGTTTAGTTACTCTTTTAGGCTGCTCTTTTAATTATAGTTCATTCTCTCCCAATGTTTGGCCTCTACACAAATCATCTGCACACGGTTTGAGTCCCTGTTGACTTCATGTATGTCCCATCTGCCTATCCCTTTTTAGGCAGGTGATAGTGGCAGAACCATTTACAGTAATACACTGCAATCTAGATCCTATTCATTGGTACTAGTCTAAGCTATCCCGTCTTTCGAGGACCCTGTAGGACTTCCTTTGTCAAAAATGGCTTTCTTTATCTTTATGTCCATTTGAGACCATTTACATTTTTATTTCAGTGTGCTTAACCGTATGGCATACAATACTGCTTTGAGTTGTTTATTGCTTTGTAGTGACCACCTTGGTTCTCCCTTAGTGTAGTGTATTAGATGTTTTAGGAGGCTTCTCCTTACGCAGCCACATGTAACACTTGTGTTTTGTGACATTTTATAAATATGCTATACATGTTGTTTTGTTATTCAGTGACTCTTCTAGGGATTCCATGTGCACATTTTGTACAAGGTCATCTAGAATACATGTTGTGCTGTTTTCTCCTCGATCAGCAACAGCTCCTAATGTTTTAGACATAACACAGTAGACCAGCTTCAGCCTTCCAACAGAGTAATTTTATCAATAAACTGTGTCTTGCCCTTTTGAGCGCAGAGAGGGGAAGTCTGACAGAGAGACCTGTCCTAGAATGAACCCACACCAGGTATGGGGTTCATTGCTAATCCCAGAGATCACTAATATATCCCTTTACTTACACTTAAGAATAGGCCCAGACAGATAGATCATTTGCCATGGCTAGGTTGTTTATTGTTTACAGTCTGCCAGTAATTTTGATTACTTTGCCTACTTATCGCAGCACATCTGCCTCGTAATAGACTACAGTAGTTTCAATAAAGGTATTGTAAACTTGCATTGTATCTTTCTTTTGTTTACTGAAAGCATGCATGAGTGAGGGATGAAAGGTGATGATCTGTTTCCACAGTTCCCTTGGGACTAGAGGGTCATGTTCAAGGTTTGTCAAAATCACCTGGTACTCTGAGAAGGTTATGAGTTCAGATGAGGCACTGTGAGCTAGCTGGAATTTGGACGACAGGTACTGACATGGTAGTCCCTACATTCTAATGTCCTGTCATCCCAATGCACAGTTCTGTTTTCCCAGCAGAATCCTTGAGACAGTGGACCATCAAACTTTTATTGGTTTGTATTATCGTGAAGCATAAACTCAAGAAAAGTTAACAGAAAGTTGATGTGTTGATATATCTGACGTGACGAAAAAATGTTAATGAAATTCAAAACAAACCCATTTATTTTCCTAATTTCTAGACTTAATTACAAGATGCTGTTTCGCCCTGCAGCCTTTGTGGTTTTTCATTTCCAGTACCTCTGTGTAACTAATTGATATTCAACTCCACGCGTCACATTTACCCTGCCATTGTGCCACTTTTTGTGATGCCGCTTTGGCGTAAATAATGCACCACGTTGCGTCATATTTACGAAGTGACGCATCTAGGCAGATGCGTCACATCGTAAACCCCTGCGCTACATTATACCTGCGTCAGGTATAATGTAGGCAGGGTGGGCTTTCCCCCGCATCAAAGCCTCATAGAAGTGGCGCATTGAAATCTACAAGATTTCAGTGTGCCACTTCTAGGATGCCTTATGGCAGGTGTAAGGGTGACGCAGGGCCTTTCACATGGGGCTTGCCTCATGTTAAAGGACACATTGCTGGAGTTGGGTCTGTTTTCAGACACACCCCAGCAATGCGCCACTTTTGTGCATACAGATACGTCAGTAATACTGACGTATCTGTAGCTCCTTGCGATATGATGCGCCGTACTGTAAATACTGTGCATCAATGGTTTCGCAAGGAAGGCACACTGATAAGTGTTGCATCGCTGCTTTGCCGCAGCGATGCAACACATCTCATAAATAAGGCCCTAAAAAATGTTAACGCCACGATTATGGGATACTTGCCTGAGTAGTTACACATGAATTTGTTAGTCGGGCAACAAATAGAAATCAAAAGGTATGGGACTTAAATTTTAAGTCTTTTTTTCCATAATTGATTCAAGTGGGTATTAACCGCTGCTTGATGATTTAAAATACTAATTCAACAAGATATTTTTAACATAACAATATTAATGCTAAACAAAAATATTTTTGTTGTTGTCAGAAAACATGCTCAAGAGGCTAACCCTGGGGTCTCCAACCTTTTCTTTAATAAGAGTTATGTACGTTCAATGAAAATCATCCGGTGCTCACTATTAGTATTATAGTATTATAGTATTTTAATAGAGACACGTCAGACATTATTACATTAGTGGCCCCCTTAGATAGATTAGCACCAGTGATCGTCTCAGTGCATCAAACAAGGTTGTCAGCAGTAGTGTAAAAAGGTATTTGTCAATTTGGAATGTCTCTACTTGAGTAATACATAACAATCATAGCTGCAACATCCCCTGCAGAAAGGTAAAAAAATTAGTAATAAGTCTTTCAAACACCAAATGATTTATCACTCAAATATCAGCTTTAAGTACATTTTGGTAATTCCAGCATCAGCTTCGGAGTTCTAAAAATGCACACATTTTTGTCTCAAATACACACTTTTCAATTTTGGTATGCATATATTAATTCAGCAAGGCAAAAGCTTCTAGTGTAGTAGTCTGGGATGCACACAGGGGAGCTAGCTACAGGTACCTCGAGAGCTACCAGTAGCTCATGAGCTACTCGTTGAAGAAGCCTTGGCTAACTTAACTAAAGAATAAATTGTCAATCAGCGAATATTCACTTTCTTTGAAATTCGCGCTACCAGAAATAGAAATGGTCTAAGCTCGAACCAATGAAAAATCATCTTTGCCTCAGAGTTACCATTTTAACTCTCATGAGTGGAGGAGAAGAAAATACATAAGTGGGAGGGAACTGACTGGCACAGACTATGGAACTGCTTTAGCGTATGACAGGTAGCCCAACATCCTACTAAAATAGCACAGGACATAACTTGATTGCCTTTAGAGTAGCTCCCGCCTCAGCAGCTCCTCTAAAGACACTGTAGCTTTCCTGAGAGCCCACCATGTTTCCTGCAGCCATTGAGCAAAGTTTTTTGCTTTTCAAAAATAAACTCCCAAAGACACCCTCCATGTTTTCTCATAATGTGTGGGGGGTCATTTTCAGTCTTCCCTGTTTGGGCTCACCAGGCTGGTCCTAATGGTTACTAACAAGAAAGAAAACGATGTCAGAATGGCCGCCCTGAATAGGAGTGACAGTCTGAAGTACTTACACCATTGGCCCAATGATTTTCGATGACAAAGGCAGAGGAAGCTTCTCTGTTAGAAACATGACAGTTGACCCCACTCTAAATAGAGAGGCGGGCCAAGAGTTTGGTGTTCAGGGTACTTTGCCACGTTTGTCGTGGAGTCCTTGTCCCCCTAACTTTAAAATAAGGGCCTATGCTTGCTTTATAAGGGTTGGTAGAAGTGAAGAGGGATGAGACTGAAGGTCTCTGCTGGTAAATGTTTTGTATGCACTGGACATTGGGGAGGATATTCAATGTGTGGGAAGTCAATATGTCTTCTAATTTTAGCAGCAAAAAAACAGAAATGTAGAACAGAGCAGTATGACTTAGGAGTACGTTGGCATGCATGATGAGACTAGTTATGACACCTTTTATAAAACCAGGGACAATTGATGGGCCTGGTCCTCTAAGATACAAAGTACAAAGGCACCCTGTGTAAAGAAAACCACTGTAGCAGGTATGTGTTGTCCTTTAGCTGCATTTTTGAAAATGTGTTTATTTCAATTAGGACAAACATTGCTTTGTAATAAGTATTTAACCACTTATGTGGTCATTGTTGGTTTCTCACTACCCATATTGTTATTACAAATACAAAAATCATATCTGTTTACTTACTGGGGTTCCTCGTGGCCCTGGAGCACCTCTGTCACCCTGAAAACAAAAAGTGTATTTTGGTTTGTGGGTGCCTCTCTAAGGTTACAGGAGGTTATCTATTTGCATTATTTATAATGTAGAATGGTCCAAACATAACACTTTCAGTTGCAACAGTAGGAAACAAACAGTAGTAACATATGACAGTGTGACAGGACAAGTCCTGAATGTAAACTGAATAAAAAAATTGTAAAATACAGACCTCTCATAAGATAAAAAGTGGTAAAGAGGACAAACTATGGGCGATACCTGCTCTCACCCTACCACCAAATAGGAGGTAAAGAGGTGGTCAGCTGCTGTTGTACGGCTGAATGTTTGTTTTGGGTAATGGTTTGAGAGTGTTTAATGAGAGAACGCCATCAGACAAGGAGGGGAGGAACACGTTCATCCGGCAGAGGTGCCAGAGCCAAATAGATTACATTCTGTTGGACAGCAGGTTATGGCCCCTAGTTGTTGACATGGAAGTAATACAGCAGCAAAATAGTGATCATAACTTCAGACTTCGTTCATTGAGGCCCAATGCCTCTTCTCATGCTAAAAGACCATTTGAGAGGAGGCTTGTCTCCTCAAGCAATCGTCGAAGGCTGAGGAGGCTCTTGTCACTGACTTGGAAGCAGTTTTATTGATGGGGAAATGCACTGATGGCCGCTGCATGGGGCGATCTCGATACCATCCATAGCTCTATTTTTTGCTCATTCAAAGACCGTTTTATGGTGGAATCTAGACCCCTCCCTAAGAAGGCTAGAGTGGATCCAAGGTACAATAACAACTGTAGGGAGGCCAGAAGATCACTTTCAGACACCATTTGGAGCGGTAGGAGGGACTCAATCAAGGAAACTAAGGTGTTTTACAGAATTTCTCTAGCTAAGGCTAAACATGAATAAGAGATGGAGAAATGGTAAGTTCTGTTAAGTGCTGTGAAATTGAAAGATCATCAGTTGTTCTGGCACACTTTGGCCGATTGGACTTCAGATTTAGCTGCCATGTTGAATTCTAACATCTCTGCGACAGCATGGACCAACCAGTTTCGGGGTTGTATGATGGGGGGGCACTGATGAGACCAGGACGTACCCTGGTAATGTTGAGGGTTACACTGCCACAGCAGTAGAGACTGCCCATGCAGAGAATGATCCACCTAGGGATGCCCCACATGAATTGACTGTAGGTAAATTTCCCCCCATCACCATAAGACATTTTATTAATGCCATAGACTGGATCACTTCAGGAAAAGTGCCAGGGCTAGACAAGGTGCCTGGGGATTTGTTTAAGGCAATCTGGGGCCAGTATTTTGCCAAGTATTTTAATTGTATTTTGGAAGGCTTGCCTACTCTGCCCACTTGGGCAGGGGCCGAGATTGTAACAATCTATAAGAAAGGCTCACGCTCCCTGCTATCTAATTATCAGCCAATCCACCTTATTGACAGCTCCCAAAAGTTTTTTTATCATATATTGCTGGATAGGCTGTGTGAGTGGGTTGAGGGCGTGGGTCTTATAACTCCCTTCCAAGCAGGGTTTAGATCTGGGACCAGTACCATCGACCAAGTATTCCGATTACAATCTATACACAGGAAGTATGTTGTTCTAGGAGGTGGTTGGCTCTATGTCGTTTTTGTTGTCCTCTGTACTGCCTTTGACCTTGTGCCAAGGGAGGCCTTATGGAAAGTTCTAACTGAACAGGAAGTCTTAACTTATCTTGTTTGTGTCATTAAGAGGCTGCATCAGAAGAACTATGCGCAGGTTAGATATGGCAAACATGGGGAGTTAACACCATCCATACCAGTCACGAGGGGGATAAGGCAGGGCTGTGTTCTTGCACCAACCCTCTTTTTACTATACATTAATGATCTTGTAGCCCTGCTAGAGAAGTATAATCAAGTATAATCAAGATGCCCCAAGCTTAGCGGGTATGAAGATCCCTGCCCTTGTATTCCCAGACAATACCCTATTGGTATTCAAATCACCTATGGGTATTCAAAATCTCCTGGACCAGTTTGATGTCTTCTGTGAGCAGACAGGGCTTGAGATCAACATTCAAAAACCAAGTATATGGTTTTTAATCCCTGCCACACAACCCGCCCTAACCCCTCTTTGAATGGTGTTCCCCTTGAAAGTTTCCGCACCTTTGAGTACTTGAACTTCACCTTGAGGGATAATTTTGGCTGGACTGCCCAGATCCATAACAGCAAGTTGAAGCTTGAACATTATGCAGGGGGTTTCCTGAGGGGTATTAAGGGTTCTAGCTTCTGATCAGCATCTCTGGTCATACAAATCTTCAACCTACAAGCAAAAAGCCTTGTATGGGGAGAACCATAGGGATACAAGAGGACTACCACATTGGAGGTGGGCGAGAACCAATTCTTGTGATGTTTTGTGAATCATCCAACTAGTACACCACTCCAGCCATTACGTTTGGATCTGGGCACAGGTCCATCACTCACAAAGCAGCCCTTAGACCTCTGCTCTATTAGAGACGGCTATGGGCCTTAGTGGATCTTGTTCTGTATCGGGTGGGTTTGGAGGAGCTATTCAGGCAGCCTGGAGTTTCCAGGATTCCCTGGTTTGAGCACATTAAGACTTAGGGGCTGATTAGAATGGTGGGCGGAAAAGCATCCCGACCGCCATGGTAGCGGAAAAGCACCGTCCGCAGGTACCGCGGCAAAACCGGCGGTCACATTAGGATGCACTGCCTGAAACACCCTACCACAGCGGTCGGATTCCAGGATTCCCCGCCGGAAAAGCTGAAAATCCGTCTGCGGCAGTCGGATTTGCTGCGGAAAGGCCAAAGACCGCCATTTTCCCAGTGGTCAGGAACACATGGAGCTATCCGCAGTATTCCCACCGCCATCCCCATATGGCCGGATTCTCGGCTGCGGTGTGATGGGCTGTTTGAGACATCGTGATTTGACCGGCGGTCCTAACCGCATTCCGCACAGCAGTCCCTCTCTATTGGCTACGTCCGCGACCAGTGCTAATGGAGATTTCGGGCAGACCAAAAACACCACAGCAGACGGGAAATGGGCTATCTATGCCCATTGTAATTTGGCGGATGCAAGGACCGCCGATGGAGTGTGGAAAAGGGCATTTTCCGCCAATGCCATTTGTACTTAGAATTGGGGTCAAATGCAACAATGTGGGCTGTGAGAGTCATTGTGCAATTCCTCTAAACTACACCCAAGAACTACATTGTTTAATGTTGGTCCCCTTTTCATATGGAAGTTTAGGTCAAAAACAGTTTCACCACTTTTGAATGTTGCCACTGGCAAATTTAGAGCAAGTCCATTTTCACCCTGGTGTAAAATTCCTAGGCTACAATATGTATCGTGGAGGCTACACAAATGAACCAACATCTACCATATAAAACTAAGACCCAGCTTCCTACAGTCGATTAATGGCCTGAGTGAGCGAGGAGGCTATTCCTTTAGAACTCTGGGTGGGAATGCCCAAGGGGTCCCAGCTCTCTAATTCTGCCCAAGGTTTGACACAGAGGGCAGCAGTCTGCAGTTTGGGGATCAAACTGTTACTAAAAATAAAAAAGTGCACGGGATAAAGGCAAATAAATGACGGGGATGCCAGATCTGTAGCTTCTTCTGACTTATGTCCTTATACATTTTTTGCCACTCCAATTGAACATCCTTCAAAATGTTTGAACATTAATTGATATAGGACGCTGTTCTATTTTCTTCTGTTTGAACAGCAATCCTCTGCATAGAAATTTATCATCATATTGGCTAAATTAACAGTTATATAGGCTGAGACCAGTTTCCTATTACAGATACATTTCCTTGCACTCTATTGCTAGTAAATTTGGAAGCATTCATAAAACTTTTCAAATGGTTAAAGGTTTATTAATGTCTATGTTCCTATATATAAAAGTGAACAAATTAAAAGACATTTAAAAAAAACTTTCCTATCAATCTACTTATTCCAACTACATTAAGGAGCAATTGAATCCACTAAGATATTTCAAATAGACACACAGGTAGCTTTCATAAATCACATAAATACATATATAGAGTTAGAATTTATTGCAACATGCATCAGACATTAACATGCACACTTAAAGCGAATATGTATACACACCTTTGTGCCATCTCTCCCAGGAGCTCCTGGTGGACCCTAGAGAAAATATACAGTGTGTTAGCACATAGGCTGGGAGATAAGAACATCTTTGTGATAAATTTCAAATACTAACCACTGGGCCCCTCCTGCCTTGCTTGATGTGAGAGATATCTGGTGATGGTCCGATGGGCCCCATTGATCCCCTGGGGCCTGCAGGGCCTGGAGACCCAGGTGGGCCAGGATGGCCTGAGCTTCCTTTTGGTCCTGGTGATCCTGTAAAAATTCAAAATCCAAAAAGCGTAAATGCCCAGGCTGCATGTACAGTACATAGAGGGAAATACATGAAGGTATGATTTTGAACTTTACGTTTAGATAGTATATTCTAAAGTTCTAAAGCAATTCAATATACTATTGTAACCCCAAGGAAGGACTGGAACATTAACAACACACTTTTGTGGAACAGTTGTGCTGCATTCCAGTTTTAGGAGCTCCAGTCATGCTGGTAAAAAGAAAAATAATGCAGAACTATGCAGCTTGGGTGGAGAATAGTCTAGGGAGTATTGAGCAATTTAAAGTCTGTTCAATGATCCATCTCTACCCAGTGTCCTAATCCAGTTCTGGGGTAATATATAGCATTTAGATATATTTAGATTAGTTGCATGTGGCTATGGGTTATACTCTTAGCAGTGACTGACTCATGAATTTCCAGAAGAAAGACAGCTACTTCATGCACAAAAACTATGCGAATACAATCCCTTGATTTAAAAATGTTTTTTCATCTATTTAAATTATACACTTCAGTTCTCTAATTATTATTATTATTATTATTATCACAGAAACAAAAAATGAACTTTCTTATTACTGGATAATCTTCTGCTTCCAGGATAATCTTACAAATGAGTATATACGATTGTTATTTGTCACTATATTGCTAACATTACCTGTTTTTCTAAGCCACAGATTTCCCTAGACCAGAATGACATGTAAAACCCATGCTATATTGGTGCCATTTTGCCACAGTAGTATTTCCTCTGGACTAATTTGCTACAGCTGTTCTCACAGGCTATTGCCATAATCACTCCAATTTAGTTTAATAACGTGGAATTCTATTGCTATTGAGCTAGATAACATATACACCAGCCAACTACTTGTAGGCTTTATTTGAATGATAGTTCCATTGTTCTTTCTGGTAAAGAATGTATATTTTTAACAATTTATACAATGATACAGCTAAAGCATCTGTTTGGAAATCCTGTTGCAAGAAGATACAAGTTGTCATAGATATAATTTCTGCTACAAATAGTATTTTATACTGAAAAACAATGCTTAGATGACTGGCTAGTAATCTCCATTACTTGTAGTGTAGCATGCCATGCCATAATCATTACTAGTGTGGTGACATGCTAGTTACCTATGTTGAGTCTAACACATTCTGCTAGTGTGTTGGTATATGATTGGAAGATCCTTTTCACAAGCATCCTATGTCACTAAAATCAGGACACAAGAATCTGTTCGATCACAAACAGACAACATTCAGGTTTAGATTAGATTCCAAAGCCTTCTACCTCC
The DNA here is from genome assembly GCF_964204655.1 of Triturus cristatus. NCBI lineage: Eukaryota > Metazoa > Chordata > Amphibia > Caudata > Salamandridae > Triturus > Triturus cristatus. Next base: position 234,510,252 of record NC_140581.1, read on the forward strand.
AAGAACTTAATGCTAACCTTGAGCAAAATTAAATCATGGATGATTGCAAACTTCCCACACCACAGGTTATTTCTGTGGGGGCTAAAGCCAGAAATAAGAGGACACCCCCTAAAATCTATTTTATTGGTCTAAACATTACTGGGGAAGATACCGTAAAATATTTAGGGGTGGTTTTCCACCCCAAGGTTTCACTGTTCCCACTGGTAAGGGCAGTAGTCAGTGAAATATTCTTTCAGTTAGGTGCAATCAGCTCTATTCTGCCTCTATCAAAAGCCCATCGACATGGACTACTGCAATGCCCTTATTGGCATCTTTTAAATCCAGACATTTTAAAATCCCAAGAAGTTCATAAGGTGGCCTCTAGGATATTATCTAAGCAAAGACAACATCATGTCTGGTCTCCTAGGAGATCCCTACACTGGATACCTTTGGCTGCATGTATTCCTTTTGAAGGTGATTGCCTTACCTATAGATGTATTCTGAATACCTTTCATCAGGAACTTCTACTTACAGCTGTACTAGAGGCCTTTCTTTTGCTAGTTAGCCTCTACTGAATATTATATACTACAACATCAGAACTAAGATAAGGCCAATCTTTTTCTGACCTGGCCCCTAGCTTACACTTGCACTAGATGTTCCGCCTCCATTCTAGAATTTAGGAAAAATCTCAAGACTCTCCTGTGTCATGCATGTAGAGCAGTAAAACCCTCTTAGGGTGGCAATGATTTATAAATGTAGTTAGTCAGTCAACCATCACAAAACAACATGGGTTTAAAACTGTTAAAATGGATTAAACCCACCTTATTTGTTTCATGTAAGGTAAACTCTAATCTCTGAAGCACAGAAGCCTCCCTGTCTTTCATCAAGCACTCCATGTACCCAAGAGATCAGTAACTTACTTTCCGAGATTGATGAGCATTGTATTTCTGATGTTAGTTGGTAATGAGTATTCTTAAAGAGTGAAGGAATCATAATTAACTTGGTTTCTTGACCAAAGAGAAATTGGAGACAAACATTGGCAAAGCCACTTGGTCTCGCCTATGATAGGTATTAGCAATGATTTTTAGCCATCATGTGCAGCAGTGCAGGTAAAAATAATAAAAAAAAATAATAATTTAAATAAAAGTGCAGACGCTGCAAGAACCAACGTGTTCTTTTAATAAGAAAACATAAGCAAACGGGGGAGTGGTTCAGAATGAGTCACAATGGAGGGTGGGCAGGAGGGGCTACGGAGGAAATCAAGCATTGGGGGTGAGGAAGCAAGCTGACATTGGAAAGTGGGCTGAAGGGGATATGGCAGCAAGCTGACCACAGAGGCAGGTGGGAGGGCCTGGGGCATCAAATTGACAATGGATGGTGTATACGAGGGGATGGGGCAGCAAGCTGAGAATGGAGGGTGGGGGCTGAGGTAGAAGGTGAACATGAGGTTGGACTTGGTCTGGGTAAAGAAGCTGACAAGAGTGTGGGTGGGAGGTGCTGGAGAAGCAAGGTGGCAATGGACAGTGGGAAGGAGGGGATGGAAAAGCAAGCTGACATCGGACGAAGGGTGAGAGGTGATGGGGAAGCCGGGTGACAATGGTGGCTGGGCGAGAGGGGATGGAGAAGCAAGGTCACAATGGAAGGCAGGTGTGAGGGGCTGGTGCAGCAAGTTGACAACTGTGGGCAGATGGCAGTGTCTGATTGAGATTTAAATGGAGTGTTTAACTTAATGGCTGTGATAAGCATTAACACTTTATCCTGGATTAGACTCATATATGTACTCATATATATAATTTTGAGAACTTAGGCTGTCAACATGATAATGGTTCTATGCATGAAACATGCGCACTTTAATTTTGTTAAAAATGCGCGATTCAACACAGACTGATTTTTAACCTTAATTGAATATTAAAATGTTCATAAAAAGCAATAGCACGTTATTTAAATCTGCTTTGGGCACAATATGTTGATTTAAGCTTAGGCATCTTATTGTGTTTCTTGTCTGTTATTTGAAGGATGAACACTTTAATTGTGTTAATAGCAATGGATGTAGTGCAATAGGAAACAGAGCATGTACCTTTTGACATATTTCAAGCCTGAGCACGTTCGTTTTATTTGACAGCAATGAATGTAGTGCATTGGGAAACAAATCAAAGACGTTCATTTCAACTTCAATGTAACCTTACTGACATGCTTCGTAAGAGTGAAAAGACAAAGATATATCCAATCGTGGGATAAACACATTACTTGTGGGAATAGCACTGGATTGCAATAGTAGTACTTGAATACAATTTGTGATCACAGGACGTGAGAATCAGCAATAGGGTGATGGAATTTTTAGAATCTTGAACTGTTCAGCAATCTTCGATATCTTGGTTGATATTGGGTAGCAACAGGCCTGAGAAGTCTGCAATCAGTGTTTCAACCAGTGCACTAATAGAATTGAGGACTCTTTTGGCCATTGACCATTTGATGAAGATTGAGTTACTGGAGAGCGCATCAGTACGATGCCAGGCACTGGAAGCAGATGGTTATGTTTCAGCCTCTATGGCGCTCTACTCTCCATGATAACGTTTGTATATCTTGCAGCAACTTGGATATTCTGATGCTTTAACGTTGTTTTCCGTAATTTTTTTCTTATACCTCAAGATTATGTAGATTTTTTTAGGTAGTTTAGTCCAGCTTTGTACATTTTTAAATGAAAGCCGGCCAATGTTGGGCCGGGTGAGATACAATAATGCCAGAGATTAAGACTAATCGCTGATCAGATAAATAATTGCCATTAGATCAACTGCGGCTCCTCCGCTTAGATGAAGGCTCATTGCCCCACACTGTGGAAAAAGGAAAACTACAATTATAATAACACAACATTATCATTTTATTTTTAGTACGGGTTACGGAGCCAGGTTAGAGAGGGGCTGGGTCACAGGGAGGAGTGGTTGGTGCCCCATAAGTGCGCATGACAGTTTGTCCGGCCGTCTTGGGCCAGCCAAACAGTCATGCGCACTTAGCATTTCTCCACCTGGCTGTGTTGCAAAGCCGGATGGAGAACAGTCCCAAGGCTCCCAGGCACTGTCTGAGAGGCCAAACAGGCCGCTCAGACCAATCACGTCGCTGCTGTCATGCCAGTGACAGCAGATTCGTGATTGGCTTAGGGGAGCCTGTGTGCTGGCGGGAGCCATGAAGAGAAGAGGAAGGAGGAGAAGCTGCATCCGTAATCAGGTAAGTGATTTATTTTGTTATCCTCCCTACCTGCCCCACCACCACTGTTCCATAGCAGTCTCCACTACATTAGACTGTGTGCAAATTTCACCTATGGGTTTCCTGAACACCTGGCATGGCTTCGGTCTTTCAGAACCAATACTTGGCACCCGAATTTTAGATATGGCATAAAAGGCAACATTCTTATGTCACACATACTGTTTGCTTCTCTCCATTGACATTCTGACCCTACAGATGCCAAGAAATAATTGTGCTGTTTCAGGGCCACCTGCAGTATCGCAATTAAGGACATAAGCAGAATTTATTAGGATCTGCTGCCCATAATAATTATTTAAACTTTTTCTTACCTGGGGGTCCTTGAGCACCGGGCTGCCCCGGGGGTCCTGGGAGGTAGGCGCTGGAGGCAAGCACCTTATCACCAGTTATGTGTTTTACGCTGTCAGCCACAGTGTTTGGAAGTAAAGAGATCTGAAAGAAAATAAAGCATTATAGTTCTAAAACATATGTGCATTTTCCAATAGTAATAAAGGCTATTCATGGTATACCTGATATTTAATATACATAAATCATAGTATTAATTATATGATGACTGAGCACAACAATAAATATTGTTAAAACAATAAAGGCTGCGCATTATGAGCATGTAGAACTTACTCAACTCATTCTTGCAGTCTAGTCGAAACCTTCAAAGGAGTTCTACTACCATTCCATAGAACATTTTGACAACCATTTGCTTTGATGCTGTAGTCTATATTCTGCTAAGAGAGCATTCAACCTATAATGTCCAATCATCTGGTTTGCCTCACTTGCTACAATCATACTCAAATTGCACATTCTTATTTCTAGTTGTTTTCCCTACCTATATTTCACTATCATAAATCCTTCATTCCTATCTGGTTCTTTTTTCCCATAAGTGTAAAATGCTAATCATGACGTAGAAAAGCTAGATGGCGCTTAAAGTATATGAAAGTTAATGTAATGTTGCGTGCTGTTATATAGATTTTTATAGAGAAGCTCTAGTTTCACTTGGATGCAGAGTTGAATTAGAATGATTGTGCAGAGGCCATGTTAGGCGTCAGTATTCATTGGAGGCTGGCTTCATGGGATGCTTCTTGCTTTACTGGCATCGACTGATGGACTTCAATAGGTGGCCAACTGCAGTTGGGCCAATGCCCTCGTTTTGCTTGACTTGTGGATGGCATCTAACGGGGTCGCACACTATATCAGCTTGGATGCCATTGGACAGAGATGCTGGAGGGCTCGGCTTTGGATTGAATTTCTTTCTTCTGGCTTAGCCTTTCTCTACAATTTTCTGGCCATGCTTGTGTTTGTCCTAATTAGTTGGTATTCCTTGTGTGCTGCAGGACTCATTCCTCTGCTTTGTCATGTTCACTACTTCAAATCATCAACTAGCAGCAATTTTTTACTTGTACATCTGGTTCTCAGCTCACCCATACCTTATGTTAGCTCAGTAGCCTGTTTCAATACATTAATGGGCAACAATGTTTCACTTATACATCTAGTTCTAAGTTCATTAATATCTAACGCTGGCTCTCTAGTCAGACTCAATACATCAACTGCAACAGTGTTTCACTGATGCAGGTCACTCTCTTCTCATTCACATCTGAGTGCCCTGGACAAGTTCGGTACCAGTCTCAATGCGGTCTCATAACTAAATGGCAATAACACAACAATGCCCTTGGCGGTGAAAAACATCTACCACCCTAGTTAACTGCACTGGGGACAGTGCATGAAGGCATATCTAGAGAGGGCACTGCAGGCCCCAGGTAGGTGGATCAAAATTGCATAAATTGTGACAAGTGAAAAATTGTTTCAAGTAACAATAATAGTGAAAATTCTGAAATGTCCCTTTAGAGGATGAACAATGTGGATGAAGTAGTCTGACACTGCAGACTTAGGGGCACATTTCATGGCCACCACTATCTATGCAAACCAATCAATCGAAAAACACAAACGCTAATCTGGTGCAATCTAGCATGATTCTTGCAAAGCATACTCGTCTCTGCTTACGTTCCAATGAGTACCCTAAACCCTTCTCCTGTTTGCACACCCTCTTTCCCTGAGCAACTTCTCCTCGGGTATCTAGGATTTTTTAAATTATGCAATGCTCTTTCTTTTTCCTTTTGCCATACTGTCCTCACGTATATTTGTACCTACCCATTCAGATTCTTTTAATGTACCTGGTTTTGATTTGAATTTTAACCTAATCCCTCCCACCATGTCTCAATTTAGTGATCCCTTTATAAACATGAACAAAAAATAGCCCTTGCTATTGTTGCCAGATCACAACATTTCATTGTGACTTAACATTTCCAGCACTGTTCTTTATTTTAAGTCAGTGCATGCTAGAAGTTGCAACTTTGGTTCACTTAAAGCTTTACACTGACGTGCACACTTGAAAACAATGTTGTATAAAAGCCAAAACCAAAATCGGAACCTGGCATCCAACTGAACTAGAGTTGCATGGCAACTCAAGTTGTTACCGACATATGTTTGAGTCTGACATTTCGTTTGCTATTCCACCAATGATATCTCACCAATAAATACACAGAAAACTTTACCTTTTGTTTCAACTGTAAAATGGTCTGCTTTATTTGTTGAAACTCCTTGCAGGTGTCTGTGCAGGATCCTGTTTTTAGCACATCATTAGACTTCTCAAACTGTCCTGGAAAGACAGAATTCAAACAATAGTTGCAATGATATACTTTAAAATAATGTCATTGAGACAATAGGTCATCTCATTACCGTGGATACATGTATGAGGATGAGCTGTTTTGTGGTCTGAGCCAATGCAAGCGGATATTTTGCCCTCTTCATGACAAAAAAAAATACTGGTAAAGGTAATCTGTCACTGTAAGCCCAATTACCCAATGTAAATCTATGTGCAGAGATCTCCGTCATCAGGCCATCCCCCGCAAGCAGATGGCAACCTAGTCTTGGTTTACACTATGCTATGCCATAGTGTTGCTTTGACTGTGAATGTGGAAAGTCAGTGCTTGACCTCCTCATCATAGAGTGTGGTGAACGACATGGAGATATAGCCTTCTACAATATTATATATATTATTTGGGTAAATTAAGAACAAAAGGGCATATTATCAAGCACGGTGTTAAAATTATTGCCGCTTTAGCGGCAGAAAACTGCCGCTAAAGCGGCGATAACGGGCTTGATAATATGCCGCAGAGAATTCCAATAGAAGCCCATGTTGACACCAGAACATGGGCTTCTATGGGAATTCTCAAGGGCATATTATCAAGCCCATTATCGCCGCTTTAGCGGCATTTTTCTCCGCTAAAGCGGCGATAGTCTTAACACCGTTTCTTAATAATATGCCCCAAAGTATCTATTGGAGGTGTATATTAGAAAGGTGACTAGGTGTGGAAATGTATCTACGAAGCAGACTACGGGACAGTCCATGGGCAAGCTTTAAGTATCATCATTTAACATTGTGGGCTGAGCACAAGACTTTCTATGAGGAAGGTGCAGGAGGAGGTGGTTGCATTGATTCAACTCAGGGGGCAATACAGGCAAAAGAGCAATGAATGTAAAGTCCTTCACCGACTATGTAAGAATAAAAAAACAATGTAGTTATGTAGGTGTTTTTTACAGTGACAAGAAGAAACAATGAAAATAAATGCTACAGAGAAAGTGGAGAGAATGGTATTACTATTTTAATGCAGGTTTATTGCAAATGCCTGTGAACTTTGCTCTCCCACTAAAATCAATGTTATACAATGGAGAATAGCGAAAAACACTATACAATTTAGCATTACCAGAGCTAATTTAGAGAGACATGGACTGAACTTCTGACAAACCAAGGGGCATATTATCAAGGATGGCGTTAAAATTATCGCCGCTTTAGCGGCAGAAAACTGCAGCTGAAAGCGGCAATAATGGGCTTGATAATATGCCGTAGAGAATTCCAATAGAAGCCCAGGTTCTGGTGTGAACCAGGGCTTCTATTGGAATTCTCTGCGGCATATTATCAATCCCAATATCGCCGCTTTAGCGGCAGTTTCCTGCCTCTAAAGCAGTGATAATTTTAACGCCGTCCTTGATAATATGCCCCCAAGAGTGTCTACAGTTAGAGAGAGTATGAGGATCTTACCTGGAGAAGGATGTGACGTACATATGACATACATACAAACATAATACACAAATACAACATATCCAAGTTAAACAAGACTATATGTAAATAGATAAAAAGTAAGTACATGCAAAGGTATAACTTGCTCTTTACAAATGTTTATGAGCTCGACTGACAAAGATTTTGCTATGAGTCAATGCGACTTAATTTTGCAGTACTCTTGATTTTTTCTTTTATTTAAAGAGATACATCTCTGCCTGAACATTGGTGAATTGCATTTAGAAGTAAACTGGTGGTGGTGTGTGGTGTTTTCCCTGTTTTTAACGTTTGAAGTATTGGACAACTACTTTACACATTGCCTCTAGGTTTAGCCTGACTGGCTGCTTTGTGCCAAGTTTCCAGAGGGTGAGCAAGGTTAATTTAAGGTTTGCCTGCCTCCCACACTGTCTAGGATTGTAGTTGCTGCTCTACTAGGGCTCATACTCCAGTCAATCAGTAATACAATTTCTAAGACATGTATTCTGTGGTTTTCTTACTTTTCCATAAGTGTGGTTCACAGAAATATGTTCAAATTATGCTTTAGTAGACACCATATAAGTAGCACCACATAACACAACCACCGCTTTTGTGAATTTCTTTAGAAAAGGAGGCCGCTGTCATTTCTTTTCAATAGTGCTCCATTAGTTGTTATACACTGCATTTCTTAGGGACCAGGCCTATGCAGTGTTGCTAGATTGTCCTCTTGTATGCTAAACCTACGCTTAATCTTTGCAGTGGCAGAAACTCTGAACAAGTGGATATTTTTGCAAAAGAATAAAACTCGAAGTGTGCTTATACTGGTGACAACTGCTGTATCAGTGCTAATGGATGCCTCACTCATTAGCACTGCTGTACACAATGGACAGTCAAATAGGATTAGTAGCTATTGTTACAGATTTGGAACACAATAGTCCTTCAAAACCATCTGATGATATGTCTAACTCAAACAAAAATTGTAAGAGCATTTTTCCACCCCCTGAATGTGAAAAATTCACTCTTGAGTAATCCGGGCAGCGTACTCCGCTCCGTGGCAGAGTGGAGTACGCCCCTCAGTCCCTGCACCACGGCCCAACAAAAGGGGGAAAAAAAAGTACCTTCTCACTGGGGTCTGCGGGCCGCCCTCCTCCTCGCACTGGTGTCTCCTCCTTGCCGCCGTCCTCCTCCTCACGCTGCCGGTCGCACCCCCTACATTTATCTTCTTGTGTGACCTGCGCATGTGCAGTCCACGCAAGACGTAAAGCGTAGGGGATTGCAACTGGCAACGCAAGGAGGAGGACGGCGGCAAGAAGGAGACACCACGGCAAGGAGGAGTATCTGTTAAATATGCAAAACTTCGAATCACTAATGCAGTCACAATATCTGATAATCACCTTTTGGATACTCTTGTTTCAAGACCATCAGCATTTACACTATATAAAATTATTAGCTCTTCTGATACCGAGAGGGAAAAATCACATGTGGAACTGAAGTGGGAAGAAGATGTCAATGTTAACTGGTCTGTTAATCTGTGGAATACAATTTTGCTCAAGATTTGAAAATCTTTAAGAGCATCAAACACTACCCAGTCCTTGTTTTTTGTATATAATAGACTTATTTTAACTCCTCAAATTTTGTCTCAAATAACTGCCGACATACCTTCCACGTGCTGGCCATGTGATGAATGTAAAGCAAAATTCCCCCGTTATAGTTAGTTCAGATAACTATAACTCGCGCGCCCGCAATCCACTGCTCATGACGTCACATATTACAAAATTTCGCGAGGATTCGTCAATCGGCTCCAAAGTTATTCCAAATAGAATGTTGCGGATTTCCTATGGAAACACGGTCCTAACTATAACTATCTACTGCCGACCGCCAGTAGATAATATACATATATAGATATACTTTATGACATGATGATTCTCAAAGATTGTGGTTTTATATAGGATGTCCCATGTTTATTATTACATATGCTTCACTTTTCATTTACGTTCTAACTTTTTGATTAATTACCCACTATTCAGACCTTGTTCTCTTTCGTTTTCTTCTCTTCTCTTCTCTTTTCTTAATACTTTCTCATTCTTAATTCCTTATTGATCATACATGGATTTTGCATCAATTCCTTTTGACACTGTTTTGAATGAAATTCCATAACAGCTTGTGAGCAGTCAATGAGTGGATAGCTAATAAAGGCCTGAAACTCAACTCTGCAAAGACAGAGGTCATTCTATTTGGAAACTCATAACTCTGGTCTCCTTCTTTGTGGCCATCTGAGCTAGGATCTCTTCCCACTTCTGTAAGAAATGTTTGCAACCTAGGAGGAGTGCTTTTGGATGATAAACTCACCTTCTGAACCGAGGTCAATGCAGTTACATCATCTTTCTTCTATATTGTGAGGACTTTGAAGAAGTTATGCCTTTTAAATCATCTGACATCCATGGTCCTTTCAAAAATTGACTACTGTAATGCTCTTTACACGAATAGGGAACAACCAGGGACGTCTTAAGGATTTGGGGGGCCCTGGGCCAAATGTATTTGGGGGCCCCTCTTCCGAACAGCTTTGAATTTATGATTACATTTCAACTCTGTCTTGCCCTCTTTGGCCAGGTCACTGACAGACACACAGGTCCAAGTTTACATCTGATATTCAGGGATAGTGTCATGTGCTTTCAATATTGTATCACAACAGCAGTTCACTAATATTACTGCAAATAATGTATGTGACACCCTCCTATTTCTCATATGGGAGGTCCTTTTTTAATCTCAAAGAAACCTTTATGGATGTTGCATAAAACATAAACACAATTTATTTTTGCAAAATGCCTGTAACATACTTTCACACATCACCCACATTAAAAATAAATTAAAGGAAAACAGTATTTAAAACAAGCTGTTTAAAAAATATTTAAGGTTATCAAGACAAGACTCTCTGTAGACCAGAGCTGGCTGTATCAGGGGCCCTCTGAAAGGCTGGGGCCCGGGGCCAGAGCCCACTTTGCCCATGCCTTAAAACGTCTCTGGGAACAACAGCATATGAATAAACTGAAAAGTTTCCAAAACGCTGCTGCACGACTGCTATTGCGCATTCCAAAACTCCAACCTTTCTCATCATCACTTAGACAGCAGCAGTGACTGCCAGTCAGACAAAGACTCATCTTTAAAGATCTTTGCTTCACATTTTAGTCTTTAGATGGTAAAAGACTGGACTACCTGAAGACAAAATTCAAGCGACACTCCCCTCAGAGAACCCTAAGATCCTCGACTACAAAAAATTTCTCTATCTCAAGATTTAAATTAGCCTTAAGGAATCAGTTTTGTCAACAGTGTCTCCAAAACGTGTAATGGCGAATCTCTCTAAAAGCCATAACAATCTACTCCTCTTCAGGAAAACGCTTAAAACTTTTCGCTTTAAACATTAATTTGTTCATGGACTGGAAGTTATTAGGTTTCAGTTGAGCTAGTGCCAAGAAACCTTTGGCTATACATGTGCTTAAGAAATTAATTTACATAAAATAACATAACATCATTCATAGGTCTACATGTATTATTCTAGATATGATGTTCTGTTTTACACTATATTGTATGGTAAAGCATCATTCTGTTGTTCATTACAGAATGTTTAATATGTTATATTTCATATAACTATGATCAATAAAGTCTTTCTAAAACTTAAAAAAAACATATTTATTTAGTAACAGTTTTTGGGAGAACAAATTGGGGCAAACATTTCCCCAAATCAAAGTACAGGGATTAAGGCGTAACTCGCATCATTTCGGGTAACGTAATTGGATGAAATTACTGGAAAATTACACAAAATTAGGCATAATTATGTGAAATGCATTTAGCACTGAAAAAATAACCTGAGTGGTTCATTGGGGTACAAATTCTTCTTGAAAATGTAATTTCAATTCGATTTCCAGTTGCTTGCATTCAAAACACTGCAGTTGCATTTGGATTTACATTTTTGTGTTTAAAAATGTCCCGAATGGTCCACTGAGGTGAATAAATCTATCTGAAATACTTGTTGACCACCCATATTATAGGAACTGCCACTTGCATTTGAAACATTGCCATTCGTGTTCAAATGAATCATTTTGCGCTTAAAAATTACCCGAATGGTCCGCTTCCCAACATACGTCATGCCCAGCAAGTGCTTCTAAATATCTCAGTATTTTTGCTTATTCCTAGATATGTCCAGATTAGACAGAGGGAACAAGAGATTTGCCAGCACACTTTTGATCAAACTTCTCTTCATACAGTATTATGAAATCCTATTGCCAGAGCCCACTAGTAAGTTGTGGAACTTCCCATCTATTAACCGATTAGCATATGGATTTAAAATTTAGATTCCATATACTCTCCATCTGGCACGTCCAACATGCACCCCATGCCTTTTATGTAGCTCTCCTGTGTAAAGGTGCATTTTTATTTATTTTAGCCATTGCTTATTTCCCAAGCCAAAAGAACAAGCCAGTAGGTCTTGTCTTTGTAACATATTGGCTTCAACAGTTATTTGTAGCCACGTTGCACAGCATCCTGATGAAATTTGGAGAAAAAAGCCTTTGATGCAGCCACCCAAGTCCTTTTGCAGGAGCGTGAACAAAACATGCATGTGCCTACAAAATGACGGTGGTGGTGCTAAAAAGAAAAGAAAACGCACACAAAAGTGTGCTATTTTTAGGTCTCGCCTAGTGATGCAGCGCGCACGCGGTGCTCGCCTAGCAAGGCATATTGTAGTAGGTTATGTTTTAGAAGTGGAGTGGAAACCTGGCCCATCTTTTTCATTGGCTGGCGTCATCATCCATGGTAAACGCTGGCTTCCGATTCAATATGAGGCTTCTTAGTCACTCCTTGTTAGCCCCCTGTCTCCTTTTGGGACCGCCCATCAGGACTGGATATTTTACTTGCGGCGTTAAACGGTCTCCTTCATTAGTCGGTAGGCACTATGTTTTTTCAGTCGCCTTTGGCAAGGGCGGCTGTGTGTTTATTTTTGCATTGCGATGCAAATATAAACAAGCGACTGCCTTTGCGCAATGCCGACAGCTTGGTTTGTTTCTTCTTGGGGCGGGAAGCTTTCACTCATATGTGGAGACTGCACCTCATTTTGTGTGCATTTAGAGGCTGGCGACGGATGCATTCCCCACAGTGTTAAAATAGTTTGCAGCGGGTGCTTGATGTTATGCTAATCTTTCTGCCAAAATGAGAAAAACAAAATACCCATTCGGAGTGAGTAGTGAGAACAGTGTGCCTGGTGATGCTATGCATTGCGCCACTACAAGGAAAGAGGAGTTTACCACACCAGTAGTTGTCTTAAAAACAATTAAATCAGGTATTTCCATAACACGAGCTTGCACTGTGACATGCATCTCACAGATTCACATTTTAAGATACAGCTGATGCCTGAGACGCACCTCTTAAGGACTGCGAAAACTGCGTGTACTCCAGGGCGTGTACTGTAAACAGGAAAGCACTCGTCTGAATGATCTCTGCTCCTCGCTGTCTCAAGGTAGAATTCTCCCTTTATGAATTCTCTGGGCTTTGGTTGTCAGCAGGGAATCCGATAGCAGAGCACCAGTGGATGATGTGCCTGGAGGGAGCTGGCTTATAGCTAGAGGTTTGGTCGGGCAGCTGTAAAACATGCCATTTACAGCCATCAGCACAAGGCATTGGTTGTGTCTGTGTCTAGGGCAGAGGGTTGTGGATCAGAGCTCTGTTACAACCTTTTAACTGAACAAAATAAATGCAGTCTCTCTACGATTTACCTGGTTAAAAGTCAAGGTGTACGCAGTGACCAGACGCATACTACCCGAGTTTTGAAATACACTTTGGTGACGGTCTTTATAAAGAGGCCTTTTAGACATCCAGAAGCAGCAGTTGGCATGAATGTCGATGGTTTGTGCTTGTATCTAGGTAGATGTATTCTCCATTTATTTATTTTTACTTGGCTTTATTAGCATGTTCCATGCCGAATATAAAAACATAAAATACAACTAAAAAGTACAGCATTATCCGAGATAAACACATATTTAGAATCACGTTGACTATGAGATGTCCGACCAGCCCTCGCCTGGCGAAGTCATTCGTCCATATTTCACCTACACCTTCCACCGTTTGCTGGTTACAGTATACAGTAGATTGGGCCCAGACTCCCTGGCCCAGTTCACACCCAGTTCATGCCTATTTCACCAGTCACTGCCCCATATGGGGGGAGGTAGATGTATTCTAATCCCACAGGCCAGAGTACATCGATTAACAACACGCCTCCTGTCAGGTATGACTACTAAGCTTCATCTAACGAGAACCATTATTGTTAGCTAGAATACAGACAGGGTTACGCTGTTTGCAGGGTGTGCTGCTCTAATCAGGAGGAAGGGTTCCGGGAGCTAGCACAAGGCAAGGAAGAGACTGTACAACACAAGAAAGGAGGGAAAACAGCTAAGCAGTAAAGGTGAGCAAAAGGATAATGAGAGCCAAATAGGAAGAAAAAGTCAACAAAATTAGCGAAAAAAAAGCCAGTGCCATAGTAACCGAACAAGAAAAAAAGGGAAGAACAATACAAGACTAATCAATGAAGGAAGAGACAGATTGTTATAAGTCATGCTGTTGCTCTCTCGCCCCAGTAGTTGCAGTAGATGGCCGGGCTCACTTGCTCAGTGAAAGACGGGGCGGGTCTAAACTTTTTTTTTAACCAGGATTTGCCTTTGGTTTTCAGTTCAGCACTTGTCATTTTAGCTCCATGTCCAGCACAGCCGGCAGTGTTCAGTGTCAGTAATGCACGTTTAGGGGATGAATAGGTGAGTGGTTAAAACAAGTTTCACTGCATGCCCCTGAGCGTGCAGTGCGCCTTCTTGTGGTAAGTAAGCAGGTACCACAAAGAAGATGTATTTCATAAAAGTAGATACGTTTATATCCATATAACTTCAGCCCCGGGAAGGAGCGGCGCACCATCAGGATCTTGATTGGAACTTACAGCAGTTGATCGAACTCTTTAAGGGCCATGATAACAGAAAATGTTGGTTTGATACCTTTGTCAGATACAGTATAACCCAGTTAATCCAGTTCCCTCACTCCAAACTTAAGTTTATCCACTCTTACAGTCATGCCATGTTCACCAAGAGCAGACAACACCTTCTTCAACAAATCATAATGCTCGATTTAATTTTCAGAAAAAATCAGGATATCGTCCATATAGGCTTGCACACTTAACATGCCCTTAAACACTGTGCCCATTATCCTCTGAAAGATGCTAGCAGCGGATGCTAGGCCGAAGGGAAGCCTTAGGAACTTATACGCACCAAAATGTGTAACAAACGTTGTCAGTTCCTGAGACTCCCTATTCAGAGGAATCTGATGGTAGGCAGACTTTAGGTCAATATGGGAAAACCATTTAGCTCCCCCCAAATTTGTTAGAAGTTCGTGAATTTTGGGAAGCGTATGGCAATCGATCAAAATTTTCTTATTTAGGCCCCTCAAATCCGCACAAAGCCTAATCTCACCAGTCTTTTTACGAGCAACAACTATGGGTGCCACCCATTGTGACGATTTGGTGGGTTGAATGATACCCTGAGAACATAAATCTTCAAGTAAGGATCTTAACTCCTCTCTCGCACTTAAGGGTACAAGCCTGACCTTGTGTATCTCCGGTTGTGCGTTAGGTAATAACCTAATTTTATGCTCGAAACCTTTCATGTAACCAACATGATAATCAAACACAGGTTTAAATTCATCCAACAAACTTTTCAAATCCACTTCAGACTCACCCACACTACACACAGAGGTTTCCTTGACTCTAACTGGATTATCTTCACCAGGCACTAAATACTGACCCATCCTGGTAAGATCTTTCCAGCCCACAATGTTCTTCCCCTTTACAGCCATGTACACTTTAGTAAAAATATTGTGGCCCAAGATTTCAACATGAGACATAAAAAAAGCCCAACATGTCAATGTCCTTCTCTCCGAATGCCTTCCGGTTCACATCCGTATGGGAGAAAGTAACCCTTTAACCCCATTTTTCATAGAAGTAAGAATCACAAAGAATTGTTATTGAAGAACCAGAGTCAGCCATAACCTTGGTTTCCACTCCATCAATTAAAGTGTCACATAAAGGACCTTTAACTTCCAAAAGATCATCTTTATCATTCAATGTCAAAATTCAATTAACAAATGACTCAGTACACGCATCCATTTCGACGTTCACACTGTTCACTTGAACAGGCTTTCTCTGACCATTGCAAACTTTTTGAAAATGTCCCGTTTTTTTTTACAAATAGAACATCGTTTACCTAACACTGGACAGCCTGGAAAATTACCAACGTGGAATCTCGAACCACATCTATAACAATAAGATTAGCCTTTCTTATCCACTATTTTTTTTGCCTTATTCTTTACTCCCACAGCAAGAAAACTATCCGCCGGGGCCTCCTCTTGATCGGAAACCAGGTTAACTTTAACAGAAGAGCTTGTTTGCATTGCCTTCATAGAAATGTCAGACCTCTCAATGCTTAAGGCTAAGTCTATTACTTCAGAGAGAGGAGGATTTTTACAGCTCAGAATTATTTCTTTAATTTTGTGTGAAATGCAATTAAAAACAAATCAGTCCCTGATGAAATCGTCCAACAAAGGTCCAAATCCACAAGTAGTAGCAAGGACCCTCGGAGACTATATGTATTCTTCCACTTTTTCCTCTTCACCCTATTTGCGCTTATAAAATGTGTGACTTTCTAGCATTATATTAGGTGGTTTAGAAAACTGCTTCTTAAGTCTTGTGATAGCCTCTAAATAAATATTCCAGTGTCTGTCACCAGATTGACCAGGAGGAGAAGGAATTGGAGGTAAACTGACAAAAATGTGTTGCACTGCTTGACCCAAACTTCCAAAAAGCAGAGCAAATACGCTGCCAGGAGAGTACTCTGTGGCATCAATAGCCACTACGTGATTTTCAAATACACAAAACCACTCTGACCAGGGCATACATGGCTTGCCTGGTTTCCCGATAAATGGTGGAGGTTGTGTAATTTGTTGTGGAGTATCCATGGCAGAAATAACACTTTAAGTTAAACGTAAAAATCCACAGCCCCACAACTAAAATAAACAAATGCTGTAAATTTTAGAAGATTCTAACAAGAATGTGTCACTGTACGAATGACAGAGGTGTGCTTGTCACCAAACACACAGCTTGCCTGTAAGTGCTGATATGCAGCTGAAGAAATAATGCTGACTGAAAACTGTATGCTGTGAAAAACAGAGGTGTGCGTGTCTGCCAAAACGAAGATGATTTGAAGGTGTGCGGATCATCGCAATGCGCGATCAGCTGGTTGCGAACTGCCGTCAGCCTTGAATTGCCACCTTAACCAAGATGGCCGCCGTATGTCTCTGCGCAGCGTGAGCAAGTTGGATCGGGCGACCGAGACTCAATTACGCACGCTAACTTCGAACCTTCAGATCAGCGAGCAATCCTGGAAAATCAATAGAAATGAAGAGAACAAGAGTCCTACCAGTTCCCGCTTGACATCGAAAGAAACGAGTAAAGCCTGGATGTTGGTATGAAGCTTCTGACTGCCGGAAGACATCAACTGGCGAGGTGACACCACTGCGTGGAGTTCTTTCACTGTATCATGTGGCTGAAGCTGGTTCCCGGTCCTCGCCAAATGTAGTAAGTGAGCAGGTACCACGAAGAAGACGTATTTAATAAAAATAGATACGTTTATTTCCATACAACTTCAGCCATGGCAAGGAGCGGCACACCATCAGGATCTCGATCGGAACTGACAGCAGTTGATCGAACTCCCAAGGACACACACTCCAAGCACGGGACATACAGAACACAGAATAAAGATCATTCTAAATACATTCTAAATACAAACCCATTACACTTCTCTTCTTGTCTCGCCAACTCTGGGTGTGCGGTAACAGCTTCTCATAAAGCTGGAATTTTGGCACAAGTGGGATACTGCCAGTTCCCTGCAGCTACGTTACCTTGACATCTTCTGCTCTATTGGGAACAACTATGAAGAGGCGGTATGGTGTAGTAATAAAAGTAAAGAAGAATATCACTGAGTTCAATCAATCAGAAAAAACTGGAACATCTTCATAGGCTTGTAAGCCGTCCTGTTCCGTTTTCCTCTGGCAGTTTCCTTCTCACAAAGCGCCACTTTTAATGCTGTTCATAGTTTTGTAAAGGTACTTGTGGCTTTGTGACCAAAAAGACTTGTAGCGTTGTGCAGTCAAACAGCTGGTTTGTGTTAATTACTCTCACTGAAGATCCATTACTAGGTTGTAGGTAAATTGCACAGGCATTAGTGAGTTTTTCTTGTTAGATTTAGTTGATATGCATAGCAAACTTCCCCTTGGGCCAGTCATTCTGTTCATTTCGGACATACTGTCATACAGAAAATGTGCCTAACTATTTGCCACTTTGTCCGCTGATTTTAAAGGCTTTCCAATTCATGAAAATATTACCAGATGTCTCCACAACATGAAAAGGAATGTTGAGGCTGCCATTACAAGACTTGGGGGCTTAGTTGCCTCTCCTGAAAAAAAAACAAATAATACCAACATATATTTTTTTACCGGGATTGCGTAAAAATAATGGTAGCTGTAGTGAAATAAATTATTGAAATTTATTTTACTGTATGTTTCAACTGTCTGTCTCCCCTCTATGCTACCTGCTCACATATTTTATCTTCCAATACCTCCTTGTGCTGTGCACTGGTCCACCTCTCACCTCCACCAACCACCTGGGTGCCGCTCCCACTCTTCCCTCTCTCTATATTGCACTCTGTTCTTACACCTTTCTCTCGCTCTCTCATGCCCTCTTCCCGCTTCTCATGTGGCTCACTTCAGGTTAAACCCACGCTCTCCTCCTCTTCTCGTACACAGGCACTCCCTCTATATGTGCCTAAGGCCTGCCGTCTCATTCTTTCTCTCTTTATCACAAACTCTTTCTGCTCCTCTGGATGGAGTTCATTCACCACTTCGTGCACAAGCTACCTATCCCTCTCTATCCTCCATTCTGTCTATTCTGTGAAGCTCTCACGCCTTTCTATTAACAATGCCAAATTATTCCACTACACAAATGCACTACACTTTACACAATTCCACACCACACAATTCCATAACTAACAACCCATATAATTCCACTCCACACCACATGCATCAACTCCAATCCAAACAAAAACACATGGGTAAAAGACAATGGGGCATATTCTCAAGGACCTATCACTGAGTTATCGGCACTTTATCGCAGCTAAAGTCGCGATAAATTTATCGCCCCATTCACAAGCCGGTGCAAACAGCCGATATCACCAGTTTTCCGGCGATAGCATCCTCAAAAAACATCGCCAATGATGACCCCGGCAACTATCGCTAATGAGATGCAGAGTAGGCGTTCCCGAGCAAAAAGCCACCACAACACCACTTCACAACATTCTCAACGACCAGCCAGATCGGCGATAAGATGCCAAAACAGGCGATAAGGCGCGTTAGCAGCAGGATTTTAACACCTGGTGTAAAGTCGGACAACAACCGACAGCAGCCAAGGGAGCACAGCCCAGAGCCAAACATGAAGAACAACATATGTCCCCGAGCAACTGAACATGCTGCCCGGAGCCCCAATAGGGCAACAACACCCACCGCTACCACCCCCAGGACCCACCTCCCCGCTTCCCCCTTTGCCCAAAGAGAATGCACATCAACTCCACAAAACCATGAACCAAACAAATCGCCTGAAGTCGCACAATCACAACACCTAACACACAGGTGTGGCCAGAAAAATGGAAATCATACATTCATATCATATAATCCAAATAAAACCTTTATTACAGATTAAACACAAAACAACAATCTTGAAGGCGGGTCATCTTTCGGCATTCTTTAAGTCACAGCCTGAAAGACAGAAATACAGATAAGAAAGTGTGACATGCGCCCATCAAAGTACAGAGAGATAGAGAGAGCGAAAGAGAGAGCGAGAGAGAGGGGGAGAGAGAAAGAGAGGGAGAGAGAAAGAGAGAGAGGGAGAGAGAAAGAGAGAAAGGGAGACAGAAAGAGAGAGAGAGGGAGAAAAAGAGAAAGGGAGAGAGAAAGAGAGGGAGATAGAGGGATAGAGAAAGGGAGGGTGAGAGATAGAAAGAGGGAGAGAGAGAGAATGAGAGGGAGAGTGTGCCGACACTGCGGTCCCAGGCCTCACTGCTCACCTGCAGCCACCGGTGTGTCGCCAACCACGTGCCGGTACACACTGCAGTCCCTCAGCACACGCCATCATTGCTTGCCCGCCCCTGCGCACACAGGCTGCTGCACCACAGCCCCTCCTGCCGCCCAGCGGAGATTGCCCGCCCCTGCGCAACCAGGCCTCACTGCTCACCTTCTGCCACCGGCGTGTCTCCAAGAGGGCCCACCACATGCCAGTGGGAGCTCCAAGTCCGGGGCCCGCGACCATGATACCCTCCACATCATGCATCCCCGCTTTGCAGGCCACCAGGTCACACACTTGATTGTGGGTCTTGATTTTGCTATGGCAGAGAACATATCAGTGCACCCGGCCTCATCGCAGGCTGCACACCCGCTCAGCCCTAGAGGTGCCACTAACTCTGTGAACGGTGAGGCAACGCTATGTGGCGGTAGGCCCGCACTGCCCGCTGGCTCAGGCCTACACTGTGGTCCATCAGGGCTCACACTCATGCCACCATTCTGGACCGCATGGACGGCGCATCATCGCAGGCAGCACACCCGCTCAACACTTAAGGTGCCCCTACCTCAGTGCACCGAAAGACACCATCCCGTGGCGGTGTGCCTGTGCCTGCCGCAGTGTATCCGGTGCCACCAAGTCTGTGCACCGCAAGCCATGGACCCTTTATGATTGAGTCCCGTGGTGCAGACGCCATCATGTCACCCCCGGCACTGGGCAATGTGCTGTGCCCGGGCCCTAGGCCCTCAGGCAGAAATGATAACCACACGGAGACACCCAGTTACAGAGTGGAAATGGCATCCAGCACATGCGCCAGGCCCTTTTTATTGGAAGGGTCACATGTCCTGTGACGGCTGTGCTGGATGGGTGTGGTGTGGGTACAAACCAGCCGTGAGGGAGTGGCTGTGGCATGCTGACAACTAGACCTGTGAGCAGCAGATCCCTACAGGGAAGACCTGGGACATGTAGCGTTGTCCCCCCCCACCCCCCCGTGAGCGTAAGCGGAGTGGGCTGGCCTGGGGTATGCCAGTCCAGCATAAGGGTGTGAACAATGACCCCGGGGCTCTGGGCATGGTTCCATCCATGGCTGGACAAGGAAGTAACTAGTGCATGTGACTTCATTCCAGTGTCGGCGCCACCCGGCACGCAATCGGCTATGTGTCACCCTGTGACCCAAGTCCCACAACATGAGCAACATGGACGTAAGGTAAAATCATTGACCGTACATTCATCCATACCTCCACACTTACAAGATCATAGACATGACACATTGGTGTGAAAATGAATGTTTAAGGCACATTCAGTGAAGTGTTGCAGCTGGAGCACAACAGGGCCTGCAAACCCCATGTTACATTGTTAGCCCGTGGAGGGCCATCCAGAGTCCTCCAGGGAATGACAAGCACATCAGTAGAAGAGGAGGTCAGTCCACAGTCTGATAGCTGTGTCATTGGTCACCAAACAGAATATGGCAGTCCATGTTGAGGTCCAAGGTGAGTGTCGCAGAGTGCATCGGGGGACAGTGGAAAGTGAGGATGCTGAGGGCAGAACCGAGCAGAAACAGGCCATATGGCGGAGATGAATGCTACCGCTTCCTTCTGACCACGAGGGCAGATTCATCCGCCTCTTCATCCTCTGCTGTTTCATGTGCCTCACATGTGGGTGGTGGTGTTCTCTCTCCAGCACTGTGCGGCAGTGACACCTCAGGGGCTGGAGGTGGAATGTCCGCCACACTGTGTAGCACTGACACATCAGGGGCCGGAGATGTGAATGGAGTGGTAGCAGCAGCATGCATCAGCTCCAGGCCTTGTGGCAGCAATGCCAAGAGGAGGGTCTTTGGCAACGAGGGACCCAGCTACCTCTCGCTGGTGTGCAGCTGTGGCAGCCGCTCTTTCCCCACACGTCCGCTCCATGTTCTCCATGAGCCTCCGCATGAGTCCCAACTCCCGGGCGAGCTTTCTAGAGCCACTCTGACTAGACAGTCATTCTTGTTGCAGAGTCAGGACTCTGGCAATGTCAGCTATGGTTCATTGGAGGGCATGGAGCGGACTGTCGGTGTCCGTTAGGGACTGTGAGTGGTCCCTGATGGGACTTAGACACCCAAGTATGGTGTCTAGTTTGTCTGCCATGCGGTCGAGCCCCACCTGCACCTGTTCAGCCAGCTTCTCCTGGCACCCCAACACACAGCGTTGGAAGGCCATATGTTCGTCGTGGGGGTCCTGGGAGGCAGCCGTGGTGGTGAGTCCTGCCTGATGTGTGTTCTGTGCAGGGGGTGGGTTCTCCTCGTAGCAGCTGGGCTGCCCTACTCCTGGAAGTGGGCTGCGGAGGCTGTCCACGAGTTGTTGGGGGCGTCGGAGTCGAAGGTGTGGTGGTCCTCTTCGTCATCAGAGAAGAGAGGTTGGGACTGCTCTGCAGAAGGTGTTGAATTTCCCTCTGCAATGTGAAGGGGAGATGCAGTATAACATTGTGTTCACATGTATATTGACGCATTATACATGTTTACATTTGGACTGAATTACAATGTATATTGTGACTGTTTGTGGGGAGCTGCCTATATGATGCGAGACAGTGGACATTTCGACAACATCATGGATGTGTGTTTGTACTTGTACATTGTCAACTCACATTTCCCTGCAATGCCATGTGTGATTGGCCAGTTTCTGCACACAAGTGGCACCAGTTGTGTCCTCTGTTCTGTTATGGACGTGTTGCGGATTGTGCCTCGTCGTTGTCAATGTTGATGTGCTCTGCATGTGATGTGTGTGTGCCGCATTTTAGGGGAATCGCCCCTACAGCTCTGATTTGGCTGCCCCTTGTCCCTTACATGCAGTGTGCCTCGGACTTCTGTGCTTATACAGGCCTGAGATGTTGCATACTTGGGTGCACTGGCCTCTTGGTGGGATTTGGGGGTCTGGGGCATTGTTTGTCCGCAGATGTGCTATGCTTACTTGTGCATGTGTGCCATTGTGCCCATCTCCTCCCATCCCCCAGTCCCTGTTCGGTACTCACCCTGTTGCTATTGTGGCCGGCCATGTTGAGCAGTGTCCAGGCCCCCAACTCCTGCCACCCTCTCCCCACTGATGACTGTGGACACCATTTCCTTCATCTCATCCAGCTCCTCCTTTGGTGCTGGGCTCCCACTTCCAGTCTGCATTGCTGCCTTCCAGTTGTTTGCGAGTTTCTGCTTGGTTTTGTGCTTGACATCATTCCAGTGCCTCTTGACCTCTTCCGTTGTCCTCTTCAGCACACCGACTGCATTCACCTTGTCCACAATGGTCTGCCACATTAAATGTTTAGTTCCCAGTAACACAGTGAAGGTGACGAACAGTAGTTGATGGTGTTCTATCACCTCCATTATCAGGATCCTGTTTTCCTGCGGACTGAACTGCTTCTTCCTACTCTTCTTGTCCTTGCCCTTCACTGACCCCGAGGTCCCAGGCTGGTCCTACATGGGGGCTTGTGGGGTTCTGGTTGTCCTCTGCACTTGCTCCGGCTACCTCCATTGTGCTGTGTTGTTGTTTGGCTTTTGTATGTGGTTTTTTTTCAACTCTTATAGTGCATTTTCCCGCATGTCGCGTGGGGATTGCAGGCCTGTGGCGGGTTTTCGCTGATTTTTGTATCGTGATTTGCGTCATCGCCACTTTTTTGCATTTGTGTTTCGCATTTGTGCGGTATCGCGTTGATTTTAACGCGTTCATTTGATGCGATGTGGTGGGTCTATCTCATGGTGCCGCGTGTTGAGAATAACGCGTTAACACAGTGTTATTTTCCCGCGATAGACTGCGATGTGAAGAGTTGCGTTAAGCTACTTTTGCGGTAGTTATCACACATTCTTGAGAATATCCCCCATTGTTATTTACAAGGCCAATAGCTCAAACTCTCAAATGCGAGACTTATTGCATGGCAAATGCTTGTTTAAGTATGCAGGGGAGAACATGGCAATGGGGGGCAGAAGCAATAGTGTGGTGGATAGGGTAATGCGGAAGCAAAACAGGGGAGGATTGGGGAATGCGGAAGCAACAGGGAGGGTGGGAGACAAGGAGAAGGAACACAGGGGGTGCGGTGGGGGAAGGAGCAATGGGGAAAGAGAAGGACAACGAGGTGGGGGGCAGCAACACAGAGGGAGCGGGAAGGCAATGGGGAGAAGCACACAGACAAGCTCAACAGAGAGGGGGCAAGGAGAAGCACTCGGTCAACAGAGAGCAACACAAGTGCCTGGGGAGAGAAGTGCATGAAGAAGATAGCTCGAAAACACATGCATTCTCATGGAGTGCTTAACACAAAAGAAAAATACTAGTACTTGAAAAGCAAATCTGCTTCTGGCCAGAGTCCCTCGGATACGGAGGGCCAGAGCGGGTAGCCGTTCCTTCAAGCTGCTGGCTCCCGCCCTTTGGAACTCCCTAACTCTTCACATCCGTAGCAGGCCTGATCACCTGACCTTTAGAAGGCTGGTGAAGACCTGGCTTTTCTCCAACTGTTAATCTTTTCTCTCTTTGTCTTCTTACTCTGTGTTCAACTTAGCGCTGGGACGCCCCAATGCTGGGGCAGCCATGCGGTTTACAAATACTCTAAAATAACATAACATAACATAACATAAATAACAAAACATGCAGTGGAAGCAAAGATGCCAGCCAATCAAAGAGAAGAGGGAATGCTCCTTGGGTGAGACAAACACAAGATTGACAATTTGAAAAACAAATAAGAAGCAGGCAAATGAGAGTGCCAAGAATGTCAACCAATTGTAAACAATAGAGGCCTCCAAGCCCCTCTATGTCGTTGGTAGGCCACAATATGCCTCGCAACTGTGCATACATGGTCTAGTAGGCGTGACCTAAAAAGGATCTCTGCATGTACACTGCAAGCAGCTCTTCACGCGGCATTGGTCTTGGCTGTAAAACCAACGGAAACCAAAAGTAAACCCCTGCCCACTTATGAACTGTAGAATGATGTGGTGTTCGTAGGCCGGTGAAACCATCTGCCCTGCCCTCAGCATGCCTTCAGGGGTAACACAGATTCACACCTTGGCCAAGACCTTAATGCCCCCTTAGCCCTCCATGTCCACCCCTTTCCCACACACTACTCTCTCCAGGCTTCAGCTTTCTCTTTTCAGTCCTCCTTGGTTGTGTAAAATGTCAAGAAAATATTTCCATGCTCTTAGAAAGAAGGTTGGCGCAGCATTTAAAAATAACTTCATTGTGCATGCACTGTGGATTTGGGAGGAATGACGTATAGAGACAGGGTTTTTATTCAGGATGCTTTTTTTTTTTTACATTCTTTCATTTATCAACATCTGGAGAAGGAAGCCCTGTAATGATTCAAAGTTATGTTGCAAGTTGCAACTGTTTCCAGCAGGCACAGAAAGCAGTGTTTTTCAGGATGGAAACTTGTGCCTTCATTTTAGGCTACACAATGGTCTCTACAACAGCTGCAAGACCCATCTAAGCTAACTCACAACGAACTGAACCTGTGACCTTCAGCTTACAGGCTTTGCAAGAGGACCACAACATTGCTGCTTAACTGTATGCTTGTGATAACAACGTGTGAAAAACACAAGTGCATCTGCATCACTGCAGATTGAACAAAGGTGCCTGGGGGAGGAGCGGGCTGGGGTGCTGACGGCGAGCTAGCAACAAATCGCGTTCAATGTGAGGACTGGTGTAACCAAACTGACCCATACCTGAGCTCTCACAAAGCATCTCTGCTCTCAGTTGCAGAAATGGATAAATTATTCCGAATAAAACCTAGGACAATTGATCATTTACCGACAAACGGTGCTGACAAATGGAGCATTTGACCCAATTATATTTTTTGGGCTGGGGGAACCTCCAGAATCGCTTCTTGGAAGGGTCAAGCTGGATTGCTTCACTCAGACACCCCACTGGCTAACAAAAATATTATAAACTGACCCCCCACTTAAAAATGTTGGATACCCCTAGCTTACATCATATGCTGCACCGAAGTATCATTCTTTATACTGCAACTGGTTCTTACTTACCTTGTACAGAGCAATAAAACACCAATTATTTAATGTCATTCTCGAAGCAAAGTTTTGCAAACCATACACTTTGCAATCTACCTTTATAGCAAGACAGAATTTAAATGTAGTGACATGTGACCCTGCACCACATCAGTAACACATTTTATGTCTTTCACCCACCACTGCTTTTACCTCACTTCCCAGCTGTTTTTGAGTATTTGGTCACAATGCACACACTACTTCCTTATGCAGTTTACATGCGGATCCTATAGATTCTTTAGGCGGCGTCATGCTTCAGGAGATATCAACCACTTCCTCCAAATGAGGATTCTTGAAAGTTACCAACCACCTTTGAGTCTTATTTTCTGTAGCACCTAATGATCAAATTATCAAACGATTTCTGGTTGATTTGACTGTTAAAGTTTCCAAATTCATAAGTGGCTCCAATCGCTCTGCATGTGGGACAATATTAATTCTTAGGGCCCGAATACGATCTAGTCTGGGAAGCCTTCCATACGGCTCGGACCCGAAGGGCTTTCCAGACGAAACGTGCTCTGGGAGTTTGAGTGGGCGAGTACGATGCATCTGTAAGCAAACTGACTCGATTTGCTCAGAAGTCTATGTGAGCCTGCATACAGACGCGTACACAGGCTCCCATAGCAAAAAAGGGGTGGGTGGGGAAAAGCATACACCCTGTGGTGGACACCCCGTGGCGAACACCCCATGGTGACCGCCACACTGTGCATGCTTGGATCGGAGGGACCCAAGGGCACCCCCGTGACAGATGTGAAGGGCCCCGGGTGAAGGGGGCCTGCTACGGCCCCCGCGAAGTACGCTTCCCACAGCCATTTCATCTCGCTGACACCGTGGCGAAGTGGCTGTCCGAATCATGCATCGTACTCGCTTGGTCGGAATCCGGCTCCATTGCGTGGCACGATTCGTCTACAAACGAGTCGTACAGGCGTGATCACGTTTGAACATGATTCGCTCGGCACGTACGCAATCTTCGCATCATACTTGGTCGTTCGGACCTGTGTAGGAGTAGGTCCTAAACAAGGGCTACAAATTGGATTCTGTAAAGCAAAATCCGATTCGGAGGCCTTCCGAACGACATCGGAATTGGGCCCTTGGTCTCACATTCCTTACACTTTCAAGAGAAGACCTTTGGCTGCCTGATAATAATAGTGAGATTTACTTCAATATGATTTCCAAGAAATGCCACAGCCTCTTGATAATCATCTACCTCCACTTTCACCTTAAGCAAAGGTAAATATTTATAAATTACTCAAACACCTTTTAAAACATAAGGAGTGAATTAACAGAAGTCCCCAAATCACATGTTTTCTGGATGTACCTGTTGAGACTTTATGGATACATTTAATTACACTTATGGAGAAGATTAATAATAAAGTCTAAACATCATGAATGATTAACGGAGTATGATTTGATATATTAACTCTTACAAATTATTACACTACGCCCTGTAGAACATATATGTACAAGACTGTACCAGTGGGGTTTTGGTGCTGACGGTTTAGGCGCTGGGCAACAAATTCTTTTTGACCATGGAGTTTGGATCAATAAATCAAAGAATGCTAACCAAGGAAATATTTCTATGAATGTCTGGAGTCTTGAAATAGCAAATGCATGTGGGTTTTTCCAAGTATTTGCTTACATCCGTGTTTCCTTGGGTCTCCTGATCATGAGAGTATTAGACACATGTGGGTTTTTAATGGGTTTGCAGGGCCTGCAGGTTGGATGCAGTCCAGCCAGGACATTTTGAAAACAACTAAAAATGCAGTGCCTCAAGGGGTACTTGCTTTTTGGTCACTGGCAATGTGCCATGACACCATGGCGACCCACGGTGATGATGTTCGAGCACACGACACGATGAGGCCTCCATTTTCGTTGGCTTTTATTTACCATTCCATCACAGAGCAACAAATAAAAAGAATAATAGAATGTGGGCGAAAAGGCCTTTTTAGAAAGAAGTGGCCCGGGAACAATTTCTAGCTGGCAGAACCTTCCCCCCCCAAAAAAAACAATATATAAAAAAGGATGCAGCAGAGATGAGTGGAGGAGCAATGTTAGATCGGGCATGGCCAAATGTAAATGCTGGAACTATTGTCATGATAAGAAAAGGGACAGAAAACAAGAACAGCAGAACCCTGATACATATAACAGTGAGCTGCCACTATTTCGTAAATGAAGCGGCCCAGAATTTTGCACTAGACCACTTCATTTTTTAGTTTGCTGGTGCCCATAAGGGATTGGGCATCAGCAAACTCACTCCTGAGGATGGTCCTCAACCATAAAAGGAAATTTGCCTGCATTAGAGGGAAAAAAAGCAAAGGGGGCAACATATTTTATGATGTGTAAGGTGTCCTGCGGACAACTTTTCATTATATTATCAAGTAAAGTGTTAAAAACTGATGGACAGATTTACGCCAAATCAAAAAAGAAGAACAAAAATAAATCAGAGGCTTCCTACAAAGGAAGATTAACTTTCCCATGATTCACCATACATGATTACCTGTTTTTCAAGATTTTTAGTAAATTCACAATAAAAGATCAATATTATTAAGGAAATATAAAGTGCTCTTTCTGTTTTCTCAGTTTCTGAGCCAGAACTACCAAAGTGCTACTGATGGAGCAAGGATTCAAGAAAACGAAACTTGCTCGGAGCAATCCTCGTTAACATTTACTAACTATTAAAATTGTGAGTGGAATGAAATTAACATGCATCAGACACCAATATGGGGAGAAAAGCTTTACGCATGCTTGAATTAATGTGAAATAAAAACGCAACGTGACTGAAACTCGCTTTGTGCATGGAAAACGCTTTGCGCACGTGTGAACCAGCATTGCGTAGTAATAACGTGACTAGCTCGCTTTGAGAGGGAAAAACTCTCACGCATGCGCAAGAAGGACTAATATTTGGTCTTGAGGAACCACATGCCCAGCAACTGCTTGCTTGAATTTAAAAGAAGGCTGCTATTGTTAATGCTTTTTCTTAGAAAAATAATAATAATATGGGACAGAGTAGAAGTGGGCGGTGAACAATGTGGATCATATGTTTAAGAAAATAACTACTGTTTTTGATTCTTTTATCAATAGTGTGCGTTTGGGCCTGGTCCGATTATGAAAATAAGAAAATGGAGTCTGGATGACGAACGAGTCGTGCATACCTATTATACCATGATTGTGACCTGATGACCGAAGAATTGAACGACGGCCAGATGCCAAGGACAGGCAACGTGGGAAAGTGATGCTTTGTACCCTTCATCTATGAAGACTGTATTAAGAAGTTTAAAAGATTGCAACAATACATGAATGGGAAATAAAGACTTTAAATGAGCTAAAAGGGGCGGGTTTGCAAAACAATATAAACATTTATAAAAGTGAACTGTCAGCATGGTATGATGAAACTTCCTGTGCCCCGACCAATCATATGCAGTAATTCATTGAGATTTGCAAGTTTAGAGGGTGGGACATGTTGAATTAAGACTATAACTAGAGTAGCTTAGAAGAAGAAAGTGATGACGTCCACCACGCTGCTTATTATTATGAGAGAGAGTGAGAGATGACAGCTGCTAGAAGAAGAAGAAGAGAGGGAACAGACACAGAAGATTCAGACCTGAGTGACAGCCTGATTAGATTAGAAGATTCTGGAAGAACATCGAGGAGGGAGAGAGTAAGAGAGGGAAGCGTCCCGGTGCGTTGGGTTCTAGAGAGAAGATTAGTAAGTATTAGTCCTGTCCTATAGTCTTTGTCTCCTGATTCCTATTCAGGGGACCTCCATCAGTCCTTTGGCCAGGGGATTGGTTTTCCAGATTTCAATAATTAGGTAATTACTATCCTGTCTTGAATTTGCATAATTCTTTGCAAATGTAATCTGTCTTGAACCTGTTGTCTCTACAACTATCCACTCTCTTACAATTTGTTGTCGAATATGATTGTGTTGATAATTGTATGCTAAATGAAATTTTCTCTCCTGTGCAATGAATGAAGGAGTTTGCACTGTGAATTTGTATCTGTGAGCGTTCAATATATGACTGGAAATTTTAGATAAACTTATGAATTTTACTCAGAGTCTGTGGTTATTTAATTAAAAATTAATTAATTAGTTAGTTAAAGTTAATATCACCATCAACTACTCAACTAATGGTCCATCAACCAGAGGAATGAGTGTTGATCAGTGAATGAATAGTTAGTTAAAGAAATGTTGCTATAAGTTGTTAAGATTATAGAAGGCTAACTAATTAGAACTGAGTGAATTATAAAACTTGACACCCCCCTCCAGCGGATTGGCTGGGGAGTGTGGATGAACGACTTAAGTGAAATGCATATTGGGGCCGTTGCATGATTGACTGTATGGCATTCATCCTTGGCCTCTCGCGCTGGATCACTACTGCTGCCTCAGTGATTTACATATTGCTCCAATACACATCTCGAGGTCTTTCACTCAAATGTTCACGGTTTAACATATCCTTCCACTTCTAGAGACAGTGGACTTAGTTAGTTTATTCACTGTAACTATCACCACATATGTGATTATATGTAGAATTAGATTTACAGGGATGTTTTTTACTGAGGGTTCATGAGTGACATAAAATAGACAAGAGCAAAGATCTAGTTGTCTATGATGCCACTCAAAACTCCGAAGTGTAGATATTGGTATTTTCCATTGATTGAAAGGAAACAAGCTTGTTATCAGCACCGGATTGTTTAGATGACCTGTGATAAGGTTTTGCCTTCAGTAATGAACAACACAAAAACTTCCAGTAGTAGTTAGTCTAACTAGTCTACTAGTCAAGGATGGGATGGACCTGATGAGGACTGGAGACAAACTGTTTCTACAAGCATGTCCAATCCATGTCCTCTCTCACGGTACAGAATGCAAGCGTGAATGTGGATTGCTCTAGGCTAGAGCAAAGGTTTACACATTCAATCAGACAAAGCAGAGAGGAACAAAAGAAAGTACTCAGTGATGTGAGGTGCACTTAGAAGAAAAGAGGTTCCTTTTTTAAATGCCTTTAGAAAAAATACTGTATTTTACATCTGCTGACAGCTGACGTTTTTGGCAAGCTATAAGGATAACCATGAGACCATCTATAACACTCTATAATAATCTTTTGATTTTTATTTCCTTTCAACTTGTACTCTATAGTGGGGAGTGTTAGGTTTTATTTGAATACCACTGGCTTGGGTTTTGGAAGGTAAACAGCGCACACTGGCTTGCAAGCAAAGTTCATCCCAAATTTTGCACATTTATAGGCGTGTCCGGTAGGGTATTTTATAATACCCTTACACAAATTCAAGTACTGATAAAATTCTATGCAACAGCATACAAATATAAAGCGATATTTCAGTGTCTAGACAGAATGGATTGTACGCACTATACCGCAGAGTCCATTTTGTAAATAAGCTGTATGAATTGACCGCTGTAGAATCTAGAGAGTAACAGGTTCCTGCTCATGCCACTCTAATGAGCCTTTCAATACTGCTGTCAGACAGGCAGGTTGGACTGCCTTTGCATGGGAGCTTTCCCACGATTCTGGTTGAGCCCTAGTCATGGTTCTATTTAATTTAGACATGGGAAAGCCATCCTCTGTGGATTATTTAAAAGATCAGCATCTCTCTTGAAGGGAAATCACCACACCGCTGCCAGGTGGGTTACGTAAGTCAAAAAGAACAAGCATTGGCATAGCCAATAGGTCTCGCTTTTGGGACCTTATAAGTGTTTAGCCATGCAACAGTTGCATAACTAAATACTTATAAGGTCCCAAAAGCGAGACCTATTGGCTATGCAAAGCGGCCGTGCGGCCGCGAAAGTGATCGCGATCACACATCAAAGTGACCGTGCGGCCGCGAAAGTGAAAGTAATCGCGGTAAAGCGTGGCGCGCGCGCGCGCACATGCACTGTAGCTCTAGGCTGGCCTGGTAGCACTTTTTGGAGCCCTCTCAATAAGTCTCGCCAGACCAGCGCATGCGCTGGGTCAGGCGAGACCTAAAAAATCACTTTATGAGATATTTATGAAATTCCTGAGATTTTGCATTACAAAACTTGTGATATCTTGCTAACGAGATACTGGTGTAAGCAGAAAATGTCTCGCTGAAAGACTGGAATCCGTGTATTTTGTTCAACCTTTTATTTAGGTTAAGCCTCATGTGAAAATTTTCAGTGTAATACTAACAAACCAATTTCTGAGCTATTTCCATAATTCTGAAATTTCACAGAAAATAATTGCTAATCTCACACATCCCTATCTAAAACATATCCGTTCATGCAGTTAATATTGCTGTTAGGTTTGTGTATTGTTCTCTGTAGTCTATACAAAAAGCTACAAAAATATGATTTGCATAATGCTCAAAATGAGCTAAAATACAGAAAAACATATCTCTCAATGTGGCACCAACCAAATATGATGCAAACAAGAGAATGTATAAAATTTTAAACATTTTCCTCTTTCCTGTCTCTTACCAACCTCTCATTTAAAAAGATATAGAAGGCGAACTGTACCACCTACTTCTCTGGCAAATCTTAACGCTCCCAGATGAACATTTTCAGATCTTAGCAGATGCCTATGACATGATAGTTCTCCATGGATCAATCCTTTCTCTGTGCATGGACTTTCTATATGTTCTCTTGGTCCTTCTCAGAATCAAAATTCACCAGTGCTCCCAAAGTAGCTAACTCTACGTGAACATATAAGTACAACATCAAACAACTCAAAGATAAACTAATGCTGGTCCAAGCCTGGATGTCATGTGAGTATACAAAAGTTAAATTCACCAAGACCTCACAGATGCTTGTCGATTAAGGCTCCAAAGAATCACAGGATGAAGAGTGGATTAACATAAGTAACCTTAGTATATTGACGTCTTTACGTCTTTATAGTGCAAGCGTAAATTCAGAAGGTTTCATAATCCACAGTTATCCCTCCAAAATCCATGGTACAAGCTCTCCTTTTTTTATTAAACCATCTTTATTGCGTACAAGCTTTCCACTGTAAAATAAAAGTAAATTCACAAAGCAGAATTCTGAGTCACCATACAAGTCCAGGTGCTCTTCCAATTGCATGGCGTCACTGCCTTGTTTGTGGTCTCTGGTCACTGACTGATTCCTCTGAAGTGTTTTTTGCATGCCACCACCGGACCCATCAACAATATAGTGAAGGCTCATCACCGCACCCCAGGCCTGACCTCATCACTCTGGATCCACTTACAGATCCATATCAGTTTCAGAAGAAATATGTAATTGCATCTGACCAGAAAAAGAAAATCATGATTTCAGGCGGTCAGAGCAACACATAAAGCGATGCCACTGCTAGACTGGAAATCACGAGATGCAAAATGGGAAAGACCAGAAGGGTCACCTAGGACATGAGCTGAACACCATTTCTGTCATTACAAAGAGTATCTAATCTCATCTAGACCCTCTTTACATTTGAATAAAGACTAATTTGACCACCCAGCTAACTACACAGTTGTGAGACCACCCCTATACAGTGCTTATCAGCTAAGATTGTCCTAGAGTTGAACCAATACCACAATAAATGAGGAAGGGAACACATAAATAGCCTATATTCTGCATAGAGGAAATTGACATACTTCTTGTGAAGAGTACTACGCAGATTGGAGAGATCAGGCATTGTGAGTGACAGCCAGAGTTTTTTATTGATATTTTAAACCGATGAGGTCATTCAAACAAGTCAAAGTAAAAATCTCAAATTTAAAAGACGTTGAATACAAGATGTAATTCACTGTGTGAAATCCTCTGAATTTAATTTCCAAATTAGTTTGTAATTTCTGGCCCACTGTCAAAACAATGGACCTACTATGCGATCATTCCACGCTCTAAATGCAGCGTTCCACTAATCTTCTTATCTAGTTGCAGCCCAGAAGGAATGCTCCTATAAGCCAACTATTCCTGTCCCTGTCCTACATGTAGCCACGACCTGGCAAGGTTAAGCGTCAAGCAATCACTGTAAAACCAGAAAACAAGCATTGTCCGCGCAAGCACCAAGAGTGCCAACAGGGCTTCCTGTGACTCTTAGATGATCATGTGTCCAACAGTTCAGAGAGGAACCTACATTTCACCGCCTCTTTCATTATCTTGGACAATAGAAGCCTTATCTTATTGTCTTGTGCTATGTACATGGCCGTAGTTTGCTTGCGATATGTAACCCTGAATGATGTAATTCCCTGAGGTACCTTCTCTCCTTCTCTACTTCAGATGTACAGCGCTAAGGGGCTTGGTTGAGAAATCCAAGAATACTTAAGCAAATTTAAGGTTATAGCATTAAGATGCATTCATTTTATGAATGAAGATTATCTAACAGGCGAAAAATAATGCATTAATAATCGTGATGTAAATGCATGTTTCTATATTTAACTTTTTTTCCCTTCTCCATGCAGAAAATATGTTTCTTTGATAAACGCCTTGTTTTTTCTTCACAGGTGTGAATTAATATCTGTTTCCATGATGTGTAACACCCATGAACCTACCCATTTGCTGGTATTCACCTATGTGCGAAGGTTGGGCTGCCTAGAAAATCACACAAACCCGCTACTGGCGGGAAGTTCAGGTCTGCAAATGCACCTTCTATGCATAACGATTCTTCACTTCTCAATCGGTAATATCCAGACTAGGATTTTCTATGCACAAATAGGTCATTAGCACTCTGAAGATGTTTGTGAATCGAGCCCTATCTGACACTTCTCTGTGGTACATAAAGCACTGGGCAGACCTTAATGGAGAGGACTACAAAAGTAAAATAAGCACTGGCGAAATTAGTAGTTTTTAAAAAAAAATTCTTGCAATAATATGAAGCAAAAATGAAAAAAAAAAAAAAAAGAACATGCAACCACACAAACATGGTGGCCATAGGTTGCAAATAAAAGTTTGGATTAAAAAATATCCATTGCAGATCATTTTAATAGAACAGTATTTCCAAAGTAAAATATGATTCATTTAGGTGAAAAGAAAAGTTATGATTCATTTTGGTGAAAAGAAAAGTTGTGATAGCTTTTTATTACTGTATCGTGAAAACATAGTTCACATACACAAGAGGGACGAAAAAGGGTGAAGAATGGAAAGATACAAACATTGGCAAAGTAAAGTATTGGCCCATCAGAACTAGTACAGAAGTGCACTCTTTTACGAGGGAGTGCACACAGGTGATTAGGCAAATGCAATCACTCACAGTGCAAGAACCCAGTGGCAGAAGTGGGCTGACTCTTTGCCCCATGCTGTGTGCAATGTGTGACCACAGGATGAAGAGGGCTGCCCCAAACCCCATCTATGTGTTTATATATGTATACAGTATTTATGTATACATGTGTTTGCTTACACGAGACTGGCAAGACAGCTAAATCTATCTTTAGACTAAAAAGTTACAATGCCGGCACTAATGTCGTGTCAGTGATGGTATGTGAGTAGGGGCGTATAACAAAAACAGTGCTGCATTGCATAAGTATACCCTTGTAGCTCTAAGGCCAGTGGCATGCCATTAACATTATATCAAAAACAAAAGTAAAATGATAAATCATATTGTCAGGGGCAGGTAGCTGGAGTCAAAGGCTACTGGTATTTTTCTTGGCTCTCTCGCACCCCTGGGGATTTCCTTGCACCTATTCCCGCCACTCTCCCAAACTTTAGAACGTCTGACTTCCTAAAATAACAAACGGCACATCATTAACCGTGATTTACTGCATGCATGCAGTGTTATGAATTTCTTCCAGAGGCATCATGGCTCTTTGAGGCCCTGGCTGCTGAGCACTGATTTACTGTGGCATTTCTTCTCATGCAAGCCACCGCCGGCCTTGTCCAGCACGAGTGATTGAAATAACTGATAAAGTGAGCTGCAATCTTTCAGTCATCAGGGTACATTTGTTTTGATTCAATTTCACTCTATCCGTGAAACTGACTTGTTTGAAGGTGCCCCCAGTGATAATTAATGCTCCAAGAAAAGGAAGTAGCTTTGGCGTGTTTAGGTTTCACTACAGACATTCTCTTTTGCAAACACAACAAACTCTTGCAAATGATGTATGTGTTACACCCAACCAGAGGGGATATATATGACTAGGTGTCTGGTAAATCAGCTACTGTGTTAATACCACGGAAAACTAACATCGTGTTATCGCCAAACAATCGCCAAACAGATCTATTTTCAGATGTGCTAAGGCTGTATCCAAGGC
The DNA here is from genome assembly GCF_964204655.1 of Triturus cristatus. NCBI lineage: Eukaryota > Metazoa > Chordata > Amphibia > Caudata > Salamandridae > Triturus > Triturus cristatus. The sequence continues at coordinate 234,545,940 of NC_140581.1, forward strand.
AGAACACAACCAGACCCGAGTTATTTGTGATGTGGGAGGTGGTGGAGTGAAAACGTATTTGCATTCATCTAAAAATACTCTTGCAAAAAAAATACATCATCAGATGTGATGTGTTACTCAAATATTAGCACGGTGTCTGTTTTTACGTCATTTGCAGTGTATTTGCAGTGGTATACAATGCAAGTTTCAGTTGTTTCACAAACTATAAAATATGCAATATTTTATGTACAAATAATATTACCCAGTTGAAACTAGTAGTCATTTGTTCGACCTGGGCAAGAAGAAACGCAGAGTTGATTTCGCAAGAATTGAATCAAGCGAATCGCGCATGAATCTCGCAGAGCTATTTCACTAACATCCAAATATTTATTTAAACAACATTTTCATGCAAATTAATGTGATGAGGAACACCGAATCTCTCATAGCTTACAGATATTCCTTGCCATTAGGCTGAATGGGGGCCCCCTTAAAGGGTTTTGGCACCCCTGCGCTGCAAACAAACTCCCAAAGTTGGACCATGGCCATGATATGCAGGGAGAATTCTCCCTATGGTCAGGGTTTGTTTTCTTTGTCCAGACCCACTGTGCCTCCCTGAGTAAATAAGAGTAGGAAGCCGCACTAAATACAGCCAGCGAAGGGTCCACTGACAGAAACCCACAGGCAGAGGACTTGAAGGGTTGTGGATGGGGAATTCAATGATTTTTGGATGGGTGACCCCCCCCCCCACTACCCCCTCATCACATTCTCCAACCTTTAAATGACTCCCTAAATGTGTATCTATGTAGCGGGGGGGGGGGGGGGGGGGAGTCTTCAAGGTGAATCATAGACAACCGGATTAAATGCAATACGCACGTATAGCTTGGAATTTATAAAACATAGCACTGACTGTGAACTGCAAGATGAAGGTACCTGCCATGTCAGGAAGGGCAAAACAGAGAAACAAGAGCTGTGCTGGCCAGCACTCTATGCGAAACTGCAGTCAGGAGGGTACCAGACACTTGCTGTGCATTGTTTCTTTCACCCACATTTGTAGAGGGACCGCATCCTTTAATCCCAACCAAGTGGGTGATAATTGGCATACTTGTCAATCCTACCAATTTTTAGATGGATGCACAGAGGCACTGCCCATGTCAGTGACCCAGCCACTCATAACTCTACCGCGGAAAGTTCTATATTTGGTGCATCTGCGATTGGACTGAGCATGCCATGAACACGTATGCATTGTTCTGAAGCTGCCTCTATGTGTCAGAAAAGCACCTAATTAGATTAATAGAAATGACACCATTTAAAGATACAAGTTACTGAATCACATATAGAATGCAACACCCTGCGACAACTGAGTTTCAATTCAGTGCAAGAAGCAGAGCAAAGAGTGAGCACATGTCATTTACCTAAGGCTGGGATTGTTGTATCTGCTCCAGTACTATTTCTGCTGTCTTTTGCTGGCACCACTTGTGTGGATTAATGATCTGGGTCTGGCTTTAGCTCCCAGAAACTCGGCATTCATCTACGTAGATAAAATGGGTTGTTTTTCTTAGCCACAACACATTGTCCAGTAGGTAGCCTTAAAGTGCTGGCAGCGTCCCCCTAGTCCTACCATGAGATGTAGCACTTGGCAGTCGTAGCTGTTTACACTTCTCTCTCCAAGAGCCAGTAATTACTCCCTGGATGCTGGTGACGTGTCTGCCACGACAGTCGAACCCTGCAGGCCATAGCAATGGGTCTCCACAGTCACAAAGAACAGCTCAGGTAAGCTGGAACAGTCTCACAGGTAGACACAGCCAACAGGTAAATACCTGTTTGATTTCACCTAAGGCATATTGATGTTTGCTGTCATAATTTAAGTTAACCGCGACAAGGAGGACTGTTTCTTTGCAATTAATTGAGCACCAAAGGATACTCTTAGCTTACATTCGTGCTCTTCTAATGTTGGGTAAATGCCTGACTTCCTACCAGTAACCCTCATAACTGGAGTTCATGGCTTCCTCGTTAACTTCCTTCTTAATGAAGGTGAGTCCTCATCTAGGAGAGAGGCATTGGACTAGACATTAAAAAAGAATTCCCTCTAAAATGTTTCTTGTCACAATTTTATTTTAATTCTCCTCTGCTGTGTACAAGAGCAATCGAGGCTACTAGCCTAATTTAAATCCCGATTTGATGTAAAAAGGGGAATCTGCCTGGATTGGGATTATGGAATTTACTCATGCGGTAATAACAAACGTTGTAAATACAGCACCCTGAGGCCTTTGTAATTCCGACTGTAACTACAACACCATTGTTGCTGTTGGACTCATAATGAGCCCTGAACTCACCAGGAGCTACAATAAGGTAAGTGAAATATTGGAACGGGACACACTGAGCATGGCAAGGAGTGAGAGAAAATAAGACTTTGATAATGAAGCACTGAAGTAGGAGTAATGATGACTTTCAGAAGTAATCATGCTAGGACCACTGTGTCTTCCTGTGCCTGCCAGCTTCTGAATGAAGGTATGCTAAGAGAGAGATTACTTCACATTGTAGAAGTACAGTCCTGCTACTATATCCACACAAATTATGTGAATTTAGGGCCAAATTCACAAAGGGAATCTTAAACATGAAGTCTGAGTTAAGACCTGAAGTCAAAGGTCCAGTTCACAAAGGTAATTTCGACTTCTAAATTTACTTTTGAAAATCGAGCCCTTAGGCTTAAGGTCTAAACCTAGACGTGAGGTCTAAGTTTACTTTTGCAAATTTGAACCGAGTAAATTTAATGGAATCGGAAAAATGAAAGCTAATTGAGCACCTGAACTCAAGACGCCATCCCTGAAAGAGCTACACTCAACTCTCACCAGAAGAAAGTTATAGAGCTCGGTCGAAGAATTAGGAAGTATTAATGGTGAGGGTTCTGTGCCATATGGAAGGCTGAGGGTTCAAAAAGTGTGATTGGGTAAGGCAAACAATGTGGTTGAGAATAACTTTAGAAGTGTTTCTGATACAATACTGTTCTTACCTCTCTCTTCTCTCAAGCCAAGGTGAAAGCCACGCTTTTGTTGGCAGTGCCAGGGACACCTCTTATAGCTAGTTTAAGGTAGCTCACTGTAGGGTTGAAAGAAGTAGGGTCACATCCCATGGACTACTGACCAGCATTTCTGAAAATGTTTGTAGCTTAGGGGAATTACTCTTGGTGCACCCATTAGGTCTCCCTAAAAGCAGTGATTAGCATCCACTGGCCGTGCAGGGAAGACATGACAGAACATTAAAAGGAGCTATCTGATAAATCCTACTTAATTATGAAAGGGTCATTCCTTCTTGCAATGGAATCCTCTGGACAGTTACGGTTCCAGAGTAGAGGACACCACGGACTTGGAGCTGAGAGTGGTTAAAGGACCTATTGATCCAGTGGCAGAAGCCAAGGAGAGAAAGACATTTGCGAAACACTTGTACTTAAAAACCTTCACTAGCACAGAGAGCAACAAAGGTGTTGACGAAAGCACACATAGAACGCCCACCGCCCAGTTTAAGGTTAGAGCATTCAAAGTGATACAGAAGTGATGACACAGCAGAATAGAAACTGGAAGAGGAGTCCAATACCGATGGCATGCCTCACCACATGCTTGCGAAGTTGTATGCATAACATGAGGGCTGCATTTGTTTTTGACTTCCTAGAGTAAGGGTATGCAGGGACCTGGGCACATTACTGACTATCATCTCAGCTCTGCGGGCCCACAGACTATCTACATTGGTATGAGGGCCACTTGATCTACCCCTTGAAGCCAGAGTCTATTGGGTTGCTTCAAGGTCTATCCTACAAAATACATTAAATGTGCCTCTAAACAACAGACCATATCTTGAATTAATGACCTTTTGCCACATTAAATGTACCTTATAATATGTGACCTGTTTAATAGGTGCCCTGGTCATGAGCTGCATCTGTAGAACTTTAATTTTAGTGCTGAGGGCTCCCTTGAATTCCCCAAAAATTGTGTTATAAGTGGATATTGTGTGCCCCCATCACCCTCAAAATTCTGTCTGGTATGATCATTGCCCTGGGTGACACCCTGTGTCCTGAGAACCTTTCTTCAAGTGATAAGTACACATTTGCACTTTCTACACCCAAAAACCCTTTGCTGTGTGACATGTGTCCCTGTGACGGTGTGGTGTCTTAGAGAGCTCCCTGAAACCTATGCATTGAATGATTAGTATTCCTTTAAACCTACTACACATAGAGAAATGTTAGTTTAGTGAGTGGTGCCCTGGTGTGCACCTCCAGTTCAATGTCTTGAGTTATCAGTGTAGTTCAGCAATACAAACATTAGAATTGTACCTGGAATGAGCCATGCACTTGTGCACCTCCTGATATCTGAGAATGGGGTGATGAGTGTTCAGAGTCCATGTGCCCATTCCCCATGAAAACAGTGCACTGGTTGTATCCCAAAAAAGATGCCATGAGTGACTGGTGCTCCTTCTCTTAACAAAAGCTGTGCTGTGAGAGTCACTCATGTGCAACTGCAGAACCATAATAAATGTGTCCCCCAGTAACTGGTGTCTGGTTGTACATCTGAAAATACCTGAGACACCTGAAACCTGTACCATGTGCGACTGGTGCAACTGAGCGTCCTTGGCACATTCAATACTGCGAACATCCAATGCTATTTATCATTACCCATTTTCCACATCGCTTTACAAACTACCGGACCATCTTCCTCCTTAAAAGCCCATTATATGTCCGCCTCTCAAATTCCAGCAAACCCTTAAAACAGTGAATAGTATATCTCATTCCAACTCCCGATCATGTTACCATCATGCGAAAAAGCCCATTTCCATAGCCAACTAGTTTAATTATTCAAACATGGATCAACTGGAAACATACAGCTACTCTGTTGTCTACTACAGTCACACCCTCACGTTCATCTCCTCATGAACAACACCACGCGGGAATTGCTAACATTGTTATTCATATAGCCAGATCTCTCAAGGACTGACCTTGCCCATCCCAGAACCATATCCATCCTTCCCTGAGTGCACCAAAATCACAGTAATGTCTACAATACTGTGCTCTACTACTCCCCTTGAGTAGCGATACAGGTAAAAAGGCTGGAATACTACTGCTTGAGTGTTTACAGTATGTGACACCAGTCAGCCTGTTAACAAACAGCACAATAAAAAGATGGAGCACTTCCTGTTCTAGTTCTCAGGATCAATGGAGAGAACACAATCAGCATGCCAGAAAAATATGTAGGACAGGAAGGCACGGTTTTTCAAGGCATGTCGAGGACCTTCCAACCAAAAGATAACACCTGGGCTAAAACTGAAAAACTGAATGTTCTATTGAATCCATGCCATTATGTTTTCCTGGTTAAACTATTGGAAATATGGCAAATAACATAGATCAAACTTTGCATGCAGTTTGATAAAGCACCTGTGTTGGCTCAAACTGCAATATCAGTCTCTACTGAGTATGAAATAAAATATCTTGTACGACAAAACAAGAGCCTATGAGATTGCAAATAACTTTTGAGACTTGTATGAAGTGTTAAGGAGAGTAGGGTGGTGTGAGATCTAGTGTGTATGATCAGACTTTTTGAAGGCCTTTCTACAGGTTGCATACTGTTTTAAGTACCCAAAATGAAAGGTAAAATCCCAAGTTTAGGGCTTTGGGCAGCCAATCTCTGTTGTCTTTTCCACTTGGACCTCAAAAGCCAGACCAGGCATGTACATTTAAGCATATGCTCTGAGATGTTAAAGGCTACAATGCCATCCTTTGCAAGAAGTTAAAAGCATGAAAAGCAAGCCACAACAACTTAAAATGGATTTTGATCCCAAATACAATGCGAGTACGAGAATTTTGCACATAAATATGAAACTAGAATACCAGTATCCTGTTACAAAGAACATTTATGCAGTAGATATATCTATTAGGTAGGTTCAGAACCTTTGTTAAACCTTGACTACAGCAAATGTGTATACTATTACATGAAATGCATAGCAGAACAGTAGTACATCGAGGCAGAGAATGTTCATGATGACAAACGATGGGTTATAGGACATCATACCCTGGACTCCTTTGATGCACGTCGTCCCATCCTCTTCTAGCGTGTAGCCGTCTAGACAGCTGCATCTGTAACTTCCAGGAGTATTGATGCAGATATGAGAGCAGACAGTCACATTGCTGGAGGCACACTCGTCAATATCTGATATCATCAAAAGAATCAAGATTAATGTAAAAAAAAAGTATGTTACACAATATACATGACCGCAGATATTTACTTGAAACTCATGTAGGACTAACACAGCTTATTTTATACAAAGCAACAGGATCTTGGACAACGAAGACACAACGGGCCTGATTCACAAAGGTAAACTTACATTTTTGTGGAAGTTTATGTATGTTTTGGTATTCACAAACGCAAATGTAATAGTAAGTTTACAATTGTGGAGACTGCAGTTGGGGCAGAGAACTCCACACATACGCATAGCCTATCCTACATCCTATCTTAGATAGGATATGCCTATCTATTTTTTTTTACGAGCTAAGTTCTGCGCCCCATCTGCGGAGTCTCTGCTGTTGTAAACGTACTATTAAATCTGTGTTTTTAAATCCCATGCCAAACGTAAACTTACACAAAAATATAGGCATACCTTTGTGAATCAGGACCTACTAAATTTCATGTGCTGCTAAAATCCACAATCTTGGTTATTCTATTGTTGATGCTGTCATTACACTGAAAGAAATGCTCTCAGATTTTATACACATCTGTTTTGATGTGCTGGAATTAAATTCATACAAAATAATACAAAATACCACAAAAATGGCTCCGGCTCCTGTTAGGTTCCAACACCTAAAACTGTCCTATGGTCCTGTTTGCCTTACAAGGATGGTTGTCTGCTAAAGCTGGCATCTTTGACTTGAGTTGCCCCGTAATGGATACACCATAGTACCACTCTATGCCAATTAGTTAATTGTAAACTGGAAAAAAACGTCTTGACAAAATAGCTAAAAACACAAAGTTCTACCTTTTCACATAGCATACACATTACCAATTTGGACAGATCAGAAAAAGTCAAGGATTTCATCAGGATTTTAACATGTTTCACACCTGCATTAACTGTGCTATGAATTTCATTACGAGTACTGTTAACTTCCTCAACACAACCTACATGTAAATCTACAAAACACATATTAGAATTTTGGAATGTTGAGAACTCCATTGTAGACAGTGGAGTGCTCTGGGCTTCTAATGGATGGTAGAAGCCCAGAGAGCAACATTCCAATGTTGTTTTACTTTCACAGCTGCTGCTATGAACAAAGGCCTCTCGGAGCCCGAGGGGATATAAACCCTCTCGGGCTCAGAGAGGCCTTTGTTTTTACTAATTAGAACATTCTGCCCTCTACGGGTGTAATGCTCATTAGTCTTAGAGCCCAGAAGCGGGCCTTTGGCTTGGGCCTTTAATGCTGGAGCGGGCCTTTAATGGCGGGTACAGCCTGCTAGGTCGGGCTCTCAGGCTACAGTAGAACATTGGACTGTTGGGAGCTCCATTGAAGAGAATGGAGTGCTCTGGGCTTCTAATGGCTGGTAAAAGCCCAGACATCCAACATTCCAATGTTTGCCGTTCATAGGTGTTGCTGTGAACAAAGACCTCAGTGACACTTGAGGGAATGTAAATCCCCCCGGGCTCCACTGAGGTCTTTGTTTTATTTGTTAGAACATTATGCCCTCTAGTGGCGTAATGTTCTATTAGCTTTATAGCCTGCTGTTGCTGGGCTATACGGGCCATTAAAGGCCCACTCCCTTCTTAAAACCTTTGCCTGCGGCTCAGGCCTTTCATGCTGGAGCCAGACTTTAATGGCTGGTAAAGCCCGCTACGGTGGGCTACAAGGCTATATTAGTCAACCATACCAATTTAGGTGATAGGCTACCACTTTTTACAATTTCTACTGTTCACTAATTTTGTACAACATTCTTAGGGCTTTTTAACGCCTGTTGCTGGCTTGTGAACCAATAGCCATATTATCAGAGTCTGCACATGCACTCATCTGTGAGCTCTTGTTGCGTAAGCTATCTAAGTGTGAACCTGGTTTACCCAGCCTGAAGCTCTAACCCGACAGTCACAGATGCAACATTTGGCCAAAGAGATCTGTACTGTCAGCTGCCAGCCTGCTGTCTTTGAAGCCAAAGGGCTGCCTTTGGGCGAGGAGTCACTGAGGTCTCTGGTGTTGAAAGCTCGGGAGCAGATCAGTACATCATTCAATTCGCAGGATTACCAATAGTCTTGTGTGCGCTATGGCATGGGCACTATAATTATTAAAGCACAATCTTGTACACTCTGCCCAACTGAGGCTGCAGAGTTGTGTGTACATAAGAGAAGAAGCTACACTGGAGAGAAACACTGCACTGCAGTTACATAATGAGTTTTCTCCACAAGCGCGATGAGACTGACTCTGAGTCAATGGTCTCTCATGTTTCTTTCCATCTGTTCTCACCTAGAGCAGCCTTTAATGTACACGCCTGGTCCCCAGCAGGTTTGCAATGGGATTTGGGGGGTAGAGAGTGGGATCAACTAGCAGCAGTAAGAGTCCAATTGCAGGGCAGGATACCTACTCCTCATATGAGTGGCAACTGAGCAGGGGCAAACACTCAAGTAGGAACCAATGGGACTCGGATTAAGGCTCCACAACCTCTCATCTAGATGAGGGGGGCTGAAGCACTCAATTTGTGCATCACAGGGAGGCCCAGTAACGCACAAAGTTAGTGAAACAGTTTGTATGAAGAATAGCGAGGGACCAGGGAGGGAACGAAAAAAGAGAAAGAGAGAGAGAGAGAGAGAGAGAGAGAGAGAGAGAGAGAGACAGCCTGCCTAAGGGGTAGTGAGGGAGAGTGAGAAAAAAACAGAGGAATGAAGTGAGAGGTCCCCTGAAGGTAGGTATTGGTTAATTTGAGCCAGTTGGCCCCACCGGCACTTATTTTGGGGCATTTCCCATCTAATATTGTCTCTGGCCTGCCAGACTGGCAGCTGCCTGTCCTATCCCCATCACAAATATTTTTGATGCTGACGTCATGCGAGTATGGCTCCAGCACTGCAATGTCCTTGGTGCATTGAGGTGATGGGCCCGGCGTGCCCGCATGTCTCGGCTGCAGCCTTCGAGTAGTTCACACCTCCCCCTACATCCGGAACATTCGTTGTTTGGGTGCCGTGGCTGTGAGTTATGCATGAGACAATGTGATAGTGAGTTATACCAACCCAACTGATGCACGCAGCATAGAAACACATTGACATGTAATTGAAACCCAAAACATACCAAGAGATGACAGCTAACTACAGTTGGTTTCTCTCACACAACTTCCTCCATCAAACTGCTAGACAGGATAGAAGCACCTCTCTGGTCACTCATGCATGATACCAAAGCCCTTCCCACAAAGGTTCACAACAAGAGATAGGACGCTCTCACAGCCACAAATTCCTGCCCCTACCCCCCAGAGGGCCCTGCTGTGCTGGGGTCCCCAGCCCATCAGGAGTCCTCCAAAAATTCAGGAGCCCCCATTCACCCAAAGCCTATAAACACCTGTGAGATATGGGAGACTTTGGGGCCCTTAATCTGCAGGGCGGCCGCATTATTTTGTGTTATGCCACTGTTTCCCACACGGTGTTGAGTGCTGTCTTTCTGATAATGTACTTTGGAGCCATGCACAGGGACATGAAGCACTGTGTAAATACTACAGTACAATAAAGAAGACAAAATTACAAACCACCCAAAGAAGACATTAATTTTAAAGTTACAGCTTCATCTTTTCTCGTTAACTCTTAAATCTAAAGAAGTGTTCCAAATGTGATGCTTTTAACAAATAAAACCCTCATTAACAAGCCTTGGGTCTTCCTGGAGAAGTTTGATGTCATCTGGGACGTACAAGTCATTGGGGAACAAACTCTAAAACTCATAGGTTAGGTTGCTTTATTGGTGCAGTCTTTGATACCACCCAAGGTCACTTGTAAGCGCTGAGGGCAGGATAGATGGATAAGAGGGCCCAGGGGAGACTAGCCGAGGGTACAAGACATATGGGGTGAGGATGGAGCGATCTTTCCTAAAATGCTATATCTCATCAAATGGAGCATCAGTGAGTTAAGGGTAGACAGACTTTGGCATCTGTCTAGCAGAAGATGAGGCAGGGATGGGAAGCAAGAGATCAAATGAGAATGTATCAGATCCTGACCTCATTGCCAGCCGCAAATTTCTTGGCGCTTACCTGTATCCTCATGCTCTATGCGGACAGACAGCTCTGTGTCGGTCATCACAACCTACCTGGTCTGTAGGCTGTAACCCATGGACCAGAACCTGGAGAGTACGCAACATACAGCAGACTCTTTAAGGCGTGCACAGACACACAGGAGGGCGGAACAAGATGCCCCATTGGATAAGTACATATTCATGGTGCGCTCAACTCTGGTGCGTATGCATGCTACAGTTCAAGCACCATTATGACCTAAGACGTTGAGTCAATGAGATACCTGGGTTCATTTGTTTATCTGCCAGATCTCCTGGAAGATTTCTTCTTTTCTGCATACCGGTCAACTCACATTGTGCCAACGTGTGACATATAGTTTAGGGTCTCACCATAACTCAGTCTCCCACTGAGAAGCCGATATCACATGGTGACAGGAAAAACAAACTGAAAACCATTGTAAATAGGGGTTTTCCAGAGGATTTGAACTGCAGATGTTTATTTTGGGGTGTGAAAACACCGCAGGATATCGTAACCAGCCTAAGCAGGCTTTTGTTTTAGCGTTTTTTGGAGGATGGGGCTTGGGGAGCAGGGTGGGGTTTAAAAGTGCCTCCTGGGTACTTCTAGGCACGAGGCCCCGCCCCTTCAAGGTCCCGCCCTCTCCTCGCACGGTGAGAATTGTTCTTCAAGTTGGCAGGTGTCTTTCTGCATTCAATCAAAATATTTCCAGGTTTCCAAGAGGCGCCTAGTTTCAAGCCTTGTTCTTGACGTTCCTCTGACACGGGATAACTTGTAGAAGTAAATCAAGGATGAGTGTGAGGATAGACACCTCTTTTGGAATCCGCCCGAGGGTAGCCCACCGGGAGGTAAACGTGACGCTTCTTCCGTTTCCGTGCCATGGAGCGCTCATCCTCTCGCGCCGATAACCTCTGTTGAAACCCTGCCCATCCAATCTGCGCCTCAGCTGCGCGGCACCACGTCAGAACCGCCCATCTGCCGAGGAGATAAACCACGAAAATGAGAACCAGAGCAATATGCTGGCCGCCGAGCTGACGTTTATTTTATAGACTATAAAATATTTGTGGACATAGGGGGAAGAAAGCTTCAAAGATGTTTTGGTATTTTGGCATGGGGAGGTTATACTGAGCAGATAATGTGTTTGCATGGACGGAAAACTCGGAGAGGAGTCCGTCTGTTGAATAGAATGAACCAGCACGTGTTGTGATCAAAAGATAAAAGAATTGTGATAGACCAAAAATATTTCTAATATTGAATGCCATGTAATTTATAAACCACAGACACCATCTTATTAGGTTTATAGATTTTGCTTTAAGATGGAAAAAGATGAGTAACCTCGATAAACACGTCTTGTGATTTTTGGGTGCTACAGACACAAGTTTATCCAGGGTCAGTCTCCACTCAGGGAACACCTCTCTTCACACTGTCACACTCTGGACGGACGGTAATGCCATCATTATTTATAGTTATTCAGTCATAAAGGGGTCATTCAGTGTGGAGGGAGAAAACTGTTCTCTTTGCACAGTCTTGAATATTTAAGAGAAACAATCAGCACTCTCGAATGTTCTTTGTTTGAGGATGTCAGCTGGTGTTTGGAGATCTATTGTGACATCACTCACCGGTTGGCCCCTTTTAGGTCAGTGTCCTGAGTGACGTACCATGTGCTGTGCTTAGTAAAATATTACCTTCTTCACGTGTGTCTTCATGCGTATTTCCTAGTGAGGATACTTAGGAGTATTTAGGGCTTTAGATTCTACTGCCCCTCAGACTTCTTGGGGGTTTTAACTCCAAGTAAAGCACCTGTAAACATGAATCTGAAAGCATCAAAGAGATGAGTTGAACTCTGCAAAAAAGAGCGGAATAGTTTCAAGTCTATACATTGAACCTCGATGCTCAGTCGTAGTTCCCAGTTTTGAGCCCTGAGTGTTGGATGGGAGCTGAAGGAACAGTTACTGCTCTTTAAACTCTATGCAAGAAGTTGGAGTGCTCACACTGAGTGCCTTCACTTCTTGACTAAGCCTTTGACCATGAGTGGTATGTAGAATAGCGGCTCCCCTCAGTATCTCAGCAAGATTTCCTTGGGGAAGTTTTATATAGCAGACACTTGACACAAAGTTATTGGAGCGCTTTACATGAGCAAAAGTTACATTACACAAGACTCGAGCCTGGTTTTCCACTTCCCCAGTAAATAGCTCTGGCTGTTACATCACATCCATCCGTGATCGCGTTGATCTGATGCTGGTCTCCTGAGAATAAGTGTCCCAGCACTGAGTGGATGTTGTGATGTGGCTGAGGTGAGGGATGTCGAGGATCAGGCGTGCGGAGGCGTTCTGGATGCGTTGGAGCCATTTCAGGAGTTTGGCCGGGGCTCCTGCGTAGAGTGCGTTTCTGTAGTCCAGTCTACTGCTGACAAGGGCCTGGGTGACCGTCCTTCTTGTTTCGGTGGGGATCCACTTGAAGATCTTCTGAAGCATGCGGAGGGTGTTGAAGCAGGAGGAGGAGACGGCGCTGACCTGCTTCGTCATGGAAAGGGTGGAGTCGAGGATGACCCCTAGGTTGCGTACGTGGTCGGTGGGTGTAGGGGGTGCTCCTAGTGCAGTCGGCCACCAGGAGTCGTCTCAAGACGAGGGGGTGGATCGAGGATGATGGCCTCTGTCTTGTCTGAGTTTAGCTTCAGTCGGCTGTTTCTCATCCAGTCGGCGACGGCCTTCATTCCTTCATGGAGGTTGGTTTTGGCGGTGTGGGGGTCTTTGGTGAAGGAGAGGATCAGCTGGGTGTTGTCGGTGTAGGAGATGATGTTGAGGTCGTGCCGTCGTGCGACGTGGGCGAGCATTGCCATGTAGACGTTGAACAACGTTGGGCTGAGGGATGAGCCTTGGGGTACGCCGCAGATGATCTCGGTGGCTTCAGAGCGGAAGGGGGGGAGGCGGACACTCTATGTTCTGCCGGAGAGGAAGGAGGTGGTCCAGTCCAGGGCCTTCTCTTGGATTCTGGCGTCGTAGAGGCGCGTTCGTAGTGTGCGGTGGCAGACCGTGTCGAAGGCGGCTGACAGGTCCAGAAGGATGAGGGCCGCGGTTTCTCCGTTGTCAAGCAGGGTCCTGATGTCATCGGTGGCGGTGATGAGGGCAGTTTTGGTGCTGTGGTTGCTGAGGAACCCAGACTTGGACGGGTCTAGGATGCTGTTCTCCTCGAGGAAGCTGGTCAGTTGTTTGTTGACGGCCTTTTCTATGACCTTCGCCGGGAACGGGAGCAGGGAGATGGGTTGGAAGTTCTTGCGGTCCTTGGGGTCCGCCTTGGGTTTCTTGAGTAAGGCGTTGATCTCTGCATGCTTCCAGCTCTCCGGGAAGGTCGCTGTCTCAAAGGAGATGTTGATGGTTTTCCGGAGATGGGGTGCGATGGTGCTGCTGGCTTTGGTGAAGATGTGGTGTGGGCAGGGGTCTTCCGGGGATCCGGAGTGGACGGTGTTCATGATCTTGATGGTGTCGTCGTCGTTGATGTTGGTCCAGGCGAGCAGGCGGTTGGTGCGGGTGGTGGTCGTGGGATCGGGGGTCTCAGCGGTTGCTATTATGCATTACTTTTTATTCACCCACTTCTGAGCAGCACTTTAAAAGCTTCAAAAGAACAACATGAAGTCACAATTAATCAGAACTTCAAATACAACACAAGCCTTCAACATTTCAGGCTCATCCTCTTTTGTTTGCTGCTTCTGAGCAGATAAGATAAGTATTCTCTTTACTGGTACACGTTTAAGGGTGTAATATTGTTTTCAATGGATGTATGACGTTACAACGCACACTTTTACAACGCATGCACTTACAGCGCATTTTTTACAACGCATAATCCATTACAACGCATGACATTACAACGCATGACACTACAACGCATTTTAAAAAAATACCTTTACAACGCACTACCATTACAACGCATACTACCTTTACAACGCATACCATTACAACGCATAATATTAAATTACATTTAAGGTAAGTATTAGATAGTATAGGTGTAAAAATTACTATTCTAACTCCAGGGGGTGCAACAGTAGGGTAAGTGTTGGATAGTATAGGGGTAAAAATTACTATTCTAACTCCAGGGGGTGCAACAGTAGGGTAAGTGTTGGATAGTATAGGGGTAAAAATTACTATTCTAACTCCAGGGGGTGCAACAGTAGGGTAAGTGTTGGATAGTATAGGGGTAAAAATTACTATTCTAACTCCAGGGGGTGCATCAGTAGGGTAAGTGTTGGTTAGTATAGGGGTAAAAATTACTATTCTAACTCCAGGGGGTGCATCAGTAGGGTAAGTGTTGGATAGTATAGGGGTAAAAATTACTATTCTAACTCCAGGGGGTGCATCAGTAGGGTAAGTGTTGGATAGTATAGGGGTAAAAATTACTATTCTAACTCCAGGGGGTGCAACAGTAGGGTAAGTGTTGGATAGTATAGGGGTAAAAATTACTATTCTAACTCCAGGGGGTGCATCAGTAGGGTAAGTGTTGGATAGTATAGTGTAATATTATGCGTTGTAATGGTATGCGTTGTAATGGTAGTATGCGTTGTAATGGAATGCGTTGTAAAGGTAGTTTTTAAAAATGCGTTGTAGTGTCATGCGTTGTAATGTCATGCGTTGTAATGGATTATGCGTTGTAAAAAATGCGTTGTAATGGTAGTGCGTTGTAAAAGTTGCGTTGTAAAGGTTGTTCCCCTTTTCAATTGAATGTTTAATTACAGAATATTTGATGTATGTTATTAGTTTAATGTGTGTGTATAGAAATCTGGTTTAAACCCAATTTGTGGGCTTTAGGAGGAGTGCATGGGTTTTGGTGTAAGTCTGATTGTTTTAAAGATAGAATAAAATGTGGGCAGGATAGGTTCTGTGGTTTAAATATATAAAAAACAATATGCGAGTAGCTTTTAGAAAAACTTGTTTATAAATACCTTACCTTTATAGACGTGCGCAAGACGAACCTTGAATCGTTTAAAATCTGCTCACGACTCGAAAAGTATGAGCACGCAGTCAAGGGATGCGTGTCTTTAGGGCTTGTTTCTGTGGGAGATAGAGCCTATTTGGAGAGCGTCTGATGAGACACCTATGTTTCAAAAGCCGATTGGGCTTTTGCAGGTTACAGATGACGTTGCGAGTATGAGCACTAGAGGTTGCCAGGCAACGCGCATCGGATCGGCAGCAGTGACAGTTTCTGCTGACCGTTGCCGATCGGGGAGCTAAAACAGTACGTGATCAAGGGAAAAAAAGCGAAAGCATATAAAGTTGGAAAACATTTAAAGTTAGAACGATATTACATAGAAGGAAACAGAAAGGAGTGAGAGTGGGGACATAGGTCAAAAGGAAATTCAGGAAGACATTATTAAAAGATTGATAGAAAGGAAAATAGGAAATAAAGTACATGAAACTGTAGAAAGATGAATAAAGAAGATAAGAGAAGGATACAGGATGTAGAGGAGGAGAAGGAGTTTTGGACCTTGTCTGAAGGAGAGGAAGGTCAGAATAGGGGAGCAGGAGGAAAATGTTTCAAGAAGACGAAACACAATGATCAGACATACAAAAAAAAGACTGAGATGGTACATAAGATAACAAGACTTTCTATTTCTGGTGTTCTGGTGCACGCAAGAGAGGCAGGGTAACCCTGCAATGAAAAAGGGCGAACAGCCCACCTGGTCAGAACAGGTTCAGAATGATGTTGAAGGATATAATTTAGATTTGGGTTATAATGAGGATGAGTTCTCAGACTTTAATAATTCGAATGAGTCTGAAATAAGAGAATTGAAGAATCCACTGGGCAACAATTTGCTTAATCCAACTCAAATAAGACTTCCTAGAAGTTCTGAATGGTGTCCTTTGGGGCATGTAGCAGAATACATTAAGCACTGGATAAGGCGTCCCTTGGAAAGAAATGAGAGAAATCTCATGCACGCAGAATGTTCATGGCCAGTGATTGAGGTCAAGGAAACTATGAACCCAAATTTGGATCCTGACCTTATTACATACTTGTTAAAATTGGGACATGATTCTAGGAAGAGATTAGAACGTTCCTTAAAGCAATGCAAGGATAAATTCATTGCTAGATAGTTTGGGTCCTGTAGCTAGGATCTTTGATAAGGTGGAAGAATCCTTTAAGAATGGGACGGATCTGGATATTAACTTATTGAGAGGTTGTAGCCCAAGGGCTATATGTTTTATTGGAAACGCAAATGCAGGATTAATTGCTGAAAGAAGCAAGGCAGTGCTTTTTATAATTAGCCCGAAATTAGGCGATTTTGCTAAAAAGAGTCGATTGATGAGTTAAAAAGAGTCAAAAGGAGTTTTATTTGGGAAAGGACTAGTTAAGTCCTTGGAAAACATGTGCAGACATTTACTGCTTTAGACAAAGCACATGTTTCTATGATAAAGGTGTTTGGAGATTGGAATTTATATGGCAGGACTGGAAGACTAAGCTAATCTTTCGGCCACCCTTATGTCAGAGGCCAATATTATCAAGCAGGAAATTCCCAAGGAAGAGGAGTATACAGAGGTACAGGGTCTGTGTATTCTGGAAGCTTCTACCCACAACGAAGTAGAGCAGAGGAGATCAAGGAAGGTCAGGGTTCCAAACAGGAATACAAGCAGGACACCAAGGTGAGTATGAAGAGAGTAACTGGTTTTAGCCAGAGAAATACTGGAGGAAGGCTAAGGTTTTTAATAAAAGAATTGGAGAAAGTAACAAGAGATATGTGGTTTCTGGAAACCGTGAAAGGGTATATAATAGAGTTTCGTATGGAACCATTTCAGGAAAAAGAACCAAGGGAAATTATCTTTCAGGAACAGATAAAAGAGATTGTGGAACAAGAAATAGAGGAAATGTTACAAAAGGAGGCAATACTAAAGGTATTAGAGGAACAGAAAGGGTTCATGAGTACTCTTTTTGTAGTGGAAAAGAGAGGAAAGGGTTGGAGACCAGTAATACATTTAATGGAATTTAATTTATACGTAATATACAGATATTTAATGATGGAAGGAATCCATCTGTTAAGGGATATTTTAATGGAAAACGATTTAATGGCCAAAATAGATTTAAAGGATGCTTATTTTTTAATTCCAATGACAAAGGAGAGTCAAAGTTACCTTCAGTTGAGATGGAAAGGTTAGTTGCACCAGTTCACATGTCTTCCGTTTGTTTCTCCTTGATCCCATGGTGATTCTCAAAGGTTTTGAGGTCAGTTGTTGGTTATTTAAGAGAAAGAGGGGTACATTTGATAGTTTACCTGGACAACATATTGTTGATGGAGCAGAGTATTGTGAAGCTGAAAGATAATGTTGTGATGGTACAGGGTTTATTGAGAGACCTAGGATTTGTGATAAACATGGAGAAGTCGGTAATGGAAGCAACTCAAAGGATGACGTTTTTGATGTTTGTAGTGGACACTGTGACAAGAAAAATGTAATTACCGGAGAGGAAGATTACTTTAATAAAGCAAGAGGTAAGTTTTATGTTGAAAAAAAAAGAGGTCAGCTTGGGACAGTTGGCAAGAGTAATTGGCCTTTTGTCTTCTTCAATTCAGGCAGTATTTCCAGGCCTACTACGCTACAGAGCTTAAAAAAGGGTCAAGAATTTGGGACTAAGCAAAGGTCTTTGCTATGGAGACCGAGTGAAGCTGGATATAGAAGCAAAGGAGGAGTTGATGTGGTGGTTGGAAAATTTACAGGCATGGAATGGTCGAGCAATTTTTGGGATATGTCCAGATTTTGTGTTGGAAACAGAAGTGAGCAATTTAGACTGGGGTGCAAGATTGGACTCTCAGCAGACAGGTGGTAGATGGAATGTATGCAAAAGGGAGAAGCACATAAATTGCTTGGAATTGAAAGCAGGGGAATTGGCAGTCGGCAGTTTCAGAAATCAGATAAAGAGAACTTCAGTGTTTTTGAAGACGGACAATATAACTGCAGTGACATATATAAACAAGCTAGGAGGGAGCAGGTAGAGAAGATAATCAGAGTTAGCAAAGGATTTCTGGAAGTTTTGCATGGAGTTGAAAGTGAATATGTGCAGTATTTCCCGGGGAAAGAGAATTTGGTTGCAGATTGGAATTTGAGATATTTTAGGGATTTCAGGGATTGGAAACTGGACTCGAGGATATTTCAATTGGTGGAGAAGAAGTTGGGTCGATTGGAAGTAGATTTGTTTGTGCCAAGGTAGACCAACCAGTTGAGAGTGTATGTGAGTTGGATACCGGATCTGGGTGCGATAGCGGTATATGTTTTCAGTCTGGATTGACGAGATATGAAGGTTTATGCATTCCATTCATTTTCGATGATACAGAGCGTACTAATGCAGGTAAGGAGACAGATATGCAAACTAGTTCTATTGACTCCGTTTTGGAAAACTCAGGCTTTGTACCCGTCGGTAATGGGATTAGATATAGAGGATCTATCAGAGAAGGTTCTTCTATGAAATGTGGACGAGACCGAACATCCTCTTGTAGAGTCAGGTGTGCTCATCCTTCTAGTTTGGAGCATTTCAGGAAATCTAGGAGATTCGCAAGCTTATCAGGAGAGGCTTCAGAATTCATGGGTGCCTGGTACCAGGAAGAGGTATGCAAACGCGTGGAAAGTTTGATTATACTGGTGCGCAGAACGGGATTTGGATCTCGTTGAGGCAGATGAGATTATGATTGCAAATGTTTTGGCAGAATTGTACAAGGATCGTTTAAGTTATAGGCACGGTTAACTGTTATAGTTCTGCAATCGAAGCTGGTCATTCTCTGGTTGAGGGTGTATAGGTACGTAAAGTTAGCTACTTTGTTGTGTTTTGATTTAGAAGGGTTTCAGATGTAAAGGCCCAGATCTCTGTACTGGGGTGAATGTATGACATTGTTCTGCACTCTGTCCATCAACTGTTGGTTTTGCATTTGTCACCCCGAGTGGGACGGGTATGCCCAGACGTGGGTCCCGCGCTCTCCATGCAACTGGAATTAAGGTATCCTGGCTGAAGAGGGGTGAAACCCCAAAACCGGTCCTAGGATGCTTGTTTCCAGTCCAGAGAGGACCTGGCTTGGCAGTTCGGGCTGGACTGTTCCCATGAGGCACAGGGTCAAGACTGATTTGCATATGGCTGCGTTCAAACTGGAATGCAAACAAACGATGGATTCAGGCCCAGATCTCTGTACTGGGGTGAATGTATGTCATTGTTCTGCATTCTGTCCATCAACTGTTGGTTTTGCATTTGACAACAACTGCCAGTTTAGCAGGAATTTGACATCTAAGAGGGGATACAGGACAGCTGGCAGAACAAAGGACAGCTTTAACAGTTAATTTCAGTTGCTTATCCCAAATCAGACTGATGACAGTATTTGCTCCCATTCATGCCCAAAGCACTCCCAATACCTTTGACGCCTACTCCAGCAGCAAGAAGAACCAGTTATGATCCTGACAGAAGGGGAGGAGAGCTCATCTAAATAAAGCAATGGCTAAGGATCACCATTGAGCTCTTCCAGGAGGAAGAAGGGTGCAGTCATCTTGAATTTAAGGCTTATCTTCATTTTAGCAGCAAAGAGGAAGTGCTGGTATTACGTTAAGAATGTAGCCAGGATTGGGTAGGGGAATATCTTCAATCACTAGCTAGTGCACAGAATAAGATCATCACCCCACCACCTATTTGATTTGATTTTGATTTTGTAAAGCACCTGAATCACCACCCAAAGGGGTATCTCTGCGCTAATGAGGAAAAAAAAACATTCATATTCATAACGCTCAACTCTGGTGCATATGCGTGACACAGAGTCACCCAGTTTAGAAACCAGGGGCCAGATGTACAACCGTTTCTTGCGGTCGCAAAGGGGTTTTAGGCCTGTTTGCGAATGCAAAAAACATGTGGGCCATGTACAAACCCTATTTTGCGAGTCAAAAATAATTTGTGACTTGCAAAATAGGGTTAGCGACTTGGTATTAGGAAGGAGCGTCCCTAATAGCGACTCCAAAAACAATGTATGAATGTTTTGCAACCGCAATTGGGGTCGCAAAACACTCGCAGTTTACCACCCTTCTCAGAAGGGTGGTAAAGCACTTGCAAATGGGAAGGGGTCCCCAAATATTTTTTACAGGCAGGCAGTGGTCCCATAGACCACTGCCTGCATTTAAAAAATAAAACGGAAAAGTTTCATTTTTATTTTTTTAAATGCATCCCGTTTTCCTGTGAGGAAAGTGGGCTGCATTTGAAAAAAAAATGCTTTATTTAAAAGCAGTCCCAGACATGTTGGTCTGCTGGCCCCAGAAGTCCACTATCCCTGGGAGTGCCAGCCATTCCCAATGGGGTTGCAAATTGCGACAGCCTCATTAATATTCATAAGGCATGCAATTTGCAACCCCATTGGGAATCGCAAACAGTGTCTCAGACACTGTTGTACATTGAATTTTGCGACTCACAAATTGCGCCTCGCAATTTAAGCAATTTGCAAGTCGCAAAATTCAATGGTCGCAAATCTGGCCCACGAAGTATGACGTCAGATGTTGAGAAGAAGAAGGCGCTGCTGAAAGAAAGAAGACTACTGGCTCCTGCTGGAAGAAAAGGACTTAAGGACTCCAGACTCTTGTCGGCACCCAGGTTAAATCACTGCTTTCCAAGGGTCAGGACAGAGGTTGGCTTCTTGTTTGCCTGTTTCCGGGACACAACAAGCAGAAGGACGCCAACTCCAAGAGGGCTCAACTGTCGAGCACACTGGATCTTGCAAGAGCCCTGACTGGAGAGAGATCTAGTTTCTGGAAACCTGAAGCGTGGAACTGAGAGCTACAGGACTGAACAAGCAGAACTTAGTAGATTGTCTCTGAATCTTGCTTTGAGACTTAACCAGGGTTTGTATATAGCTTGTAATTACACACCCTTCTGCAAGTTAATGCCCAACTTTCTGACAGTCAAAAAACATTTTCCCCCACTAATTTCAATGGACTGACTTTATTTGCTGGGACGAAACCCAGTCCATGGTTTAAGACTCTCGTGTTTAAAGACATAAGTAGTCAGATAAAAACATTGACTCCGAGTTCCTGGTGGTGACATCTTGCTGAAGTGGATGTTGTAAACATCTCTGTTGGCAGGCCATGCCAACAATGCCTCCTTCTTTTCGGTGGCCTTGTTAATTCAAATTCTCTGAATAAAAAAAATCTTGTAGGTGTTATTACTCACACTGAATAGCTCCATAACTCACAAGGAGAATATAATAAATTCAATGGAGTACTCTGGTTGAAACACCAGGAGCTGGTCAGCCGATCAAATGTTTATGTTTCCTTAGTGGGATATAATCGAGAAAGGAAGCACTATGTGCTACCTCTTTAAACGTCTGTCTTATGCGCTGTGGAACTTACGTGCATCAAAAAACATTAAAGACCACTAATAGAGCAGGAGCTGTCATCTACATTTAATACAGGTTGAAACACCAGCCCTGTTATCTTGTTGCACTGCCTCACCCTCACCCTCATCTAATGCAGATGTTGGTTCACGGAAGGCTGGTGTTTAGGCTCTTCCTGCTGCTTATTGAAAGGGAAGCCTAATCAGCCTGAAAAGTAGAAACATATAAACAAAAGTTTTTCTACTTTTTTGGCTGTTTGGGCATTGGTGAGGAGCCATTTTCTTCAAACTGCCTTTAAGGCAAGAGCCAGCTCCCGCAGTACTCTAGTCTATTTCTTTTTTAAAGGATGCTAGTATTCTTGTTGCCTTTACCTGCATAGTAATAACAGATTTAAATTACCCTCCCCTTATTAAGGGTTCCAAACAGTGGCTCTATCCATAGTTTTAAGGATGGTAATAACAGCTGTTCATACTGCTCAATTAGAGCACTGTGGCATTTAGAGCTCAATAATGAAGTTGTTTGATGCTAGTAATGGCTGGTGTACACTTCCTGCACCAACATTGCGATGCTTGCCTTTCTGTTTATTTCAGTGTGTGGAAAGGCCAACCATGAATATAGCCCTACCGCCTCTCAATCAATCCATCATTTATACATCACAGCAATTCAGGTGCTGGTGATGAGGGCCTGTGTGCTGGTCTTGGGGTGCTGGTGATGAGGCCCTGTGTGATGGTCTTCCTGGTGTTCAGTGGGAGCTACCTGAAGATCGTGTGTAGCATGCAGAGGGTGTGGATGCAGGCTGATGAGACTGCGTCGACTTGTTCCTCCATGGATAGTTTGCCATTCAGGATGATGCAGAGGTTGATGGCGTGGTCCGTTGGGGTGTGGGGTGGATGGCTACTCTTCTGCCCTCATGCCCTGCTGCCTGAATGAGAAAGGTTGGGTCTTTATCTTAAACCCAGGACCACCAGAGTAACTCCAAGGGCTAGTTGGCTGGCCCCCTAATCAGAGCCTTAGGGACAGAAAAGGGTCCAACCCACTTGCACCTGGACTCTGCCTGCTGTGAGTCCTGCCCCTCAAGTGGTGCCACCCCAGTCCTTGGCCCTAGGCAGTGGGCCTAAAGGTGCTCTTCCTGCCCAGCTGTGGTCATAGCAGAACTGATGCATCTTGATTCATCACCCCACAGCTCATCGGGACCACTACCGTGCAACGCATCTCGACGCAGGACCTCGCATCATCAAACTATTATTGAAAATGAAAAGTAACATCTCCCATAATGCAGACTGGGTAGAATTAAAATCTTTATTGTCAAAAAATCTGTAACATTACAAGTCATTGCCTTGTTTCGACGGATTTCAGAAAGTAACAGCACTTATAAGATAGAAAAAAAGACATTAGTCCAATCAGAAAGGTTTACAAAAGCTTACATGCATAAGTCTGCTCCTCAAGTGAGCTATCCAATTGTTTACAATAGGGGCTAAGGTACAAATACATAAAAACAACTATTCTTTAGAAGGAGAAACATATCCATGGTGAGAAATCCTTTACCATTCGCCTGTAAAATTAGGAGAGTGACAGAGAATTTTCCATATCCAATTTGTACATTTACTCCAGCTTTTTGGCACTAACAGTTGGTGAGTAAACTGGACTGTTTGTTAACTCCCACAAAGGCATAGCTTTGTTGGTGTTCACAAGATGCGCAAGAAGTCACTCGACCTGTGCTCACAACTCCAAGTTCCAACCCTGAACACTAACTTACAAATGGAGAAAATCCACTCTTCCCGTGAGGTTCACCCTTGTAAAAAGTTCCACATTCAAGTGTAAATCTTTTTAGATCATTATTCTATGAGTCAGGATCTGTCACTTGCCTCTACAGATGTAAGTTGTTGATACTCAAGTGAAAATGTCCACCTTTGTGAACGATGCACTAATGACTTCCATAACTAATTGAAAGAGACTAAAAGGTCACAAATCTATCATGCATGAAGACAATCAACATAATATCTTCCTATCTACAAGCAGAGCAAACCCTGTCCAGCACTGTTCATCTGCCAGCTAAGAAGACCACAATACACCAGCAGCTAAGTAGACATGGATGTACAGAGAGATGTCGAGGTGTGCAGTGAGCAATGCAGAATAACGAGACACAGATATGTACAAGATACAGACAGAGAGGTCTAAAGAGAGATGTAAGTAGCGGCATATACAGAGAGGCACAGAAGGAGAAGAGGGTGTAGAAAGATATGGGGGCATAGGTGAGAGAGGAGATGTCGCTAGTAGGAGGCAGCATCATTTGGTGGAGTCGTGAGCTACACTTCTCCTTAGAACATGATAGCAGAGGTGGGAAGAAGAAAGCACAGAAACAGAAGCCTCCTTGGGTAAGGAATAAATCTTCTAAACTCTTGCACTTACTAGGAGATATTCCACTCCTGGTGCATACTTCCTGGGATGGTTAAAGTCACTGCCAATGTTTCCTTTTTACCCTGGTGAATATTTTCACAAAAACGATTAATGGCTATTAATTGCAATAAAGAAATCTATACTTCTAAACATCACATGCGCTTCATAAATTAAATATTTGTTCCAGATCAGTCTTTTTGGGAGCAGACTGTGAGGCATATTTACAAGGCCCCTGTGCCACCAGTGCGCCCTTTATTTACGCTTAGGTGGCGCACAATGTTGAGCCATATTTACAAACCACGCAAAGACACCCTGCATGGCTTGGCCTTGTAAAAATGTTCCCCTTTCATGCATTACTCTGCCTGAAAGAGGCATTGCATGGGTGTTACAGTGGGTGTTCCCACGCAACACCAATGGATTCTGACAAATTCCCAGATTTGCAAGGGTTTGCAAACTTGGAAATGCTTTTTTTTATCTGTCCTGCATTTTGAAGCACACAAAGAAGGAGGAAAAACACCATCAATGATTGTTTTCGTGCAGGAAGGTGTGCCTTCCTGCACAAAAAAAAATCATCCCTCCAATGCATTGGCGCTAGGCAGCCAATTGTGCGCCAGCACAGAGGAAAGCACAGGGGTGCCTAGTATTGCTGTAAATTCGACACATTCCTGCACTTTTCTAATGATGCAGCCTGGCGCAGCAAGATGGCTTGCAGCGGTGCGCTGCGTCATTTTCTAGTAAATATACCCCTTTGTTTTTCGTTGCGCTTGAAGGTGCCTTGAATTCATTCAATTGGTCATCCAAGCATATGACTAAAATGGAGTTCTTATAATGCTAATGATTAATGCAGGTTCTCAGGAAAGGAATTTTAACGTTTGGATTAGACTCCCCAAAGATATTTTGAACAAATGTGTTCTAAGAGGGCCTGAGTCTACATACACATGCCCAACTGCCAACTCACAAAGCAATCCGTTTTTACTATGAAAATGAGTTGAGTGAATTTTGAACATTTTGAAAGTTGATTAGCCTCTAGATGAACAGTGGGCTAAAATCAGCTCAAACAATAATCTGGTAGTTCCAGCAGCAGCTGAGAGGATAGCACACTTTATTTCCAAGAATGACTATCCAGTTTCACAAAATGAACTTGAGGCTACCGCTGACACACAATACTTTCAATTAGATGTTCATGGCTTTTGCTGTGCTATAGACAAATGTCAAAACACGATTTTGGTGTATTCATTGTAAAATGAAACTTCACAGTCAGATATTTTTATTACTTGCTACTTCAGTTGGCTTTGGCATTGAGAGCTCTTGTACTAAGTATGAATACTGGAGGGAAAAGACATTTAGCACACATGGGGCATATTTACAACATAATAATGCAGCGTGGCGCTTCAAGCCATCTTGGTGCGCCGAGTCATTAGGAAAGTGCAGGGATGAGTTGTATTTACAACATCAATAGGCTTACTAGCAGCAATGCGGGCACCCTTGAACCATGGTGCAAGGGTGCCTCTTTTGCAGGGAGGATTGTTTTTGTGCAGGAAAACAATCACTGATGGTGTCTTCCTTTTTGCCCACCACGATGAGTACCTCCTCACAGCTGAAGAACTCAGTAAAGAGTCTGGGGGTTCTCATTGACAAGAATATATCCATGAACCCTCAACTTGGAGTGGTCAAGACCTCCTTCTTTGTATAACTGTGAAAAACCAAGAAGACTGGCAAATTTCGTACATTTGATGCCTTGGTCCAGGTCATTCTAGATTAGACTATGCCAACTCTTTATTTCTTGGCCTCCCTAAGGGCCTGAACCTTAGACTCTGTATAATTCAAAACAGGCTGCCAAGCTTATTTTTCAACTGCCTAGGCATCACCATTTCACCCCCTTGCTGAGAAAGCTTCACTGGTGTCCAGTGGAACAGTGCCCTATTTTTAAAATGGGATGTATCATTTTTAAATCTCTTCACTGCAAAAGTTCTGCTTGCATATCATCGAGAATCTCCTCACAACCCCCTCATGTAAAAAGAAGAGATTGTGAAGTTCCTGATTTTTTGTTCTTGCCCCTCGCATCTGGAACTAACTTCCTCCTGAGTTGTGATCTACATTAAACTACATGAGATTCAAGAAACTCTTGAAGTCTTGTCTCTTCAGACTTATTCTTAAGTTCTTGCCTGCAGAGCATTGTCCCTGTTACCCAGTGCCAAGAAACCTGACCGGTGATCGAGCGCTAAATAAAACCCTGTAACATAACATAACATTTCCTCCTATGTGTGCTGCAGAATGCAGCACACATAGAAAGAAGAAAAACTAGGAGAAATAAAGGTATTTCGCCTCGTTGCGTGACTTTTACACCTTTCCCTGGGAAGGCGTTAGAATCTGACGCATTCCCAGGTTTATGAAGCCATGTAAATCTGGGAATGGGTCAGAATCCATGGGTGTTGCATGGGAGCACCCACAGCAACACCCATGGAATGCCCATTTCACGCAGAGTAATGCATGAAAGGGGCCCATATTTACAAGGCCATAAAAAGCCATGCAAAGGGGCTTTGTGTGGCCGTGTATGGGTCAGCACACTGCGGCATTGGAGCATCCAAAAATGTGACGCTCCTATGGCACAAGGGGCTTGTAAATCTACAGGCCGGCAGAGGAGGGTAGGTCCAGGGATAATCTCCTTCGAGGATTACTTTCTTTCCCGCAGCTCTGTCGCAGACCTCTGTCTCATCCTAAGGGGTTGTTTCTACCCAAGACTATGGGTGGAATCAACCACATTGCATCGATTCAGGTGCAGTATCTTTGACTTTAGTGGCCACCCAGGATGCCAGGGTGACCCCATAAACACAGATAGGGTAGGAATAGCATTGATTTAGGTCCTGATGAAATGCCGATTGACCCTCCTGACAACAAAGGCATTAAAGATGTCGACCCCACGCTACGATTCATTCATTTTAGCTATCAGAGTACATTGTGACATCAGGATAGCGCCTTGTTTATTATTGTGTCAAGGGATCATTGCCCTATAAAGAAATCCATGGTTCCCTTAGACTCTTTTACTCTCACTCTTTGTCACCACCCTAGTAAAAAGCCCCCACATGCATTTATCTGAAGGCGTTTTGCAGATCGAAAGATCTCCGGTAAAGAGCCGCCAGGCCCGTCGAGCATTGCAGCGCCAGCTTGACGAGGATCCCCCGGTATTCCTTTGGTCGGATCTGTCAGTCCACCTCGATTAGGACCCAGATTCTCCATAGAGAGGAACTACTCCAGTTGAAGTGACTTGTAAATATGCCCCATGGTTTCACGCAATGCTGGCATACATCAAAAGATGTCTTTATACCATCAAAAATACTCCATACTTTGCCCAGGTGGAAATTTTAAATTGAGCAGTCACATAATTGTTTCTGGAAATTATTCCTTGATATTGTGCTCCAGGATGAGTGAGAAGTGAGGACATCCATGTGCTCTTCAGTTCCGCAGTTCTACGTTTCCCTGCTCTGATTCTGGTGCAGAGTACTGGTCCCTGAGTTCAATGCCATGTTTCCCTGAAGCTGTGCAGTTTCTCCTCTAGGAACTTGTGTTTGGAGATCCTGAGGCACGGTGCTTGTGATCTAGGGCTCACACAACTCCGCTTCATGTTCTCTCCTCTCCGGTTCAGACCCAGAGATGCAATTGCTTTTTGTGTGCTGTTCTATTTTCCTGCAGCTTCCTTTGTGTGGGGTGAAATGGAGTTTTGCACATTATGTCAATGTCCCATGTCACATTGAGACGCTGGGGCATTGTGTTATATTGGTCAGTTTTTTTCAACAGAATTCACATCACAGGTTGTGTGAAATTGCATTATTTTTTCCTTGGAATTTTGTGAAATATATATAATAGTTTTACACAGTTATGCACACTTACGCTTTCACAGTGAAATGTGGTTTTCCAGTATTTTGTGTGAAGTCCTGGCATTCCTCCTTTTAGCTGCTTTTGCATCCAATTCCTTTGCCACCAGGAGCTGTGATGAAAGTGGTGCAGAAGCTCTGCCCTCACTGGCAAAGCCCATAGGTCTGCCTCAAATGTGCTACTGCATATCAGTGCCATTTATGCTCACCTGTCTTTGCATGCATTAAACACATTAAACCCATACATATTAACTTTGTCAGTGCTCGTTAAATGAACTACACAATGAGACTACCTAGTACCTTTAAGTTTCAGATCGTAACATTCAGATCACATTTCTCTCTTGTGAGATATATATGAGGCACCTAAATTCATTTGGACTCATTAACATTTTTGTTTGGGTAAAAGGCTGCGATCCCCTAAGGGCTTTGGTGGGTTTATGTCATTATTAACTCCTGCCTAGCCAAATCAATGAAAGTGGACTATAAAAATAATGTGCAAAATATGTCTTTATGAAAGATTTTTTAGTGCCGCAGGCACTGCAATGGAAAGATGCTAATGCATTCCAAAAACAAGCATTGGCAAAAAAGCCAATAGGTCTCCCCTATGCAAGAGCTATTGGCTTTGCCAGTATGTTTTAGCCATGTTGTACACCGGTGTGGCTGCTGTTCAGCTTTGTTATAAGCCACTCACCTGAATCCCAGGTGGTTCTGATGGGGAAACGCTAAAGCCCCGGATTCCCACTAGGATCTGTGGGCGATTTCAGGAAGTAGCCCTGTATCTTCTACAGGCCCCATGCGAAGAGCGGGATGGGATTTGGAAAGTTCAGCACAAGCTTGAACATTAGCTCTGGAAGTTATCCATGTGAGGTTAATTGGCAACACCTGCTGCTAGGTTTTTGGAGTGTTCATAAAGGTCAAAGCAATTAGCTCTAAATGTTTCCAGGTGCACCTGTTGCTTTTGTTAGGCTTTAGGAATGTTCCTGATGAATTTAAACAATCAGTGATCACGCAGACAGTTCTGACTAAGTGAATGACAAGGCCACTGACTCCCTCTATGGCACCAGGAGAAAAACGCACAGCAAACCCAAAGCAAGAAATGAAAGTGTCAACTGGGGAATCAGCCTGGACCGAATCATAAACTCGTAGAGGGTAGGGCAGTGCCTGGGGCCATGACAGTCGCCCACCCCGAAGGTAGCCTTACAGGGCGAGGTTTGGTGGGGTTAAGGACATGAAAAGATCACACCACATAAGGAGCATGAACAAAAGAGCCGGGTTCCCATGAAAGTTCTGATGGGTAAAATCCTTTCCAATCAATTAAGTAGTATAATTTGCCTCCAGAGGGTTTGGAATTGTAGATGTCATGTAGACAGCCAAACCAAATCTCCCTCCTTCTACACGGGGGCTGGGGTCTTATGGTTTTTTGAGTGTTCATAAAGGTAAACACAATTAGCTTTGAATATTACCAGGTGCACCTGTTGCTGCTGTTAGGCTTTGGGAACTTTCTGGATGATTTTAAACAAGCAGTGACCGCGCAGACAGTTCTGACTAAGTGAATGACAAGGCCACGGATTCCCTCTATGTCACCAGGAGAAAAACGCACAGCAAACCCAAAGCAAGAAATGAAAGTGTCAAATGGGGAATCAGCCTGGACCGAATCATGCACTCGTAGAGGGTAGGGCAGTGGCAGGGGCTGTGACACGCATGGCAAAAGGTTAGTAGGGTAAAGGAGAGTAGCGCAACATGGAGTGTCACAAAGTCAGTGTCATGGAGTAGAGTGGATGTTATGGAGTGCCATAGAGAGGCATGGAGTGGCATAGAATGGTGTGACATGGCACAGAGGGATGTAGAGTGGTGTAGAGTAGAGTAGATTGGAGTGAAAGAGTGTCATGGAGTGGCGTAGAGTGGAGTGTTGGGGAGGGAGTAGAGTGTCGTAGAGTGGAAGGGCTTAGAGTGGAATAGAGTGTTATAGAGTGGAGTAAAGTGTCAGAGTGGAGTAAAGTGTCCTAGATTGGAGTGGCATAGAATGTTGTGGAGTGGCGTAGAGCAGAGTGAAGTGGCATAGAGGGTGTTGCGTTGAGTGTTGTAGATTAGAGTGGTCTAGAGCTGAGTAGATTGTCATAGAGTGGAATGACATCGAGTGGAGTAGTGTAGTAGAGTGGAAAGGCTTAGAGTGGAGTAGAGTCTTGTAGATTGGGTGGAATAGAGTGGAGTAGGGTATCGTAGTGTGGAGTGGCTCAGAGTGGAGTGGCATGGAGTGGAGTAGTGGAGTGAAGTAGATTGGAGTAGTTTGTCATAGAATAGAGTGGAGTAAAGTGGCATGGTGTGAGGTAGAGTGAGTTGTGTAGAGAGCTGTAGAGAGGAGTAGTGTCATAGAGTGGAATAAAGTGGAGTAGAGTGTTGCAGAGAGCAATGTCATAGAGTTGAGTAGA
Source organism: Triturus cristatus (assembly GCF_964204655.1). Classification (NCBI taxonomy): domain Eukaryota; kingdom Metazoa; phylum Chordata; class Amphibia; order Caudata; family Salamandridae; genus Triturus; species Triturus cristatus. The sequence goes on from NC_140581.1 coordinate 234,576,181, forward strand.
GTGCCATAGAGTGGAGTAGAGTTTAAGGGAGTAGAGCATCATAGACTGGAGTATGGTGGAGTGGAGTGTTGTAGAGTGGAGTTTAGTGACCTAGAGTGAAGTGGTATAAAGTACAGTGGTGCAGAGTAGATTGGCATAGAAAGCAGTGGCGTAGAGTGCATTAGTTTTGAGTAAGGTTGTGTAGAGTGCAAAGGCCGTAAAGTGGCGTAGATTGCAGTGGCATAGAGTGTAGTGACGTAGAGTGTAGAGAGTGGCATGGTGCAGAGTGTAATAGAGTGGCGTAGAGTGCTGTGGCAAAGAGCAAATTGTTTCAGAGTAGAGTGAAGTGTCATAGAGTGCAGTGGTATAGAGAAGAGTGTTTTAGAGCGCAGTGGTACAGATTGGATTACAGTGTCTTAAAGTGGACTCGCGTAGAGTGCAGTGGTGTAGGGTGGAGCGATGCAGATTAGAGTGGCATAGAGTGCAATAGTGTGCAGTGTATTGGCATAGAGTGCAGTAGAGTGGCATAGAGTAGAGTGGTGCAGAGTGGAGTGCAGTGGTTTAGACTAGAGTGCATAGAGTGCAGTGGTGCAGAGTAGAGTAGAGTAGAGTGGCATAGCATAGATTGCAGTGGCATAGAGTGGAGTGACATAGAGTGGAGTGACGCAGAGTGTAATAGAGTGACGTAGAGTGCTGTGGCAAAGAGCAGATTGTTTCAGAGTAGAGTGAAGTGTCATAGGGTGCAGTGGTATAGGGAAGAGTGGTACAGATTACATTAGAGTGTCTTAAAGTGCACTCGCTCAGAGTGCAGTGGTGTAGAGTGGAGCGATACAGATTAGAGTGGCATAGAGTGCAATAATGTAAAGTGCATTGACATTAAGTGCAGTAGAGTGGCATAGAGTAGAGTGGTGCAGAGTGCAGTGCAGTGGAATAGAGTCCAGAGGTGCAGAGTAGAGTGGTGTAGAGTGGAGTGAAGCAGAGTAGAGTAGCATAGAGAGTAGTGGCGTGGAGTACAGTGGTGCAGAGTAGAATAGAGTGGCATAGAGTTTAGTGACATAGAGTACAATATTGTAGAGTGCAGTGGCATGGAGTGCAGTGGTGTAGAGTGCTGCAGAGTAGAGAATAGTGGTATTGAGTGCAGTGGTGCAGAGTAGATTGGCATAGAATGCAGTGGCATACAGATTATTGGTTTTGAGTAGAGTGCATTGGCATAGAATGCAGTGACGTAAAGTGACGTTGAGTGCAGTGGCATAGAGTAGATTGGTGCAGAGTACAGTGACAGAGTGTGGTGGCATAGAGTACATTGGGGTAGAGTGCAGTAGAGTGGCATAAACCTAAGTGCTGCAGAGTAACGTGTAAAGGTATATATAACGTGGCACAGCATGCAGTGGTGTAGAGTGTAATGTTGCAGAGTAGAGTACAGTGGCGTAGAGTGCAGTGGTGCAGAGTAGTTGGCATAGAGGTCAGTGGCATAGAGTGCATTGGTTTTGAGTAAAGTGGTGTAGAGTGCATTGGTGTAGAGTGCAGTGATTTGGACTAGAGTGACATAGAGCGCCTCGCAGAGTGGACTGGTGCAGAGTGCAATAGAGTGGCATAGAGTGCTGTGGCGTAGAGCAGATTGCATCACAGTAGAGTGAAGTGTCATAGAGTGCAGTGGTATAGAGAAGAGTGTTTTAGAGTGCAGTGATACAGATTACATTAGAGTGTATTAAAGTGTATTTGCGTAGAGTGCAGTGGTGTAGAGTAGTATTTTCAAGGAACAGTGGTCCCATTCAAGGGAAGTCAAGAAAAATATCACAATTACTACAATAAGAATTGGAATTCAAGAGAATGAGCAATGCATGTGATGAAAGAAGGTTTTTATGTTGATTTTAAGAACCATAATAAAGAACAAAAATGAGTGAGCTAGCATTGAGAAGGTTTAAAAGGAAATCAGCCGATTTCCTTAACCCAGGCTGGTGACTTAAAAAAGTCACTTTTAAGTAAACAATGCGAATACGAAAAGTCAAATCAACATCTCATACTCAGAAAACAAATGTACAGTAAAGTTTTGAGTTTAGAGACGTAGGTCGACGACGTTTCGATCCCCAAACAGATGGTGGGATCTCTTCGGGACAAGACGGAGGTAAGGATGCCTGGGAAGTTCGCTAAGTAGCCACAGGCAGAAGGAATGAGTGGCCGAGGGGCCTCAGGTGCTGGGGAAACGCACGATTTGAGGCGGAGGAGGGGCGTCCGTGATCCGCACCTACGGGTGCCGTGGCGCCTGTGCGATAGACAAGGATGGCGGTCCGAGTGAGAAACGCAGGACGGCAATGGAGACAAGCTCACGGGTGCTGGTGGGAATAAGTGCCGGTTGCCGTTGGTAGCAGCGGAGAAGTCCGGAGCGGTTAAAAAGTAATGTTAGCCGAGAGCTGGAGAGCCAAGTTCGGCGGTGAAGGAGTCGGAGCCTACAATGAGCTGGGGACTTCCGGGACCAAGGTTAGGCAGGTCACATGGTGCGGTCTCTCGAAGGAGAGTGGAGGTAGAGTAGAGCGATGCAGGTTAGAGTGGCATAGAGTTCAATGGTGTACAGTGCATTGGTGTAGAGTGCAGTAGAGTGGCATAGAGTAGAGTGGTGCAGAGTGGAGAGCAGTGGAATAGAGTCCAGTGGTGCAGAGTAATGTGGCATAGAGTGGAGTGATGCAGAGTCGAGTGGCATCGAGAGTAGTGACATAGAGTACAATGTTGTAGAGTGAAGTGGCATAGAGTGCAGTGGTATAGAATGTTGCAGAGTCGAGAATAGTGGTGTTGAGTGCAGTCGTGCAGAATAGATTGGCATAAAATGCAGTGGGATACACAGCATTGGTTTTGAGTAAAGAGGTGTAGAGTGCATTAGCGTAGAATGCAGTGATGTAGAGTGGCATAGAGTGCAGTGGCATAGAGTAGATTGGTGCAGAATAGAGTGGCATAGAATGCAGTGGCATAGAATAGAATGGCGCAGAGTAGAGTAGAGTGGTTTTGAGTGAATTGGTGCAGCATCGATATCAGTGTAGTAGAGTGCCATGGCATGGAGTAGAGTGGAGTGGTGCAGAGTGGGGTGGCGCAGAGTGGAGTGGCACAACATAGATTGAGGTTGTGTAGAAAAGAATGCAGTAGTGCAGAGTGCATTGGCACAGAGTGCAGTGGAATAGAGTAGATTGTTTCAGAGTAGAGTGAAGTGGCGTATTGTGGAGTGGTACACAGTAGAGTGGAGTAGTGCAGGGTAGAGTGCAGTGGCATAAAGTGCAGTTGCATAGAATAGAATGATGTAGAGTGCAGAGGTACAGAGTAGATAAGAGTGGCATAGAGTGCACTGGCATAGAGTTGAATGGTACAGAGTAGAGTCCATTGGCAGAAAATGCGTTGGCATAGAGTGCAGTGTTGCTGAGTCAGCGTAATCTTGTCAAATTTCTGGCATTACACATTACAACTGTTAAGCTAAATGCCAGTGTATATGCCACTACCCCATGTCCCACAGTTGTGAATCACTTCGGGCAAAATTATTGTAGCAGCATGTGAAGAAAACAAATGAACGAAACACGAGTAGCTGTTGTTGCAAACTATGTGATTTTGTGCTATTGTTTAATGGAAAATGTGTCCATTAATAGTGCAAAATACTGCATTTCAAATACATTTTTGGGCATGTGGCATAATTTCCTCTAGAGAAATTACGCAAATTTTGCCCAAACCTACAGAAAATGCTACTATAGTTTCAGCTTTACCATTAAGTGATTTGTAAAGCATGGTCTAGAGGATAAAACTATACTCAGTCGAGTTGACTGAAACATACATTTGAGTTGTACATGATTAGCACTATCAGGTGCACTTGGCAATGCTATAATTTAGCACATTTTTTCACCCACCTAAGCAGTATGGCTTCACTCGGTTTCTGTGTCGTTCACGGTCGTACCGATATCCAGGATAGCATGTACATAAGACCCTGCCAAAGTTATCTGTGCATTGCTGTTCACATGGAGCCTCGGCACACACATCATAGTCTGAAATGAGAAGCATGTACATTGTATCACACATAACATAAGGAATCATTGCCAGGATTGCCAAGATAAAGGTCAGATATTGGAAGTCACCTAAGAGGTCTGTGACCATATAGAGGAATGAGGCCAAAGGATTGTTTTAGAACTTTCATGAGATTATTTTTACTTTGATAGACTTTTAAAGATGTAGAATATCTGGACACTTTCCAGCTGTTCTTCCTTATAACAAGGTATAGTTGCAGTGACACCTCACATTACAATATAGATGAAAGTACAAAATATTAAAACCATACATTTGTGTTTTTATCCTGAACAGTGATTTATAAAGATTCTCTTAAATTCTATACAAGTATGATTTACAACTTGAAAAGAATATGCATCAATCTTGCAAATTATGTGAGGTAAAATTTAAAAAGGCACATAACATAAAAATAATAAATTTTTCTATAGGAGTACATAGATGCAAGCCAAAAGCCACACAGTAATATCTTTGAGGGAATTCAACATATATGTAAAATGGTGGACACCAACTGGTGGAAACATTGTTTTGAGTAAGTTAAATGCAGAGAGATGAGAATTTGTGAATTTGATGCTAAGAGTACTTACTACATCAAAATATGTATTAGAAAACTATGCAGCACAGCAGCACAGAGACTGTCATTTGTATAATTTATACAAGTATCTGATAGAAATATCCAAACAGTTGCCTGTTGGCTCAACACCAGCTTCAGATGTGATATGCAGGCCATAACTTCGGATTGTGACAAGACAAACTCAACTTTATTGGGTGATAGTAACACCTATTAATTACAGTACTTTAAAATTTCACTAGTCAAATAGTTCAGAGTTACAATCACCCTGCCATTTTAAGATCAGGGTCACTGTCACCAGATTTCCCTAATTTGGACTGCCACACACGTTGGTCCCAGGATATATCATCCCTCAATATCTGCATCATTTTGAAGAAAGCTCCCTGCACATTCACATGAAGAGAGATAGAGACAAAGAAATGCATAGAAGGGGATTAGCACGTCCTCTAATATATCAAGCTCATTTATCATTTTGATACATGTGGGTTTTAGGCAATGGTGGATGAGGACATTTTGGGAGTATTGAAGCAAAATATGAGGATGAGGAAAAATTGGAATTCATCCAATGCAGAGTGAAATTATTCACAAATATGCTGTCAGAAGCAGTTGAGAGGAGATAAGATCTAAACATTGTTTAATAAAATTGTTGTCGTTCTTGGGTGGATGATAAATAATGGTAATTTATGTGGACTTGTAAGACGTGTGGTTTAACCTGTAGACAAGCATTCAAAATGCGGGAACAGCTTCTGATTAGACAGGCTTGCTGTTAATGGAATTTTTGATTATCATGGCAACTTCACCTGATCTCATGCTTTCTTAATCAAAATGGATGATAGAATATGTAGATGGGATAAGGATGTCTTTGAATTTTCATTATGCCAAAGATTTGATGTTTAATGATTGATCTTTGATTGTGAAGTAGGCAAGTAGGTTGGTCATGGTAATCTTCTCATAGGCAGGGGAGTCTTTAAGAAGTTTCAATTCTACAAGTCAATTGGAAGGACTAATCTGTGAGCAAGAGATGAAAATAGGAATCTTAGGATACAGAGTTTGGTCATGTTTTTCATGGCCACCATTCGGTAATCTCTTATGTGACCTGCAGCTAAGTCTTCTTATCCTTCTTTAACAGAACAGTCCTTATGTTCCAGCCCTTTGAGGCCATGCTCAGAATGCTTCTGGTAAAGAAGCTGTCAGAATCTGACCACTGTGACCACAATCACTTCAGGCATCCTGCAGGGCCTCAACATGGACCCATCCTTTCTCCACTCCGCCATTTTCTGGAAATTCACAGATTCGTTCTTAGACCCTAGCTTTGGCCTCATCTAGACCTACCTGTACTCCTGCTACATTCTGTTGCACCTAGAGCCTAAGCTAGAGATCTGTTATTTCCTGGTGTTTTGGGCACCTTGGTTTCCACTTTTGCCATCCTTGGGAGTTGCTTGGGGCTGCCATCAACTGCACCAGTGGGGTAAACAAGTTGTTTCTGAGAGGAGTACCCAGCAATGGCTCAAAGGAAAGATAAGAATGTTCTGACCTATCTAAAATTGATAATTAGATGTTTGAGTGAAAAATCTCTAGAATCCTTTTGCCCTGCTGAGTAGAGAGCTTAACCCCTTCGCCGCGGCGCGAATTCCGCCGCGGAGCTGGGGGGTTTTTCGGTGAGCGCGGCGCCGCTATGCTCATGACGGAACCACGCCGTCATGAGTCACGGGCGAGCTGTGCTCATGACAGAATGGTTCCGTCACGGCGCCGTCCACTTACGTTACACGCCCGCACAGGCGGGGAAAAGGCGCCGCGTGGGCGGAGCGGCAGCCAACGGCCGCGGCATGACGGAACCACTCTGTCATGAGCACAGCGCGACCGTGGCTCATGACGGAGTGGTTCCGTCATGAGCAGGGAAGGGGTTAAATAGACCGAATTAGAGTTAGAGGTTAATTGGACCAGATTTAGGAAGGTATTTTGCCTTTTCAAGAGATCAGATCTGCGGAATCGAGCTGTTTGTGACCTCAAAAAGGCCATTTGGTATGTAAGAAAACCAAATTGAGATTCAGTAACACATTATTGAATGACAATTTGGTTTTGTGACTACATACCGAATCTGCATCTGGAAGCGGCATTTATTGTACCCCTTCCAAATATCAATTCTCAGTAGGTTGTATTAATATGTTGCAACAGAAATCTGGTCGCAAAACATTAATGTTTTGCCGCCTATTGAATGTTAGTGGTAAGGCATTGGCAAATGGTGAGCGGTCCACAAGGAATCCCTTCTCCTTTGAGAATGTTGACAATTTTCTTTTTTTAAAGTGAAACTTTTTTTTCAAGAATCCTGCTTTTCCTCCGAAAAGCTGGCTGCATTTAAAAACAAAGATTGATTTCTTTATAAACAATCATAGAGATGGTGGTCTGATGATCACAGAAGTCCACAATCCTTGTGATGGCAACGAATGATAGTGGGTCACAATTTACAACCTATCTTATTAATATTCATGAGGTAGGCCAAATTTCAACCCACTACGATTCTTTTTTTTGCAAGTTAGTACATACAGTCAGTATGCAATTTGCGACCACTTTTTCGTTCTTAATTTTTAGTACATTTGGCCAATAGGGCCTTAAATCGTGGCATTCCAGACATGGGGAAAAGACAGGTAAGCTCTTAGCAACACAACCGCAATAAAAAGAATTGCTTTCAGTGATTCCAGAAATACGGGACAGTGGTAAGCATACATCCACTGGACATCACATGTGAATCTGCTAAACACATAATTCTGCCCTTTTTAGTATGCCTGAAGTGTGAACCAGGTTTATGCTCAAATTTCACTTTGCCACAGCTGACACATAACGGTCAGGATTCTTTGAGGTAAGAACAGCAAAGGAAGAAGTAGTGAAGGTAAATAGCTGATAAGATGAAAGCGTGATATCCTAGGGAAGTGGTCTTCTGCACTAAACCTTAAATGACCAATCGGTCACAACAGGTGCTACTACTAAACAGGGTTTTTTAAGTGGCTGAAAGGGCAGGATCTCTCCAGCTGAAATTGAACAGGGCGAGTATTTATCTCAGATACAAAACTGGCAAATATCCTTTGGAATGCAAAACTTATCATCTCATCTCTCTTATCAATATGAATGTAAAGATCCTGGCCAAGGTGGTAGCTGATAGGGTGCATACCTTTATTGCATCGTTGTTGGAAAATGGCCCTTTCTGAAAGGTTATCCAAAATGTTTAGCCTTTGTCCTTGTATTGTGTATCATATATATAATATGTAAAGCGTGACTATTGCTCCAAGGGAGCATCTTGGCACTATGCGTAGTCCTGGATAGTGCTTAGGAATGCTGCACGCCTAGGCGGACGATCAGATAAGCGAAAGGCACAGGGGATCTGGGGCTCCAAAAATACAGGTTAACAGCGATTTCCTAAAGCAAGGTTCTGAATGCATGAGTCTGAAATGGCAAGGGAGCAAGTTCCAGGCTTTAGCCCCGAGAATGGCCACCAATTTCCCACCCTTTGTTTTACACCTTAGAGGAGGAGGTTTCAGGAGCTTTTTTTGATGAGGATCTGAGCAGGTCTGCAGTGACATATGGTGTAAACCTGGCCATTAGATATTTTGGTCCTGATGCTCTAATAGCTCTAACAGTGATTACCAGGATCTTAACTAGCACTCTTTTATGAATGGGTAACCAGTGCAGAGACTTTAGGGCTGCTGAGGCCGAGGAACGGTGAGGTAGTTTTAGCACTAGGCATGTTGAACTGTCAGTAGCTTTTTAAAGATTGTCTTGTTAGTCCCTGCATACAGGCTAACGCAGTAATCCAGTCTGGAGGTGATTAGGGCAATAGCCACCGTCTTTCTTGCCGTGCACGGGATCAAATCAAAGAACATTTTTAGGGTTTTTATCAATTGGAATCACCTCCCAGTCACCGGTAGAGCTTGTGGACGAGAGGATAATGTAGTGTCAAATCTTACTCCTAGATTCTTAACCACAGCTACTGTGTCAGGTGGAGTGTCTTTCGGCCACCATAAGCTAGGCGTGAAAGGATTGGACTTTCCTAGTAACATGGTCTCAGTTTTTCTAGTATTACATTTAAGATGGTCATATTGCATCCAGCAAATGACTTCTGTAAGACATAGCAGGAAATTCACCTCCGGATTGGTAGAGTCCTTGTCTAACACTAGGATTAACTGAGTATTATCAGCATAAGAGGTGGTTTCAATATTGAAAGATGATATCAATGGAGAGACATGTACATATTAAATAGCACTGGGCTGAGGGCAGAACCCAAAGGGACACCTGAGTTCAAAAGTTTATCAGCTGATTGGTAGTGTCCAAGAGTGACTACTTGACTAAAGTTGACTTTAGCCAGGCCAGGTGGGAGATTCCACAAGTTTTCAGGCGATGAACAAGAATATCATGGGAGATGGTGTCAAATGCAGCTGACAGATCTAATAGAATCAGCACAGGGGGCCCGATTCACAAAAGTTATCTGAGACAAAATCCTAACTTGACGAATTTCGGTATTCACAAATGGCATTTAGGAGTAGTAAAGTTAGGATTTTGTCTCAGTTAAACTTAAGTTTAACTGAGACAAAGTTTTGGTCTTAAGTTTAACTTAAGACCAAAACTTAGGTTTAACTGAGACAAAATCCTAAATTTACTTCTCCTAAATGCCCTTTGTGAATACCGAAAGTCCTAAAGTTAGGATTTTGTCTCAGTTAAACTTAAGACCAAATCTTATGTTTAACAGAGACAAAATCCTAACTTTACGACTTTCGATATTCACAAAGGGCATTTAGGAGTAATAAAGTTAGGATTTTGTCTCAGATCACTTTTGTGAATCGGGCCCAACATTTTTCCCAGTATCTAAAGCAAATTTGTAATAATGCGGACTCTGTGGAATGATTAGTCCTGAAACCCGACTGACTAAGATGCAGAATATTAGCCTCTTCTAGAAACAGGAAATAGCTAGAGTTGGCTATTGACTAATTTCTCGCAAATTTTACTTAGGCTAGGTAATAAAGAGATGGGCCGGAGGTTGAAAAGAGTAGTAGGATTGGATATTTGCTTTTTCTGAACAGGTTTGACTGCAGCGATTTTCCAGTCCATGGGTACTTCAGCTTATAAGAGTGAGGAGCTAATTATGTTATTAATGGCCGGGTTAATGATATCTATGTTAGCGTGCAGTACCTCCGGTAGGCATGGGTCAAAAGGAGATCCAGACTTGCATGAGAGAATGGCTTGGCGTGACCATTCAAAACGTATAGTGTGAAACAATCGGAGACTAGGACCAGTATTCTCGGAATCTGATTATATATCTGTTGGGGGTGGGAGGGAGGATATCATCTTAAAATCAATTTGTAGATTTTGTATTTTTGTTCAAAGAAGTTAGCAATTTGATTGCAAAGGGTCTGCGATGCAGGTATATTGTGTTCTAGTATTTTGGAGTGGGTGAATGATTTCACGATTTAAAAAATGTTTTTTGATCTGACTCTGCTAGTGTTAGTAAATTAGTATTATGGACTTTCTTTTTCACTTTGATTTGTTGATGATAGACTTCAAGTGCCAATCTGAACTGTGTTAGCTCCTCTAGTTTATAACCTCTTCGCCATCTTCACTCTAGTTGTCTACAGTGAAGATGTAATTCTGTCAGCTTTTGTGTATACCAGGGGGCTGACCCTTTGATGGTAGATTTCTTTTTCAGAGGGACTCTTTCCAATTTGTTTTACCTTTTTGTTGGCTTTAGGACACTGCACACTTTAGCACTGCTAACCAGTGCTAAAGTGCATGTACTTTCTCCCCTAAATATGGTATAATTGGTTTACACCAGTTTGGCATATTTAATTTACTTGCAAGTCCCTTGTAAAGTGATAGACCATATACCCAGGGCTAAATTGTACCAGTGGGCCTGCAGCATTGATTGTGTCACCCACACCAGTAGCCCTGTAAACCTGCCTTAGGCTTGCCACTACAGAGCCTGTGTATTCGGTTTTACAGCCATTTTGACTTGTCATTTCAAACTCTATGGCAAGCCTTAAACTCCCCTTTTATTACACATATGTCACCCCTAAGTTAGGCTGTAGGTAGCCCAAAGGGCAGGGTGCTGTGTAAGTCAAAGGTAGGACATGTACTTTTAAGTTTTGCATGTCCTGGAAGTGAAAATCCCTACATTTGTTTTGCAATACTGGGAGGCCTACTCCTCTCATAGGTTAACATTGGGTTCTTAATACACTTTTAGACGGTAATTCTTGATTCGACAGGAGTAGCTGTTTCATGTTTTATATATTCGGAATGGTAATGACAAATCGTCCTTACTGTTAAAGTTGGATTTGACATTGGCATTTTAGAAATACCACTTTTAGAAAGCGGACATTTCTCTGCTCTTACAGCTCTATGTTGTGCCTGCAGCCTGTCTCCAATACACATCTGGCGAGGATGACAGCTGCACTTTGTGTATTCCGTCTAAACACCCACAAACAATGTTAGGTTAGGTGTGTCTGAGTACTCATTTACATTCTGATGGCTCATCCTGGGCAAGAGCAGAGGCACCAGAATGGGTAGGGTACTGTCCCCAAATAAAAGGCTGATTCCCCCTACTGATAGTCTGGAGCCAAGGCTGGCTCAGTGCACTTCAAAGACCCTTCTTTGATGTCACCCCCACTACAAAAGCACATTTGGCTAAAAGTACTGGGGCTCTGATCCCTTCAAATCAGACACTTCTGGACATACAACTGGACTCTGTCAGAAGAACTGCTGTGCTACATCAAGGACTGACTCTGCTGGACTGCTGTGCTTTCCTGCTGCTCTCTGACCCTGCTGAGGGAGAGCTAGACTCTGCATTGCACCCTAAAGTGTTCTCCAAGGGCTTGTTGGTGCCACCTGTTGTTTGAAACTCAGGGCTAACAAAGTCTCTACACCTGTTCTTGTGTCTGGTTCCCTGGAAGTAGACCCAGAGGCAGCAACGCATCTGCTGTCTGTGTGAGCAGAAATCAATGCATCATCTCTATGGCAGGAGCAGAACCAGGCGCATCGCATCGGAACCTCTGCAGCACCTGCAGAAAATGACACATCGGAACCACGCGTCACTGCCGCAGCAGTCTACAGAGATCAACACATCCTTTGACTGGGTGAAGAAACCCATTGCACTCGGAACACACGCATCTTGGCTTCGGCGCTTCGTCTATGGAACCGACGCACTGCCACCACAGCTGGATCGACCATGACGTGTCGCTTGACGCATCGTTTTACCACGCCCTGAATCTTGCTGTTGCGACCAGGATACGGTGCTTTGCTCACTGGGGCCTGCTTGGGTCCTGTTGTTGGATTGCGCTCCTTTATTACCCTGGTCCAGCGCAACCAGATAACCCCCATTGACTCTTATTGCCCCTAAGCACTAGAAACACTTTTATTTTATTAATAACTCAACTTCTACTTATTGATTTAGGGTCATTTCAGTCTTGATTTATTTAACAAATTATTGTGAATTTTTCTCAATAAGTGTTGAGTCTTTTTGTGGTGTTTTCATTGTGTTACTGTGCGTGTTGCACTAATACTTTGCACATTGTCTCTTTAGATAAACCTGACAGATCTGTACCAAGCTACCAGAGCGTGAGCACAGATTATTGATTAGTGTGGATCTTACTTCGCTTGACTAGAGTGGTAGTCCCTACTTGGACAGGGTGCCAACTAGAGACTCCATTTCTAACAATGCTGTATTCATCACTCCCAGATCAGTTTTTGTTTCAGGCAGCTCCTCATGGGACAACATTGACACTTTGTTCCAGCTGCTATGGTAGGTCTGAATTGACCATGATGAGAAACTGGTGATTTTGACTAGCTTATGAGAAAGTAGTTGAGTAAGTGTAATGGGGCTAGCTGTTCCAGATTATGAAAATGGCTGCTATCAGCCAAGTTTTTATTGCAGGAGCAAGCAGCATATAGAAACCAGTATGAATTGAAGTCTGAAAATCAGGTTGTAGTTTGAGAGCACTACGTTTTAATTGTTTTCTATATTCTAGGTGGCTGATCGCTGGTCATGACTTGCATGTTTGAACAGAGAAGGAGCTCCCACCAGTAATGGTGTTCCAAATAAACAATAAAAAAATCTGTAAACAAAGTGTTTTCATAGTGGAGCCCCATTTTTCCAAATACAACACACAGACTCTGTGGTACCTCTCTGTTTATCTTCTGCTTACTCTGCTAAATTATTTTGCACTTAGGATGTAGAATTCCAATGTAGGTTCTAAAAATACATTCCACTTGTTGCATAAAACTTAAATGACAGGTTTCAGGTAGGACTCAAGAGAGCTCAAGGGGGATATATAATGTAACTTTGTCATTTGAGTAAACAAATTACCTTGAATGATGAGGGATTGTCATAAGTTTAGAAAAGGAAAAACAATCAAGAATCACTGATGCATAATGGCCGATCATAGGGATACATCATTTTAAGACACATACTTCAGCATCAGCAAATAGCAACAGCAAATAAAAATAGAATATGAAAATCAGTGAAAATAAGCAAGGCCTAACTCAAGTCTTTCTATGTTATGTGGCTTTGTATAGTGCGCTAATCACCGGTGAGGGTATTCAGGAGCTTGAGCAGGTGGATAGGTGTGAGGACCCGCAGAGTTAGTCGAAGAGCCATGTCTTGTGGAATTCCAGAAGTGAGGAAGAGGCATTGATGTGTTGTGGGAGATCGCTCCAGGTTTTGGGTGCAATGTAAGATAATGAGTGACCTCCTGTTTTGCTTTTGTAATTGTGGAGGGTGTGAGTGAGAGTGTTGAGGAGTGTAGGTGTCTGGCAGGCAGGTGAGAATGTATTCGATTTTTCAGGTATGTTAGTCCAATGTTGTGCAGTGCCCTGTACGTGAGGAGTTTGAATTAGCTGCATTAGTAAATGGTGAGCTAGTGGAGGTATCGGAGTTGTGGTAAGATGTGGTGTGTGATGTGGCAGGTTGCAGATGGGAAATAACCTTTACATCGCGGTCATTAGACCGCGATGCCTTTACAACACGGTTGTTACAACGACTGCGTTGTTACAAAGCAATGCCATTACTACTCATGTCATTACATCAACTTGCAGTGGATGGCGCTCTACTATTCCAACACCTTCCCGACTGTTGCGTAGGCTGGAGTTGGAATAGTAAATTATACATTCCTAATGTTGCGGCGCCATATACTGCAAGTCTTACGGTGGTGTTCTGGATGATCTCTAGTCTGTGTAAGAGCTGGTTGGAAATTCCATTGTAGAGTGAGTTTCTGTAGTCGAGTCTGCTTGTGATGAGTGCTTGTGTGATGATAAGCTAGATTTCCTGGGCCAGCCTTTCGAAGATCTTTCATAGCATCTGCAGGATGTGGAAGCAGGAGGAACTCACTGCATTGACAGTGCTGTCATGTTTTTTTGTCTAGGATGATTCCCACGTTTCTGGCATGGTCAGTGGGTGTTGGTCTTAGCTCTGTCAGCTATGAGGTGGGGTCCCAGGGAGAGTTTTTGTTTCCAAAGACCAGTTCTTCCATCTTTTTGGAGATGAGCTTCAGGCAGTTTGATCTAATTTATTCTGCTGCAGTGATCATGCAGTCAGTGAAGTTGGTTCTGGAAGTGGTTGTCTTGTCTGTCAGGGATACGATGAGTTGGGTGTCGCCGACATAGGATATGATGGTGACTCTTTCAGATCAGATGATGTTAGCGAGTGGTGCCATGTAGATGTGGAAAAGGGTGGGACTGAGAGATAAACCCTGTGGGACTAAGCAGATCAGGTTCTTGGACTCTGATTTGTAGGGTTGTAGTCTGATTCTCTGTGTCCCTCCTGTGAGGAAGGAGCCTGTCCAATTGAGGGCAGGTCCTTGGATGTCGATGTTGTAGAGTATTCTGATGAGCGCGCAGTGAGAGACTGTATCGGAGGCTAAGGAGTGGCCGAGCAGTAGAAGTGCTGCAGTCTCACCCCAATCCAATATGGTTCAGATGTTGTTTTGGCTGCAATGAGTGCTGTTTCGGTGCAAGACTTACTTCTGAATGATAATTGGGTGCAGTCCAGTAGGTGGTGTAGCTTAAGGTGGCTAGTGAGTTGTTTGTTGATCCATCAGCAAACAACTCACCAGCCACCTCGGGCTACACCACCTACTGGACTGCACCCAGTCATCATTCAGAAGTTTGCACTGAAACCGCACTCATTTTTATCACTTTGGCTTGGTAGGGGAGCAGTGAGATGGGGCGGAAGTTGCTAAGTTGGTTTGGGTCAGTGGTTGGATTGGTGACCAAGAGCCAAATGTACAAAGCATTTTTGTAGTCAGAAACACTCAGACTCAGAATTAGCGATTTCAAAATGCGTTTATTTTTTAATGTAATAATTTCATTTTAGAGCTGAAAAACTTTTAGTAACTCCTAAAACTGGGACTGCAACTACACACTGATTCGATATTTGAAAGGGGCTTATTGTAGGCGTCCCTTCCAAATATGGCATGTATCAATCTTTTGCAACTGAAATCCATTTGCAAAACATTGACAAATTTCTGACTCCTGAGTCAAGGTGGCAAGCAATTCACAACGGGGAAGGGGTCCCAGGAAACCCCTTCCCCTTTTTGAATGTTTAAATAATGATTTTTGGGGAGTGTGCAGGTGTCCAGGGGACCACTGCTAACTCTCAAACTTAAAAAAGAATCCCAGTAAACTTTCATTTTTTAAATGTTGACCTGTTTCCTATAAAATGTGCTGTATTAAAAAGAAAAGTTTTCTTTATTTAAAGGTGATCACAGAAATGGTGGCCCATTTACCCTACCAGGCCACCATCACTGTGAGGGTCATCAATTAGAGTGAGCTTCAATTTGGAATCTACCTCATAAATATTCATGAGGTAGGTCAGATTGCAGCCTACGCTTTATCAGAATATTAGGAACCAGACTATTTGTCATTAATCAAATTAAGGGACAAGGGGTAATGATCCTCTTGGTAGCACTTTAGTGTTAAATGTGTTTTATTTTTGAGTATTTACAGCCATTTGTCGGGCAAGGAAGGTCTTGCTCTATAAGCGTGTACTTGGCTTCATTCTCACAAGTTTGAAAATCTTATGACCTCCTATGAAACCCGCTAATGAGAATAGGCATGACTCCTTTTTTGTTCATTTAAATTCCTTGGAAAGACATTTTAAGCTTTGATTTGGAAGCTGGCAGGTAGACAACATGCACTTCCTTTGGTATCTAGAGCAGAGAAATAGTGCTAGACACAATAAGGTAAAACAAAAAGTAGCAGCACTAGGGTAAGAGGAACACACTCAAGCGCCACCAGGTACCACTTCCCCTCCACGGCACCCCAGGTAGACCAACCCTCCTCTAGTATACACTGTGACTTATTGCAGGTCTCTCTTCCCCAAGTGTCCTAAAAGGATAGGAAAACTGCTGCAAGAATGTTGTAATGCACTGTTCTGAGGGCATTGCCCTATAGCTTTAAACATGCGAGGTCAGTCTTATGTGTTTAGTCCTTGCACCCTCACATTGTGTATGGTGCACTGTATTATACATGCTGTGGGCATAATCAATACAGTGGAGACAAGTTATATTCCTTTCTCTTGATTACAGCCTTTGATGACTGTTAGAAATGGGGGTCTCCAGTTGGCAATGGTACACCTTTGTCCAAGTAGGGACCCTTCTTCCTAGTCAGGGTAAGGGGGATACATTTCTAAAATGACCCCAGCTCACCCCCTTGGTAGCTTGACAGCCATATCACAGAGGCAGTGTATAAAGCATTTGTGCACACATACAGTAATACAGTGAAAACACTACAAATGGACACCACACCAGTTTAGAAAAATAAGTAATCTTTATCTAAACCAAACAAAACGAAAACAACACAAATCCAACATGCAATAATCAAGATATGACTTTTAGAAGGTAAAAGCAGTTCTATCCATAGCAAACAATAGATGCGACACTTCAACACAAATTACCTTGAATGCGTCAAAATCATAAACAAAAACAGCAGCAGGGAAGGTGATGCTTCGGATCCTTACAACCAGAGAAGGTAAGGCGTTGGTTCCTTACTCCAGGGTAGGTGATGCGTCGGTTCTTTACTGCCACACAGGAGAAGAGATGCATCAGTTCCTTACTGAAGGGGAGGTGATGCGTCACTATCTTCCTGTGTGGGGAGGTGATGCGTCGGTTTCCTACTGCGGCCTGACGTTCTTGTAAACTTGCGGCGGCAAAGGCGCTGCGTTGGTCTCTTCAGCCACAATGCATTGGCTCTTGCAGCCGCACAGCAGGGCCTGTGTCGGAATCGGTGTGGTGATCTCGGTCTTCGGAGATCGGTGCACAGGATTCAGTGTGCAGCGATTTCTTCAGCCACGGGTAGAAGCTGTGTCGGTTTCTTCAGCGGCAGAGCCGCGATGCATTGGAAACGGGTGCAGATGCATCGCGCTTCTCTTAGTTGCGTCTCTTTTCCAGCTCCCAACAGCAGGAACAACCTCCAGAGGCCCAACACAGCAAAAGGGACCTCTTGGTCGGACAGAACTCCCAGCAAAGAAGTTCAGGGGAATTGAAAGTGAAGTCTTTGTGTCCCTGAGACTTCAGATCAGGAGGCTAGCTCTACATCAAGCCTTGGAGATCTTCTTCAAGCAGGGTACACAGCACACAGCAAAGTCTTTATCCTCTCTTGGCAGAAACAGCCACTGCAGGCCAACCCCAGGCAGCACACAGCAAAGGGGCAGTACTTCTCTTTCAGCTTTCCCAGCTCTTTTCCTTGGCAGAGGTTCCTCTTGAGTCCAGTAGTATTCTAAAGTTCTGGGGTCCGGGCCCAATATTCATACAAAATGTTCCTTTGTTCTCTTGTGGTATAGAGGCTCTATGCTCAGTGAAATCCAGTTGTCCTCCCTGGTCCAGCTTCCATGCAGGAGGTGGAGACAGCATTGTGTAAGGCGGACTAGGCCCAAGGGAATCACCTCTCCCTATTCTAAATGGAGCCCAGGACTGTTCGGCCCAGCCCTGACTCATTCAGGAAAGGCAGTACACACATCACCCCCCTCAGCTAGCTGTCTGAGAGAATGCACATCTCCAGCCCCTGTCACTCCAATGCCAGACAGTCAATCCACAAACCAGCAGAGGCACACAGGATAGCTAATCAAGAAAATACCTACTTTCTAAAAGTGGTGTTTTCAAACCCACAATATGAAAATCATCTTTACTAAAAGATGCATTTTTATATTCTGAGTTCAGGCATACAAAACTTCATCTCTCTATATTGTCCCAATGGGAAGTTATGTTTATAAGTAGGGCTCCCGGTTTTATGGTATTTATTTTTTTAACATTTCCGTCTGTATTTATCCATATTTATGTTTGCCCATTTTTTCTGTATTGGTATTTATTTTGTGTTTTGCGTATAAATGTAGTTGTAAAACTGTACATTTCTATATTTATTTAAATGATAGACGCGCACTCATACTTTGATGTCCGTCATGTTTTAGCTTTTTAAGTTGCCAAATATTACATAACAGTACATCCACTGGCAAATATTAGCATTATGCCACAAATGTATATTGATACATGCAGTTATTTAAAGAAATGTCATCCTGGTTTTTAATTTCCCATGCTGTCCATTTGCTCAGCTGTTGGGCTATAATTCATGAAAGACAGCACGAAGAGCCACTTAAAAAAAGCACATTTTCTGTATTTATCCACTTTTAAAAATAAATGCAGACAGAAAAAACATTGGTTTCTGTCTGTGTTTACCTGTAAGAATCCATAAAAATGGAAAACAGGGAGCCTCATTTATAAGATATTATAAGCAAACAGATATCCTTTCAATATTCAAAAACGAAATTCACCATCAGGACATGTCACACACTTCAGTACCTGTCCTACCTTTCACATACACTTCACCCTGCCCACAGGGGTACCTTAGGCCTACCTTAGGGGTGACTAACATGTAATAAAAGGGAAGGTTAGGGCCTGGCAAGTGGGTGCACTTGCCAGATCGACATGGCAGTAGAGACGGCGCACAGACACTGCAGTGGCAGGTCTGAGACCCCTTTGAAAGGCTGCTTCTGTGGGTGGCACATTCAGTGCTGCAGGCCCACTAGCAGCATTTGATTTACAGGCCCTGGGCACACACAGTGCACTGTACTAGGGACTTTATAGTAAATCAAACAAGCCAGTCATGGAAACACCAATACCTAATAACAATTTACAGGGTCAGCATATGCACTTTAGAAGTGATCAGCAGTGGTAAAGTGCCCAGAGTCATAAAACCACCAAAAACAGGGTTAAAAACAGGAGGCCAATAAGCAAAAAGTCTGGGGGTAAACCTGCTGAAAAAGCCAGGTCTAACAATAACCAATTGTTTATGGGGACAATTTTGGGCAAACCTGCAGCGGGACTGTCTACTGACTCCACTAGCTTCGAGATCTTTCATCTGGCCTCTTACTGCTCTCTTTACTCTACAGTGGCATCTGCTAAAGGGCACACAAGCAAAGACATTTAGCCCGGAGTGTGAGAATAGCAGTTAAACTCCACTGCAGCTGATGTACCATAGGCAGTGGGCCTATGATTAAGCTCCTCCACCTACCAACACAAGTCAACAGCCTTCTTGATCGCCTCTGACCCCGTATTGGCTCTCGAGTGATGCTCGCCCTCAAGAGCTAGTGGAGAAAAGAGGGACCACTCATGAAAGGAACCGGTTTATTACTCATCAGTGTGAAGGAAGGCAGTTACAAGTCAGGGGAAGGGGAGTAGATTGGGAGCATGATGCCCTGGCCCTAGTGTTTTCCAGGGCCCCACGCTCCTTCTTAAAAGGCATTGATAGATTTTTAATTGCAAACAACCCTGAAGTCCTCTTTGGCACCAGGCACAATGTTTTCTTTTTCCCTGGAATATATTTTTTAATACTCACAAGTAGATGCTATGGCACCTCACAAAAACTGAAGCAGCCTCCAGAGGCCCCGTATAAGCTTTGGCCACAGGACTCGGATAGGACTCGGAGGGAAGATGTGTGGAGCCGCAGCCAGGGCGACTGACGCTGGAATCTGGTGCTCACGGTTCGATCCCCGGCAATGGCGGCAGGTCAGCCCAGCACCATGTGACTCTGGGCAATAGCTTGCTTAATCTTCCCGACAGCCCCCAGCACCAGGATGACTTCGGTAGCTGTTCGTGCTTTGCAAATACTAGATTTTATTTTTTATAAACGTCCTTGAAGCAAGCGTGACACAGCAGATACTTTTAGTGCTAGGACAAGTGGAAACCTTCCCTGGAGTATACAACATATACATCTGTGGGAGGATTCATGTCTCAGCTAGGATCATGGATTCTGACATTTGCTTGGAATTAACTGACTCAGAAAGGTTGATGTCCCTCACTGCAAATGTGCCTGTGCGGCCTTTTGTCAGCGCATTGTTTCGATTAAGGAAATCTATGATGAATGTTGAATTAGAGCCGGGTAATTTGTGGGAATATCGCATTAAATTTAAGCAAGAAAAGAAGACAGCGACTTTGGAGCAATCAGGCTGCCAATATCAAGGACATTCATCATTTGTGTGTTGTGAAATATCAGACAGCATGACTGGAAGGGACTTCTATTGCTTAGTAAAAGTTTTTTTTCAAAAATACTTTAAATAGTTGCCATACAGTTTTCTTTGACCAAATAAATTACTTTTAGATCTGACAGCAAGGACAAATCTAATGAGATCATTCAGCTGAGTTCATTCTGCCTTAGCTGAAAACCTATTACTCACAGAGGCCTCTCTGGCCTGTGGCATGCTGCGGTGATAAACAGCAAATACAATTAAAAGTGCAAAGCATACTGATAAATCACAATTGTTATCGTTAATTCTGACCAGATGGGCCCTGGCTTTTTTTTGCTATCAGTTTTGCTGATTAGAGTAAATATTCAGACGAAATCAAAGCCAGGTTTAGACGAGGACATTGACAAAAACAAAAATGATTGCTTTTCTATAACTTTTATGATGTAGCAAAAGTAATCTTCTTTCCAAACCCTCTCTGTTTAATTGCATCGCCCCACTTAGGATTCTGGACATGAACAGGCACCCCATGTATTTTTATAAATTGTCCCATCTGTAAAGACCACATTTTGCAAACACCACCAGACAGTGCTTAATTTGAGCCGGAGCTTTCCGGTGCTGAGCACCAGCACTTAATTGGTTTCCGCACCTAATTGTCAACACCACACTTGGGCAGTCTGCCACAAGGTGGCGCTGCTCATGTAATTTAGAGATGAGCAGTAGTATCACAGTTATTTAGGAAAACAATATACATTATAAAATTACTAACACCTGCCTCCCCAGCCATTCCTTTAGCTTTGGAGACCTGGAATTATCTGAACTGTCGCATTAACATGCAAGAGAGATGGTTAGTAGTTGTTTTGGCAAAGATGACAGGGGCGATGGGTGGTGCAAGCTGCAGTGGCCTCCTGGTCAGAGCCCTGGCACTTAATATTTTACAAATTAAGCACTGCCAGGGCAGGTCTTCGTACACGTGCGTGCATCGATCAGCGAGAGTTCTGTGATCAGAATAGGCATGTCTGGAATTGAACACTTTATTAACAAATGCAAATATGGATCATTGCTTCATGTCATCACATCCTAATCCTAGGCCTCAATGGGTGAGGCCTGCTGGAGACACAAGAAACCTTTGGGAAACCGAAATGTAACTGTTCTCTCACCCCTCCTGGACACCTCATGTGTTAACCAGTCTCTTTGTAAAGGCATGTGCTTGACTTTGGGAGGCACATGATTTGTCACTCAGAGTGTGGCCCTTCTAAGATACAAGTCTAAGGCAACTTACACAGCTGATATCCATGACATTTTTGCTTCCTTTATGAGTTTCCTTTTTGGTGACAGTTTGAGGGGCTTCTCTTCCCAAATGGCTCCCCAAGCTGCAGATTGATGACTTCAGGGCCACCCTTGCTCACCCACACCCACCCCACCTCAGATTCAAAGACATTGGGGTGCCTGGAGACACACAGGGAGCTGCCTCTTGACCATCCATGTAATAGGAAATGTAGAGGCTGCACCAATGCGGGTTAGAGTGTGCGCAGTGTTTTTATTATTATTAAATATGTTTGAGATTATTATGTGGAGTCATTGCTGACATACCTCTTTGGGAACATTAGTATGCATGAATTATGATAATATGTCGCAAATATTTCCAGTGTGCCTACAGTAAACTGGGTTACATGTATATGTTAGGGAACATTTATCATAATGTCAGAAAGGGGTTTATAAGATTGAGTCTGTTTGCAAACCTTTTGTTAACGCTTACATAATCGTGCCAAATTTTGTGTCACATGAAATATGCGAAATTTTCAACCTTCTACTCAGAAAGTTTGCAAGATGTTTGCCCATGGATACTGGTTCTTAAGGAAAATTCTTTGCTGAGAAATATTTTCAGCTTGAAAGAAACATTTTCACCTCAAACCAGTCTCATGCAGGCATCTCATGTGAGTCTTCTGTGTGTAGCATACCTTCATGAAAAAATATTACTCGAATTGCCGATATAATGTATTTCAAGAAATGTGTGTAATTTTGTGAAAATTAAGTGTATTTCACAGGAAAACAATTTCCACACCTTTAGATGAGTGCTGTTCACTCATGTACATCCTGGTCCCTGTCGCTTTATTTATTGTAATCTGACAGAATTACACACAGCTTCCTGGTAGAGAACACCGACGGCTGGATACAGCCTCTGCACTGAGGCAATGTGTATGCCACCCAAGTGTACTGTGAGGAGCAAAACTTGACCACAGCCTGATTGGCGAGAACTTCGAGAGTGCAAGATGTCCAGGCCATTGATGAGTGTACTGCCCAGCTCTGTGCACATAAACTAGAGCTTCTCAACCACTCACTGATCACTTCCTGGACTCGGACCTGCTTGAGCTCTTGCTGCTGAGATGTACACAGATTGTGCAGCAAGTGTGCTGCTGTGTACAGCTGGCCGGTACTAAGCCTTGGCACTGCCAAATCACTGCTGCTGGTCTTGTTGCTGACCTTGCCCTGCATGGAAGCTCACAGCCAGCCAAAAGAGTCCAGAGAGCAGGAGCCCACCGTGCCGCTGACCATGAGATGGAGGTGGGCAGATGAAGATTTGAATTTATTGGGCGGAGATGTTTGCAAGCATCAGCTGAGCCCCTGGGACTGCCCCCCAGCGACAGAGAGAAGGTGCAGGCAGAGCAATCCTTATAAGAAGTTATTCAGTCTGGAGGCCACTGGCTGACGACATTTGCTATTTACTGCTATTTCGTTTTGCTTTCTTGCTCTGTCATGAGTGTCAGTTCCACACCCTGCTGTCTTGCCAGCTAGCTGCATACAGGGATCCCAGATTATATGCACAAACACCAAGACACCGTCCCCTTGCATTGATCCCCAGCGTCTTGTTTGGGGATTTGCAAATATTCTTATATTATGCAAGAGATACAAAGTATCTAATTTAGGTGAGAAGGTTACAATCCTCCATTTTGAGCATCTACGGATGTATGACATTACAACGCACACTTTTACAACGCATGCACTTACAACGCATTTTTTACAACGCATAATCCATTACAACGCATGACATTACAACGCATGACACTACAACGCATTTTTAAAAAATACCTATACAACGCATTTCCATTACAACGCATACTACCTTTACAACGCATACCATTACAACGCATAATATTAAATTACATTTAAGGTAAGTATTAGATAGTATAGGGGTAAAAATTACTATTCTAACTCCAGGGGGTGCAACAGTAGGGTAAGTGTTGGATAGTATAGGGGTAAAAATTACTATTCTAACTCCAGGGGGTGCAACAGTAGGGTAAGTGTTGGATAGTATAGGGGTAAAAATTACTATTCTAACTCCAGGGGGTGCAACAGTAGGGTAAGTGTTGGATAGTGTAGGGGTAAAAATTACTATTCTAACTCCAGGGGGTGCAACAGTAGGGTAAGTGTTGGATAGTATAGGGGTAAAAATTACTATTCTAACTCCAGGGGGTGCAACAGTAGGGTAAGTGTTGGATAGTATAGGGGTAAAAATTACTATTCTAACTCCAGGGGGTGCATCAGTAGGGTAAGTGTTGGGTAGTATAGGGGTAAAAATTACTATTCTAACTCCAGGGGGTGCAACAGTAGGGTAAGTGTTGGATAGTATAGGGGTAAAAATTACTATTCTAACTCCAGGGGGTGCAACAGTAGGGTAAGTGTTGGATAGTATAGGCGTAAAAATTACTATTCTAACTCCAGGGGGTGCATCAGTAGGGTAAGTGTTGGATAGTATAGGGGTAAAAATTACTATTCTAACTCCAGGGGGTGCATCAGTAGGGTAAGTGTTGGATAGTATAGGGGGGGTGCATCAGTAGGGTAAGTGTTGGATAGTATAGGGGTAAAAATTACTATTCTAACTCCAGGGGGTGCATCAGTAGGGTAAGTGTTGGATAGTATAGGGGTAAAAATTACTATTCTAACTCCAGGGGGTGCATCAGTAGGGTAAGTGTTGGATAGTATAGGGGTAAAAATTACTATTCTAACTCCAGGGGGTGCATCAGTAGGGTAAGTGTTGGATAGTATAGGGGTAAAAATTACTATTCTAACTCCAGGGGGTGCATCAGTAGGGTAAGTGTTGGATAGTATAGGGGTAAAAATTACTATTCTAACTCCAGGGGGTGCAACAGTAGGGTAAGTGTTGGATAGTGTAGTGTAATATTATGCGTTGTAATGGTATGCGTTGTAATGGTAGTATGCGTTGTAATGGAATGCGTTGTAAAGGTAGTTTTTAAAAATGCGTTGTAGTGTCATGCGTTGTAATGTCATGCGTTGTAATGGATTATGCGTTGTAAAAAATGCGTTGTAAATGTAGTGCGTTGTAAAAGTTGCGTTGTAAAGGTTGTTCCCCCATATACATAGTTAAGTTGTGGCTAGAGACCGGAATCAGAGTGTACCATTGGCTCACTGTACCATAATGTATTATTGTGAAATTGTGTCTAGGATTGTCTAATCTTCACACAATCCTCGGCTGGACATTTTTAGGGTCTAGCCTGTGAGTGCATGTGCTAGCACATGTGTCTCGGTTGTGACACACTATTGTATACAAAAAAGGGCTTGGAGTCCACTCTTTCCTTAACATTTGTTGTCCTTCATGTCACTCTTCTTTAAAGCCCCCTTAATTGGCCAGTGGAGGCCAAACATCACTTCTGATCATTGCTGTGGAGCAGGGACCAAGTACAGATTGATTTGAGTCATTCTTTGCCGGTCCACATCTCCCAACATGATTGAGGTACTATTTCTTCCCCATTTTTGTCCTTGTTTTTTTCCTCCCCTTCTGTTTCACTTACTGTGCCTGTTTTGTATTGCTTTTATCCCACTGCATCACTGCATCACTGTCTCCGGGTTGTTGGCTGCTATCCTCTCACCCCTCTCTGCCGTTTTTCATTGGTAGTATAGAAGGATGGTCCCAGAGCAGAAGTACTTATAGAACAGAATCAAAATCAAAAAGCAATAAAAACAATCAAGTGATGCTGAAGTGTTATTTAATCACACTTTAGCAAGATTATCATTTCTTGGTAATAATCGATTTACAATAGTTCTACACAAATACATATAAACAATTGTTAGGCATACAATTCATTGCCACCTAATCAAACAGAGATGCAATCCTCAATTTTACATTTGTTTGAAAAAAAACATGTACATTTTCAGACAAAGGGCTGTTGCGTTCCACGGGCGGTGGGAGTGAAAAAACACGTTAAAGTAATTCAGGACAAACCAATTGGAAAGAGCGTCACTGGCCGTGGAAGTAACCATCGGTTGGAGATGTGAATTGAATCACAGTGGGTTTAAACCTCGTTAAAGGTTCAGGGAGCCCTTTGTCTGTGACGTCCAACAAGTACCTATCAGGTTCTATTCCTTCTAATTGGTGCCTCCTTTCCCTTTCTTCACCCGAGTCCTGATGAAGACCCCGTTTGTAAGGACCTAACTAACCTACATGGGTTCAGGGGTCGAAACGTCGACACACAACCTATACCAGTACCAGCAATAGTGTATTTTACACTGTGTTTGTCTCAAAATGTACATGTTTTTTTTCAAACAAATGTAAAATTGAGGATTGCATCTCTGTTTGATTAGGTGGCAATGAATTGTATGCCTCACAATTGACTTGTGATACTGTAAGGAATTCTTTGAAGTCACTACAAACACCCCCCCCCTTTCCTCACTTACATCACCTCCCCCTTCCCCTCCCTTCTGGGCACCTTGTTGCGATGTATTTGTGTAGAACTATTGTAAATCGATTATTACCAAGAAATGATAATCTTGCTAAAGTGTGATTAAATAACACTTCAGCATCACTTGATTGTTTTTATTGCTTTTTGATTTTTCTTTTTGATTCTGTTCTATAAGTACTTTTGCTCTGGGACCATCCTTCTATACTGCTAGACACCCAGGTCCCAGTGATCCTTGGGTATACCCTTTGTTCTAACGGTTTGTCATTGGTATGCATATTCACATGTGCCCTCTCTGTTTCTCTAGTGTCTGTTCTTTTTTTACGTTTTCATTTCTGTCTCCACTTCTGTTTCATTTAGTGGGCATGCAGTGTCTCTGTCTTTTTCACTGTGATCGTCTATGCCTCTTTTTCTGCTTCGTTCCTCTTTCTGCTCCCTAGTCTCTGCCTCTTGTAAATCCAGTACTTGTATAGTGCACAAATCCCCCCTGAATGGGTATCTCTGCGCTGGGGGCCATTGGGAAGATTAAGCGAGCTGTTGCCCAGAGTCGCATGGTTCTGGGCAGACGCCTGCCGCCGGAGCCAGGGATCGAACCGTGATCCCCAGCGTCCAGCGTCAGTCACACCTCTCCCACCTCTTTATGGCTGTGGCGCAGTACCAAACGCAAACATATTTCAGAGCAGCTGAACAAGATTCACATGCAACAACTTCACATTGCTCAAACCAACATACACTGGGGTTAGTGCCATGAAAAACGAGAAGAATGTCCTTTTCTCAAAACCAGGGGCCATTTATACTTCTTGTTTAATGTAGTTACAGAAGTCTAGTTTTTTTTACTCACCCCTGTGTTTTCCCCACTCTCCTACTACCTCTCTTGTGAGTCTCTCCACTGCCCCCTGCTGCTCTTTCCCTCCTGCCCACACCAAACCCCTGCCTTTATCCTTCCATTCACTCCCTGCGTCTATTTTTGTACTTTATATACCTGCAACATGACCCTAGTGCTTTTATATGAGCACCAGTTACATTACACATGGTTGCATGCATTTTTTTAGGTACAAGGATATTAATAAATTATCTTTAAATGTACTTAATTCTGCACTTATGCCTATGGCATGACTTCCCTGGGAAATTCATGCGTCACCTTGGATGTCCCATTATTCGGTCTTTAGGAGGTTATAACAACACTGCTTTGGCAACACAAAAGGAGTCTTTCTACAAAGCTTTACTCCCTTGCTTTTAATTTTGCAACCCCAGACCAAGTGATGTTGTTATCTGCTTTTGGAGTTTATGCCGACCTTGCATCTGCAAGCGTTAGTTACAGTCACACAGCTGTTGCATCAGACAGCCAGGCTATCAGACCGGCTAGGCTGAAGCAAGCCTCATAAAAGTAAGTACAGCATGGCAAAGCCGATAGATCTCGCAACGGCGAGACCTATGAGCTTTGCCAATGCTTGTTTGAGTGTGCCTTTGATAGCTGTGTTTCATGGTACCTAGACTCATTCTACACAGCCTCTCTTTATTTAAGCATTGGCTGCTCACCCACATTTTTCCCAGGGAGTTGAGGATGCTTAAGTGGCCCACCAGCTTCTACTGTAGACGGATCATATTGACTATATTGATCACTGAATCCTATGGACCCTGGGTTCTTGCTCACTTAGAAAGTCATGTGGACCCTATAATTACCCCCTCTCAGTAACATAGCTGACACCCATGATCTATTGTTTTTAATTTCTTATGTTTTTACAGCTTTGTATTAGACATGAGCTTCAGTTCCTTGGTAACCCTTCCTCTCATGATTCAATATTTCTCATTGGCAAGGATTTAATCGGGATTTAGGGGCTGTGCACAAGTATAAAGTTTTACATCCCGGAAAAAGTGAAAGAGTCAGGAGGGTGAACACCAGAGTTGGTCCTAGGCTTGAAATTATTTCACTGCATCAATCCTAACTCAAAAAAATAATGAAGAAGACACTCAATGTCCAACAATCCAAAAAGATGCACTCCAATTTGTATAAGAAAGAACTTTAGCACATCCATATCTTCATCTCACTCTGACGGATAAGAGAAAAAGATGAACCAGGACACCCAGGAAAAATACATTCCCAAGGAGCAGTTGGTAGAGGTTCTTGTATTTTAGAAGCAATTTAGACTTTCTTGATCATGAACTGCTACTATGCCCCAGTGGGAGACTCCTCAGATACGTTCTTCACATCGACTAGGCAGTGTATGCAGTGTCAGAAATGTACCCCTCATTTCAATTGAACTAAATGGTGACCAATCTAATAGAAAATATATCAAAGAAGGATTAAATGGCTTCTGCGTACCCAATTGAAAAAAGGTCAATCCATTCCTAAGAACAGCATAATCATTACTGAGTGTTTTTTTCAAAGCCCTTCTCATGCCTCCAGTAAGAGGAATATTGTGCTGAACATTTAAATGTGGATATCTTGTCAGATGTTTCCTTTGGTAACTTTTGTGTGTCTGCTTTTGATTGTGGTGTCTCCATTGTAGCCCTTAATGGAGGACTAGAAGGTGGAGGACTAAAAATTAATAGATCTTCTTGAACATACGAGGGTCCTCTCTGGAATCTCTTGCTTTCTTAATCGTACTTAATCTTGGATTACTTACCTATATTGGGGGGCATATGTTGGGCCTTGTATGTTCATACAGTGATCCTCTATTGGCAGATAAACCAGTCCCTTTAATTTGGACAGACTATTCTGCTGTACCCTGATAATTAAACCTTCCTTTTCCCAATGCCCCTTCAGGGCTCAAAGAAAAGTATGTCTACAACCTGGCCCAAGGTGACAAGTCATAATTTATGGTTGTGCTGAAAGCTGTTCTTCTGGATTGGACAGGTAATGTGGAGAATGACAATCCTCTATTTAATGTTTGGATTTGTACTTCCCTAGATATTATTTCCCATATAGGTCCAGAAAATTAAGACGGAGTGGAGCATCACTTCCGCTGGTTCAGAGAGACCCTTGCAGAGTTAAAACATTAATGCAAAGAGTCCCCCTATGAGGCATATCTTAAACTCAGTTACAGGCACCCACTTAAGGCACTGAAGCTCTCTCATGCTTTATTTTATGCAAAGGAACCAGAATTCTTTGCCAATTCTTCAAGACAGATTTTTTCCATAGTGAACTCTTTTCTCCAACAGTTAAGCTGTAAACAAACCATCCAGCCCTATCTAGAGTTCTGTGATAACTTGGACTCCTTCACTGGAGGCAAATTCTCTATACAAACTTTAATGCTCAGTCAGAGGACTGATGCTGCCTTACCTTTTTTGCCGACCTTCACTCCAGTTTCTGAAGCTGATGTTGAAGCTGGTTTGGCAGCCTGCTCTTTGCACTCTCCCATAGACCCATGCCCCAATGAGTCTTACATTTAGGTTTAGAAAACATTTGCCCTCAACTCTGCTGACTTTTTCTAACACTTCCTGGAAAGCATGTTCCAAGTTGCATGTTCCATTGCATTTCATGAAAATATTTTTCCGCAGCTATTGTTGCTACTAATTGTCGGGAAAAACTGGAGTTCCATTTGTATATTGGTTCTGTAACCAGGCTATCTCTGGACTAATGTGTTCTCAAGCTTCATTCCAAATGTGTCTTCTATTCAAAATCTGGACCAAGCAATTATCATTCCCTCTTTTGGTAAAGAGAAGGCCTCTCTAGATTACATTTTGCTACATTCTCTTGGAGTCTGCAGAGTGGTGGGTATTTGTTCAATGTAATGCTGTTATGACAGTAGGAGTCAGGTTGTTCTATTTTGTTTAAAAAAGGGAGGACGGGCCCCCATTTTCTTCGACCATTTTTAGGTACTACTATTTGCTTCCATATTGGACCTAAGTACCTCATCATTTTGAAACCTAAATTAATCATCATATACTTAAGCCTACTATAAACAATTCACAGATGCAATATGAAGCAGTCAGAACATCCTTGACAAGGGAGAAAGAAAAACGAGTCTCTCATTTGTTTTGTTTTTTGGTACATATAATGCTATTGGCTCCTTCCTGCTGTAACAATAGGGTCGTGGCATCGCACCTGTGACTTGCCTAGGATTCCCTTCTCAGGGGCTGATTCCGATCTGGGTCAGAAAGCACTCCGACCGAACCGGATCCGGAGTGTTTTCCAACCGAGCCGGAGTCCTGCAGTCCAACCGAGCGAGTACGATGTGGCCGTATGCTGCCGGACTCGGTTCGGTCGGACTCCCATAGAAGTCAAAGGGAGCCGGTCGTACGACGTGTACATGGGCTCCCATTGACTGAATGGGTACGTTGCGGACAAGTGCACCCCCTACAGTGGGTACGCATGGTGCCATCCGCACTGTACATGCCTGTGTTGGGGAACCCATGGTTCTCCCCCTGTGTCCTAGTCGTACGGCTGCGAGTGACAGGGGGTCTGACGCGGACCCTCAAAGGCAACCACCTGGACAATTTGCGAGCCGGACACTCCGGCCCGCACAGGCTGTCCGACGTGTGCATCGTACTGGCTCGGTCGTGAATCGTATACATTGCATGCCACAGTTAGCTTACGACCGAGACGTATGGAGCGGTTCGGACCCGTAAACGACTCGGTCGGTGAATTTCATGTAGCTCACATTGTACTTGCTCGCTCGTACAGCTGTACCAGTCGGCCAAAAAACACGCGTACGGCTAGTAGTTTTTCCGGCCGGATCGCGTTCGGTGCCCTTCCGACCCGGATCGGAATCGGCCCCTCAGAGGGAGATTTTAGCCCTGGGATCCATGCTTAGATGCAAAAAAGGCACATTCCTGCCTCCAAGACAAGGGAAGCAGTAAGCAGCACAAGACAAGGTAGGCAGCAAGCATCACTTAAAAACTGTAACACTGAATAATGGAGGCCACTGTGGTGTGCAATGTTATTGGAGCAGATGAGGAAAAAGTGTGAAATCTGGGTTTTTTAATGATGTCTCTATGGCACAGTGGGAGGCACCCACACCCTATACGACAGCAGCCACAATGACTGGAATAGCAAGATTATGTGATGGCCAGTTCTCAAATGGATACCAAGAAAAAAACATGGGCCTAAAACTCGCGCAACATGAAAAATAACCCTGTCAATCATCTGTGAAATGTTTTACATTTCACTACCTAGTTTACCTGTTCTTTCACGAAATCCTATCCTCTAACTGTGAACACCATCATTTAATGAATGTATTTATCTATACTTTTGATTACATACTTTACATCGGATAAAATATTCTAGTCCAAACATGAGATACATACAAAACAAAAACGAATACTAATTCTGTGTCTCGGTTTAATCATGGCTGGGTATTCTTTATGCACAATTCCCAATGTATGTACACAGCCTATATATACAACACATTTATTACAAATGAACTTTGCAAACGCAATCCTTCAGGAAACTTAGAAATAAAGGATAAACTTAGAAATGGGCTCACCTTCAGGGATGCATTGTCCAAGAACGAACTTGTAGCCTCTGCAGCATTTCTTTCTGGAAAACAAAAGTACTTTTTAAAACGAGAGATTTCCATTGGGGCAAAATAAATACTCCAAAACGATTAAAGGAGTGTAATCATTGTGTAGATAGACAATGTTCTGCATCTATATTGGTGAGGATTGTCTGTCTGGGGATGAGACCCTAAGCTCAAGCGGCCACAGCCGTTCAAAGAAAGAAGTGTGAGGACATTCTGTGGGATGTTGTGAATATAGCCATCCCAGCGCACTGAAGTTAACTTCTAGGCGTGTGTTTACTTATAAAGTTGTCAGTACATAAGCATTGCTGAGGGCATGAGCTCATCATTTCATTTGGCAAATATCATGAACCAAGTCATCAAATTACACTGATATTACACGATGAGAGGCCACAGGTTAGAAGGTCTGGTTCACGCACCTGCGCCTCTAGCTCCGAGGCCAAGCGCTACTTCCTACAGCCAAATTAGTGCCTGCGATCTATCCTGGACAACAAAATGCAGGGCATATCAGCAACAACCGGCGATAATTATCGCTAAGCGCACTTAGCGCTAGGATAATTATCGCCGTCGAACGTGGATTTTTATCGCTGAGATAGCGTGCTATTAGCAACGCTTATCTTAAAAGCGATAAAAATCCTAGCGCTAACTGCCTAACGTGAGATTATCGCTGGAAACCCAGCGATAATCTCACGAAATGTGGCGTTAGCTTGTTGATAGGGCCTCACAAACTTAGCCATGATATCCACCTTCCATAGGATATCATGGCTAAGTCAGTCCTGAAGCAGGCGTAAGGAAAGTAGCGATAACAGGGGTTGTCGCTACTTTTTTCTTGCCTCTATGCTTCATAGCGTGTGTCTTGATGATAGGAGAAATGTCGCTTAGCGACATTTCTCCTGTCATGTCAGGTCAGGAACGCCCACTTTGCATCTCATTGGAGATGCAAAGCTGGGCGTTAGAATTCATGCCCTAATGCAAGGTTTCACACGTTGTCGTGACCTTGCTAATTAGGGGATAAAATTATCAGCGCTTTTCGGCCGCAATAGTGGCGATAATTTTCAATCGCCGCATTGTAGATATGCCCCTGCGTGCCCTCACATTATATTGTCAAGTTACCAAGATATAACCGCAGTTACAG
The DNA here is from genome assembly GCF_964204655.1 of Triturus cristatus. Classification (NCBI taxonomy): domain Eukaryota; kingdom Metazoa; phylum Chordata; class Amphibia; order Caudata; family Salamandridae; genus Triturus; species Triturus cristatus. The sequence continues at coordinate 234,608,543 of NC_140581.1, forward strand.
AAAAAAACCTGTTCTAAGGGAAAAAGACTCGTTTCACACTCATATTATTCACCTGAACTAAACGTTACTCTCATGGGGGCATATTAAAAAGGGCTTTATCTCCACTTTTTTGGATTTAAAAGCCAAAGAAGCAGAGATAAAAATATCGCCCTATCAACAACAGGGTGCTAACATGCAAAATCGAAGGCAAAATCGCATGTTAGCACTCTTTTTCACTACGCTTCCCTTTGCATCTCTAATGAGATGCAAAGTGGGCGTTCCGGAGCAAAATAATAGGAGAAATGTCGCTGAGCTTTCATCAGATAGGGCACTCATACCTGCCAATTCACAGGGTGCCACCCTGTGACATACAATATCGGCTCCCATCACACGGTCTCCGGTGAGGAGGCAATATCACACGTTGGCAGGGAAAAACTAGCTGAACAACACTGTAAATAGTGGTTTTCTACCTGTCTTTCAGAGCCTTTGAACTGCCGACGCCCATTAAGAACATCACACCAGCCTCAGCAAGCTTTTTTTGGGGGGGGGGGAGGAGGGGTTTGGGGGCTGGGGGGGGGTTTAAAAGTGCCTGGTAGATACTTCTCAGCACAAGGCCCTTCCCCCTTCAAAGCCATGCCCCCTCCTCACACCATGAGATTGTTCTTCAAGTTGGCAGGTGTGGGCACTGCTTCTGTTACGTTATACATAGTGCTGTACAAATTCCTACAAATGTACCAAAGGCTTAATTGGCTAATGCAAATTAGAATACATTTCGGTACTAGCCGTTGTTGTGTGCCTGCTTTGCTTTAGTTGTTTTGTAGAAGGACCTTTAAAAGAGTTCCAGGGATAGAAACACCAGAGGATGGTCAGAAAATGCTATGGATGGATCGCAGGTATATAATAGTTTTCAGAATCAACAAGGTAGCAGCCTCAAGAATTGTCATTTCTGTTCATAAGAATGATGATTATATTGCTTTATCTTACAAAGATATTTGTGGGAAATTCTCTTCACAATTCATTTCAATTGTCTTTATTTGATCTTCCAAAGGCAGATCATAAAAGATACACACGATAAAAAGTAAATAAACTACAAAGTATACACACATGTTAAAAACTAACGACCACGTATTTAAAAATGATATAATTCATTGTGCAAATTTACAATTATTAGAGTAACAGTACATCAAATAGAGTTCCAGGTGCATCAAGTCTATAAGATATTCATCAGTATAAGGGAGCACCTTCATTCTGAAGAGGAGCTAGAGATGATGGTCAATTATAAATCAATCTTATACCTATTCCAAACATAACCCTTGAGGATGGTGAGTGATTATAAAGACAATATTAATAGATGAAATATTGAATGCAATTTTCTCCGTACAAAATGGCAAAGTACCTGGCATTCATGGGTACCCAGCCAATACCTCTGGCCTCCCCTGGCACTTGTATTGGTTTATATCTATTCTTATATATTAAATGAGGAAAATAAACCATCCTCCATGGAAACAGTGCTTATTACTTTGATTCTCAAAGAGGTTAGCCTAACTGAATGTGCACATTATAAACATATTCACTGTTGAATACTGACCTTAAAATCATAGCCAGAATCTTTGCTGTGAGTTTGGAAAATACTGTACCAATACTGATTTAGCTTTCACGGTTAAGTTTTATCAGTGGCAGATAACTAATCTATATTAATAGATCTCATCTTAATTAATCATAATACTAACAATGCTACACCTTTAACAGCTGTATGTCCTGATGGAGGTAATATATCTTTTTATGTATTTTTGTAGGTCTCATCTCCACCATGTACATTAATGTGAATGTCTGTTGTAGTGAAACAGGTTTTATCAGATAATCTCTAACTGCAATGGGGACACTTCAAGGATGCCCTGTTCCTTCCCTGCTTTTCAATGCTTCCTTTGAACTGCTCACTGCTTACCTGGAACATAATCATCAGGTTACAGGATTTTTCAAAGGTTTCAGGAGTTTAAATCCTGATCCTATGCAGATTATAATCCTTTGTTGGTATCTAACACTTGTTTTGCTGGCACATGCTTTACATTTGAATCAAATTATGAAGCTTTCTTATGAGTTTAGTTAAATGTCAGGACAACTAAGACCTTTCTACTAACAAAATTGTCAAGGGGCATATAGATAAGTGGGTGTGTCAAGTGGTCTGGAAGTTCCTTTAACATGCACCGCAATTATATTTTAAGGTGATTTTCATACTATTACTCTGGTGAACTTAAAGCAAATATTGATTAAACCAAAGGACGACACATGTTGAAGAAATTTAAATTGTGTTATTTGGCAATGTGCATATACTCAAGATTTGTGCCTTAATTTGAATCAGGCATATTTCTCTGCTTTATAAAATCCATGTTAGTAAAATAAGGCCTCTGTTGAGCCTGAAAATTACTACATGATTTTTTTAATTTGCCCCAGGGACAAAATTGGGATTTTCCCGGGCATCGTAAAGGCAGATATAGAACTTGATGGGTTAGAAATCCCTAATCATGAACAATATCAGTTAGTTTTCCCTCTGAATCAACTATCAGAAATGATGTCAACTGATGGTAACAAACCTACCTAGAAGATAAATAGCAATGGTATCCTCTTCTTATGTTCAATATCACAAGCAATATATAAGTCTATGATTTGGAATCTCTGAGCACAGCTAAATAAATAGTATTTAAATTTAACATCAAAAAAGGAGGAAATTCTGTATGCGTTAATCTGCTATATAAAACTTACTCCCGAGGACAACAGTGTTGTGGAATGCTACAGATTAAATGGAAATCTTGGAATAGCAATGGTTTACTTAATGCTGATCGACTCTACAATGAGCATATCTTCCTCCTTTAACAATCGTGAACTCAAATATTGGTTATAAGTGAAGGAAATTCATAGATATCAAACTGTATGTGCACCTTCGTCTAATAGAAGGCTTTGGGAAAATAGATCAGTTGGGTTGTCCAAGAAAACTTATCTACATCTATCTTTTTTTTAAAGTATTGTAATATGAGCTTTTTATGATCTGACTAAACTGGCTATTCCATTAACAAATTTTCAAATAATTTATTGTGAATTACCTGAAGTTGTTGGTTTACACTCATTCTTCTCATGATTGTATTGGCTGCCTATTCAGGAAAGGCCCCACACAAATTCAAACTATTGGTGTGCATTAGCCTGGTACAGAGAAATTATCTTCCTCAATGATCAGCTGACTTTTGGGGTTAACTGATATCAACAAATATTTGTCCTAAATGGGAGCAAACAATTTTGGGCTGGGGCGGAAGCTAAAACTGTTATGTAAACTGCTACTATTATTTTCTTCTAGCAAAATATGAGAGCAATCCTGTATTCCTGGTAACCTGGATATTTAATCATCAAAAAGAAAAATGGTTCCCTCGGAGAAAGATATAAGCCTATGCTTTCCTTGCACTATACATTTATCTAGACATTTGTACATAAATCCAGATGTATTTAATTTTTTGCATATTTTTCCTTCATATGCAAACAAACGTGCATGGGGTTGGTGCTCCATAATAATGGTGCAGTTCTGGAGAATAGTGACAATAGTGATTAATATTGTGCAGGTGCTATTTACAGAGGCAAAAGGTAACTATAGATTGATAAGTATTTAAATTGTTGAAAAGAAGCCTCAGGTTTACTTTTGCAATACTGTAATGAATGCCAATTGTAGGAAGCTGGCTTTGTACCTACGCTGTCTGCACAGGTACGCTGTGCAGACAGTCCAGACGACCCTGATTGGTCCAAAGGGGCTTTCTATAAAAATCCCAAATGCTCTCTTTTGTGGTAGTGTGGTCTAGTAGCTTAGGCTTATCAAAGGGGAGTGTTGGGTATTTGTTGCACACACCGAATTTAATGCGTTTTTAGACACCAAGATCATCAGAATCTAATAAGTATTTTAGATGTTATCAATTTTAACAGTAATAGCAGTAGAAAATTACAGGTGTCAGATTTGTGGCATGAGACTCCAACGTGAACATTTTATCTTATGGGAAAAATATTCACTGCATATGGTCACTTGCGAGCGACTTACTGGACTGTTATTCTGGACTTAAGGTAAGTAGAGGCCAAGGTCCAAGAATGCACCAGAAGTTTAGGCTTACCTGCCTTGAGGTGTCTGGATGCAGAGGTGCTGGCCACAGTAGTTGTCTCAAGCGCTACGTGCTTAGGTCAATGGGAAAAGTACTTGAAAGAAACAGGCTACAGGAGCGGATTGGGGACAATTCCAACAGAACCCAAAGGGGGTTTAGCTCTTATAGGCATTTGGACCACGAAGGCACCGTCGGTTTCTGTGAACTCGGGTTGGGGGGCTCCGGTGCATAGATGTTTTGCCCTGCTTGTCAGTGAGTACTGAGGTTGTCACTTTGTTGTTGGTTTTGCAGAAAACAGTACAGCTAATCCACTCTTGACATGGATCTCACTGGCCTTAAAGTCCCTCAACGTGCAGGTTGGACTTCCTTGGCAGTGACGTACAGGCTGGACACAACAAACCTTGGCTGCCGCAACTGCTCCGGTACCCAGGGTATTGGTGGTTTGGGGCTCCTCGAGGGGTCAGTGTCTTGAAACTTTCTGGGGAGATGGGGCTCCTAGAACCTTGGGGACCTCCTCCTGGCAAGATGCTCCTTCATTGGGCTCGATGGTCAGCAGAACAAGATACCGGACAGCTGCTTTTGGTGCCTGCGGATGCAGGGGAATGGCTCCTCTACCCTAAGGGAGATGCTGCTGGATTGATGAAGCACTGGGCAGACATCCACGGGTTTGAGGAGGCAAGCCAGCTTCAGGATGAGTCAGTCTCTGTGATTTTCATGGTAGAAGCAGCCTAATAGGGTTTGGCACCCATCTTTGGTGCAGGACCTTTTTTCTCACATCTTTGGCTCTTCTTTGACCTTCTTCTTCTTTAGTCAGACAAATCTCTTTTCTTGGTGTCAGAGGGCCACCTAAATACACAATATATAATGCTCAATATAGCAGCATTAAGGAGAGTATAGGATAGTCGCCAATGGGCTATTGACCCCTGGGGTCACTACACCCTCTATATGACCACTTCCTGTGCCGATGACGTCAGATATTACATCACTGATGACATATGTGTCTTTATGAAAAATAAATATTTGTAATATATGTATAGCTAAAGATTAATGAAAGAAGACATGGGTAAATAAGTGTCTAAATACAGTGATGTAATATCTGATGTCATCGGCAGAGGATTGCGGTCGCGTGAGTTATAGTTGCCTGCACTAACTATAACGTGGAAATTTCAATGATTTTTCACGAGTGAAATGCCCAGCTAACTATAACATGTGTGAAACCTATGGTTGTTTAAGTGAATTTGCAAGGTTTTTTAAATGCTAATTCCTAACTATAACGTGTGTGAAACCTATGGTTTTTTCAGTGAATATATATATATTTATCCTACTGGCGGTCACCAATAGGAAGTTATAGTTAGGACCGTTTTTCCATAGGAAAAGGGTTTTTTGACTTGTCTATAACTTTGGCGTTGTTTGAAGAATCTTCACAAAGTTTCCCCTAAAATGTGTGTCAGTAATTCTTCGTGAGCATGGAGAGTTTTTGAGTAATATGTCAAGTAGGGGCAGAGAAAAAGGGGGAGTAAACAAAAGTGTTTCTCATGTTAATTCCCATAGCAGCTTTGAACACGGCTACAGCCCGAACCGCTGGACCGAATTTCACCAAATTTGGTAGAAAGCTAGCTTTTGGTTCGCAGATTGTTCTTTTTGTTATTTGGTGTAAATCCATTCAACAGTTTTCTAGATATTAAAGGAAATCAACATTTGTATATCTAGGATCGCAAAGACTTTGTGAAACAATTATGAGCTTGTGCAGAGATCTGCAGAGCTCTGTTTGGCAGCCAACACTACAACCAGAAAGTTTTGGCAGTCATCTTGGGACTCTGTTTCAGCCAAAAAAAAAAGGAAAGAAAAGGGGGTAGGATAGGAATACTCTGATCCCCACCAGACCAAAAAGCATTAAAAAAAGACATTTGCAGGGAAATTCACAAATTAGAGGTGAAAAAAACAAACCAAAAACAAGCATGTGTTCTGAAAAGCAGTGGGCCAGGTTCATATGGACATTTTATTAAAAAAGGAGGGGACACACAGAGCCTCCCTCTTGAGGCACTAGAAGCCCTGGGAACCACCACCTCCCGGGGCTTTATTTTAAATAATGGAGGGAGTTTGCACAGACTCTTCTCCATGGGCTCAAAAGAGACCCGGGGACCACCACCTACCCTGGGCTTTAATTAATTAATGGAGGGGGGCTGCATGGACCCCCTCCTGGGCTGTTTCAAGCCCTGGGTACCACCACCTCCCCGGGCTCACAAAACAATAATGCAGCGGGCTGGCCCGTGGGACCATCAGCTCCAGAGGTCAAAAAACAAGAAATAATATGGGGGGGCGCCGAGACCTTCTGTGCCCCAGGGACCACCACCTCCCCTGGGCTTTCTTTTTTTTTTAAGAAGGAGGGGGCCGTTCTCGGCCCTGGCGACCACCACCTCCCCAGGTGGCCTGTGCAAACATAAGGCGGGGGCCACTCAGCCCCCCCTCCTGGAACCATGCATTGCCCTGGGGACCACCCCCCACCCCGAGGGTTAGCTCCTGCTATGTCCTGGAGTGCCCACCCTTGAAACATAGCTGTTTGCTTTTGCTTGGCAGGAGCTTTGACAGCTCCCACCAAGCTAAAGCAAACATTCCGGTACTAGCGGGCGGGAGCTGTCAAAGTGCTCATGCCCACAGGAAGTAGAGGTTTGATCTTTCCCTCCCTGCAGACATGCGGGCAGGAAAAGAGATAAAACAATTGGTACTGCACGGAGGGAGCTACCTTTTCAGCAACTCCCTCTGTGCAGCAGCAATGCGGGCTCCCATAGAAGGCAGGCAGCCGGATGGGACCACGGAGGCCTTGAGGCTCCCCAGTGGTCCCCATCGTACACACTGGGTGCCCTGGCTGTGACCAGGGCACCCAGAGACACATGCCTGGGCCCTGGGGGATGGGGCTACAGAGGTTGAAATCGGCACAGGGAGGAGGGCCACTCTGTCCCACTCCCCCATTTTTTATGGCTGGGCCCTGGGGTCTCTACTGCTGTTTTTGTATCTTTTTTAGTCTCTTTTTCTCTTTTGCTTGTCGCCAAATTATGAAGAAAAATAAGCTCATGGAGGTTGTTCCCAAAAAGCAGTGCCAGTTCCATCACCTGCAAGTTCCTGCGCAAATTAAGCACCAGCATTTCTTAAAGTTAGGGACTCCACAGCCGATTTGACGTTTAAGCAGAGTGAAGGGGGCCCCGATGAGGAAACCGAGCTGTGTGTTTTAAAACGTGACTTTTATTGGGGCCTTGAATGTGAAGGTAGATACGTGGTTTTGCAAAGCACGTGGGCACTGAAAGTGCACTGTAGTTTAAAGTTCAGATTCCTTCCTATAGGCAGAGGAGCATTATCAACAAGCATTGGCATAGCCAATAGGTCTCGCCTTTGGGACCTTATAAGTGTTTAGCCATGCAACAGTTGCATAACTAAATACTTATAAGGTCCCAAAAGCGAGACCTATTGGCTATGCCAAGCGGCCGTGCGGCCGCGAAAGTGATCGCGATCAAACATCAAGAGCGGCCGCGAAAGTGAAAGAAATCCCGGTAAAGCGCGGCGCGCGCGCCCGCGCACATGCACTGTAGCTCTAGGCTGGCCTGGTAGCACTTTTTGGAGCCCTCTCAATAAGTCTCGCCAGACCAGTGCATGCGCTGGGTCAGGCGAGACCTAAAAACGTGGGTCAGCAAGTCCGTTATATTTTAAATCGTCGTACCTAAGACCCCCGTAGCGTACTCAGTTGGAGAAGTTACCAGCTCTGTGTTTTTACTTTGTATTCTGGTATTCGCAGTCCTGTTGTGATCATGACTAGGACTCTTATATTGCAAAGAAAACAATTGGGAGTTCTCCGGCGTAGATGGTATAGGTTTACTTGTGAACTTCCAGGTATTGTTAAAGCCAAGGTGTACCACATGTGTGGTGCAAGGATTGGTTTCTTGCATCACAGATTGGGCACACACTTTCTGGCCCGTGTGTATGTGTCAGAAAAGCCACACTCTTCGGTGTGCACTATATGCAGTTCTGTATATGCTGCTGTGCTGCAAATGGCGTCCTTGGTGAGCAAAGCTACTGCACACCGAGCATTGCTTGATGAGGTAGTGCAGTGAGAACGGTGGCGCGTGTATCACACCTGCACATGTCCTGTATGTAAGCAAGATTAGTAGAATATTGTGCACGGGTCTTCGGTGGCAGATGTTCACAACCCAATGCATTCTGGGTATTGTAGTTCGATTCACTTAGTCTGAAATGAAATAGTACCTCAATAGAATGCTGTGTAAAGGAAAGGTCAAAAACATTGCGCCATCTTGTAAACTTACATTTAGGAGGGTTCTGCTACTTTCTAGTACAGAAGACATAGCAAGGGTGCCGTTTTACTTAGAATTATGCCTCTTGTAGTCTCACTTAGCCCAGGACAATACTAGGACCGCCATCCCTAGAATGCTAAGGAAACACCAAGACTAGGCTAGGCTCTCGAGTTATTCATGGAACTGGGAAACATGGCAGCTTTGTAACACCTCCGCAAAAAGGTTTTGCTTCAAGAGCGTTGTAACTTGCCCAGCTTTTAGAAATGCCTCAAAAAATTACCTATATGCTGGGGAGAGTGAGCACTGCACATGCACATAGCATCCGCAATTGAATATATAACTTGGTGAAAAAGACAGACATGAAGCGTATGCATGAGATAGATAAATCCATTTACGAATGGATTTGCAGTTTAATTTTGAGCACAGAGCTGCAGACTGACCAGAGCCTGTGTTTGTGCCGCATACAGTGAGCTGTTGGTCCATAGGTCCCAAAGGCGAGACCTTGTGGCTATGCCAATGCTTGTTTCAATATATATATTTATAAATATCTACTGGCTCCAGCATGTTTCCTTGTGGCAGCCTGACAGCAGGTGGTGCTTGGAAATACAGTGCGCTACCGCACGCTGTGTGGAATTGGCAAAAATGGTTCCCCAATGCAATCTGCAAGAAACCTCCAGCACTCCGGTGCAGTTGGAAATCCTTTATTAGTACTTTGGCAGTGGCACTAATGCCAACGCGTTTTGGTGAAAGCCCGCACCTTGGTCACAGCAAGTTTTCTCGATTGATTACCTGTATTTGGTAATAGATTAGTTGTAATCACGCATTGATTAATGATTTGAATTTAATACGCACAAGCCAAAATATAACTTTGAGATTCGATAAGGTATGATATTTAAAAAAAAAGAGTGAACTCTACCTCTTTAACATGGCCCTGTTCTTGAAGTAAATGTACTAATCCTATTTTTATATTTATGTTAATTTGTGTAGTGACGAGTAAAACATAATAAAAAAATGCTGTTGATTTTGTGGTCAACGCCGTGACCAAGTTGCGTGGGGAACCGTTTTTGCATATATATATAAACTCTGCTCTGCAGGCGGAGATTAAAAGGAGTTTTGGCACTCCGTGCTATGTTTTGAGGCGGAGTTCCACCGAAAAACTCTGCTAACCGCCATCGGAGTGGAGTTCGGTTTACCAGCACGCTCACAATTTCAAATGCTCATTTCAAATGCTGGTGTGGCATAATATGTGCAAGCCTGCACAGTCGGGACTACATGTGGTTGGGAGGAGGGAAAGATGGGTGCGGAGTGTGTTGGTGAGGGGCATCACAAACTGCACTAGTCCTCGCCTCCCAACTGTAGGACTGTCCAAAACCGTCTCGATTCAGGCAGTGGTCGTCGGTGGGCTAGGGGGAGCTGCCAGATGTGAGGGAGCCCAGGCATCAGTGAAGGGATGGATTGATGATCAGAAGAAGGGAGAGGACCAGCTCCCGGGAGGCCCACCCCCAGGACATAGCAGTTTCTCTGTCCGCTGTTTTTTGGTGGCGCATTTTCAAAACTCCCATCACGCAGAAGCAGACACTAAGTCTGCCCCCAGCCGGTGGGAACTTTGAAAATTCTCCTGCTGAATTGGAGCAGACCTTTGATCTGTTTCCCTGCCTGCAGTGTTGTGGGCAGGGACACAGATCAAAATATTGCTCCCGCCCTGTGGGAGCTGCATTAGTAGCAGCTCCCTCTGGGTGCTGCATTAGTAGCAGCTCCCTCTGGGCAGGAGTAATACCGTCTCCCGCTGTATGCGGGGAGCCGGTTGGGGCCGCGGGGGCGATGGGGCCCCCCTTGAGGCTACCAGTGAGTATATAGTGGGCACCCACCTCTAAGAAATGCAGGCCCCGGGGGATGGGGTCCCCAGGGCCGATAACAGCTCAGGGAGGGGAGCCACCCGGCCCTGCTGTGGAAATGTGGATTTTCCTGGTCAGTTATGTCCCCTATCTTGGACCCCAACGGTTCTATATGCATGTTACAAGTACATGTATGTTCCCTCCAGTTCCAGTTTCGAAGACGCAAACACATGTGCGTCCACCGTTAACATGTCCTCTGTCAGATCCGCCATGAATGGGCTGGATATTCGATTCCTAAGTATGAAAGGCCACCGACTTTTTATGGCTAAGTTACTCCATTTTTACAGTTCAGGCAAGTAGGCCCGATTCTGTCCTCAAAGCCTTTCCCTGCTCTCTGCCTCTGACAGCTTCAGCTTGAGCTCGCATCTGTGACCATGAACTTTGTCTCATTCTCTGCGCGGCCCACGAAGCCTGACATCAGCCTATTCTCTGCCAAGAGCTGTATTTCACCTTCGAATTATCTGCTTCCCCCTCAGCCGATGCATTCCTGCCTAGTAGTTTAAGTAAACATTCCTCCAGTTACCAAGCAAAAGGCCCGGTTTCTCTGCCCTCATGCAAGTAATTCATAGCCCTGTCATCATGGAATATTCCCATCCCCTCGCATTCAGTGTAGACACTTAGACGCTTGTACACACACACACAGTCAGTATAGAATAGATTCTGTCCGAGAGCCCTTCCCTTGTGGATAACATAGTTCTTTAAACATAGGATATTAGATATGATTTGGGATTAGGTTGACATAACCCCAGACTTTTGTCTCCACATGTAGAGCTAAATGTCAAGTCCCCTTCACCCCCTAGTTGCACGTCAATTACACGTCATGCTGCTGAGCGCGCATCTCTGCCAAGTATTTCTGCTGACATTGCGAAATCATCTCCAGGTATCCACCCACACATGACAATTTACCCCTTATCATCAAGTGGACGCCCACATGGACGCCCACCTTCACGCCTACTTACACGCCCACATGCTCTTATCTCATTCTCTCTTGCTCTCTTGCTTACGTACAATTGAGAAATGTATATATACTGTACTCTGTGAATAATGTTTTGAGAATATTGAGAATACTTTTCAGCCCCGTCCAGATCCTTTTTGGTGATGGAGATATTCTCCCTTTGACTCGAGTTATTGGAATAAAGCCCTTTATGAATCTGATACCACAGACTCAGCCTCTTGCTTTATGCATGATCCTATTGTTAATATTTAAAAGTCTGAGAGCGTGATATTTTATTTACCACAGAATGGCGCCCGAACAGTTTAATCTCTTTCCCCACACGCCGGAGATGAAGGTCCTGTTTTGCCCCCTTCCATAGCCGTGATGGACTTCAAGCGTGCACGTCGCGGGTTTTTCCCGCCAACTCCCTCAGGCCACCGAAGGGGACAGACTGCGACAAGGCATCCATACGAGGCGGTGAGGAACGCAGATTGTCTACCCAGAGCCCACCTGCGAGAGAGCTGCGTCTGAGGTATACAGAGGCCCACCAGGTTTTCAAAGTCCCGATGTCCAGAGGGTCCGATGTCCGCAGTCGTCGAGTCCAGTCCATTCTCTGAGGCCTTCCGTTTCAAGGAGCTACTCGGTGAGTACCATCGCCGGGGAGGCGTGTTGACGCGCACATAGGTTGTGCCGGTCAAGACGGATTTGGGTACACAAATCCGGTCTGCACTGTTTAGCAGTGTATATGTACTGTTTAGCAGTATATCAAGTATTCCGAAGTATTCAGTTATTGTCAAGAATTCAGCGTGGTGATTAGTTAGGCAGACTGTCATCATTGTCGGTCGTTGTTAAAATGTTTAATGTTTAATGTTTAAAGTGTTCAAATATTGTGGTATGAATGATTGTTCATTGTTCACTGTTCATTATTGTGTTTTTTTCGTATTAAGTGAGTTCAAGAGTAAGTATCAGATCAGTTGTCAATATGCCGCTCTTCTCGAAGTTAAGACAGATTACTACCAGAAAAGGGGTGCTTGAAGAAGCAGTTCCTATTCCTCCTAGGGACACTACAGGACATTTTATTTTTCACAAGCATGGCTTAGACGCCATATTATTCCTTGATCTATGGGTGGACTACACCAAAGAGTTACCAGAAAGTCAGAGATGGCCCGTAGCTGGGACCTGGGATGCCGAATGTATCATGAAAGTCGAAGAAGAGTTGTGGAAGAGGAAAGCTAGACAGTCACAGAAAGACGCTGTTGAATTATGGCGTAAAGAATAGCATAGACGCACAGAGTAAGCGCTCAGAAAAGAAGAGAAAAGTATGGAGGATTCAGACAAAGCCCGAGAAAACGTGTTAGTTGAGGAAGGTATCTGAGTAAAAGCAGAACAAGTAGATGGACAACGAAACACTCTTATGAAAGAGAAAATGTAGACCAGCTTGGAAGGATGCCATTGAGTTTTTGGCGCAAGGCGTCACATAGAAGGTCAGAGTAAGTGTTTCACGAAGCAGAGAGGAGTGGACTGGAGTCTGGAAAAGCCAAGGATGAGATGTTACAGGAGGAATTTGAGCTGGTAAAATGAGCGCAGGCTGACAGAAAAAGAAATACTGACGTTGCTGGTATTTATCCCGTCCTTTCAGAGGACCTAGCAAGAGTGGCCCCAGTAAAAAGACCAGTTCTAAAAAAAAAAAAAAAAAAAAAAAAAAAAAGACCAGTTCTAATACATATATTAATTACATAGTAGCCCAAAGGTTCTTGAGCCCCCCACCAAATGAACAGCGCATAGCTGGTGTTTACATGGTCCAACATTTGACTACGTTGGCAATAGGAAATTGAGAGGGGTGCAGCTAGAGAAGGAGCAACTCCTGTGACACCCCTAATGTACAAAGTGTTAACGAAAAATAATTAGTGACAAGTTTAGCTTGGAAAAAGAATTGTTGGTATTTCGAATTTGCAAATTTTTCATGAATACAGGTTTGTGTTCTTGGTGGTCCAGTGAGCCAATGTGCAGGGTCAAGTCGGTAAGATTATGACCCCCTGAGTGCAAATTGTATGTAAAAATAATTTTTCAATTGAGCGAATTATTGCAGTTTTTATGGAATTGAGTAGTCTTTTTGTCTTTGACAGCTTCAGAGTGAGGAGAAGGTGGGGGCCGTGTAGAGCAGAATGTGATACAGAAATCGGAGACAGATTCTGACCTTGTAGCCAGTGTAGGTGGGGGCCGATGAGAGGAGCAGAACAGGGCACTGCTTAGAAGGCTTCTCTGACATCGCATCTGTGTAATGCCTGCAGCTGGAGAGCCTTGGGGCCAGGAGTAGGAAAAACAAAAAAAAAGATGGCTGGCAGCCCAGGCTCAGGCCGCGCTGAGGGGCTATTTTTAACTTCTCTGATAAGACAGGGCAGCTGAGAAATGTAAGTCGAGAAAGATTCCCTTGTTCTATTCTGTGCAAAACAAGTGCCCCGAGGAAATGTCTATGGAGAAGATTTGTTTTATTTTTTAGCAATTGTTATATTGCTTCTGGTCAGAAAGTAAAATGTTGCTCTTGTTTGGAATTTTAAGGGCTATGTGCCTATATAAAAACGATTTTCAAATTCAGACATTTTTGAATTGTGGCCACAAGCTGCCACCAGTTGCATTGGATAAATGATCCAGTGGTTACGGGTCTGTGAGGAAAGATGTGAGATGCATCTTCGACTAGGACATGAGGGTACATTGTGTACAAAGAAGCATAGCACATTTTTATAAAAAAAAAAAAAAAAAAAAAAAAAGAGACAGGTTCGTGTGTTCGTCATTTTTTGATTATTGTTGCTGATCCTGTGTGTCAGACTTGACGCGGTCATCATTGGGATGACCCACTGCCAGATGGGGTTGTATAGGGCAGGTAAATAAGTTATTGATTATAAGCCTGACAAATTAAGCAGGCCAGAATGTTCGCATCTGAGCTGTAGGTACTGTAATTGCGCATCGCTGCTCATTTATATATGTTAGTGTAATTATCTATGCTTTCTGTGCCCGGTATACTGATGGCTTGGCACAATTACTAAATTTCACAGACATGATATTACCATTATCATGCTGTCAAAATAGCAGACAACACGTTATCAGTGTATGTCTAATTGGTGTTGGAGATGAATGAAACAAAAGAAAAAGGCTATGCAAGACTAAAATATTTTTCACATAACTGCCTTTCTCTTATAGACAGGCAGCCTCGGTCATATGTTTCCAGATTGGACATTAAGGAACAATTATGATCTGTGCACTCGCATTTTAACTCTTGAAAGGCCTGTTTTAAATAAGGACTGCCACCACAGAGTGACAAATAAGGCCCGGTATTTAGGGTAATGAGAAAATATCTGACAGGATTTCCTTTTTAAAGTTTGCTTTAGTAAGCTCATTCTTGTGAGTGGTGGCCCCAAAAGTTGACTTGTTTTTGAATTAGGCTATTTATTGTATAGGTGGAAATTATTGCACATTGACTGATTTCTTTAGCAGATAAATTATTAATTATCAACATTAACAACTGTTCTTAAACTTGGTTTTCCGAATATTTAGGTAATTTAGCATTCCTATTAGGGCCTCCTAGCATTAATATTGACTTCAGGTTGGTGTAGGTTCATGTAATAGGGACATTTGCATATGAGATGTCATTTGGCTAGCTTATGAGCTAACACAATGAGGTTTGTACATTAATTTGAAGGATTTCTCGCCGTTTCACATACGCTGTGTATCTCCTATAATTTTGCTTACGCCCAGTAGCTACACACAGGGATTAATAGTATTGTCAAGACACAGGGTGGCCCCTGAGGAGGTTCGCTTCCCGCTAGCCCCTTAAGAAATTAAGCCCCTTAGAAATTAGCCCCCTTAGAAATTAAGCCAAGGAAATAGGTATGGTGTTTTCCCCTTTTTCTCATGTTTTATTGTGATCTTTCAGGGGAATTAGTCCAAGCCCCTAATACAGCTTCTACTAAAGTCCTCCCTTGGACACAAGAACACACTGTGGCATTTGAAGAATTAAAGAGAGCTTTATGTCAAGCACCAGTTTTAGCAAACCCTGATTACAACAAATCGTTTATGTTTTTGTGACAGAGCGGGATGGAACAGCACTATCTGTCCTAACACAAGATCATGCAGGAAAACACGAGCCCTGTGCTTATCTTTCTAGTACATTAGACCCAGTAGCACAGGCTTTGCCTGCGTGCCTAAATCAGTTGCAGCAACGGCCTTAGCCATAAGACAAAGTGACTCGATAGTGCTGGGCCACCCTCTGACAGTACAAGTACCACACGCAGTAGAGGTTCTCTTGAACCGGACACAAACACAACACCTGACTGTAGCTAGACTGACGGATTATGAGCTGACGTTATTTCAACCACACATAGAGATCAGACGATGCAACATACTGAATCCCGCTACCCTTTTGCCCTCCAGTACAGAAAGCGTTTCACCACACAACTGTGTTGAAGTAATACATACCGTGACTAAACCAAGACAAGACTTGACAGATGTTGCACTCCCAGACCCCGAGCTAACACTATATGTTGACGGCTCATGCATGAGGACAGGGGCGGGAGAATTAGTGGCAGCATATGCAGTGACTGCTGATACTGTAATAATAGAGACTAAAAGAATAGACATATTGTCAGCACAAGCAGCAGAGCTCATCGCCCTGACACAAGCGTGCATAAGAGCTAAGCACCTGAGAGTAAACATTTACACCGATTTTGTGGAGAGAAAGAGGTTTCTTGACCTCTCATGGGGCCAAGATACAGCATGGCCCCCTTATTCAAGCCCTACTGGAAGCAATACATTTACCAACAGCCATAGCTATCCTAAAATGTAAAGCACATACTAGAGCCACAGATACCATTTCCCAAGGCAATGATCTGGCAGACCGAACTGCTAAACAGACAGCTCAGACCCCACTAGACATGACAAAATCACAGATACTATCACTGTCCAAAGCCATGACAGTTAGGGATCCTTCCAAGGATGTACAAGACATACAGACACATGCTACTATGGACGAATTAAAGAAATGGTCGGAACAAGGAGGGGTACTGACTGATCAGGGTTGGATGAATAAGGGCAAATTCGATGGTACAAGTGATTATAAATACCGCACATAGTCCTGCACACTTAGGAGAGAAAGCAATGATAGATAGCTTACAGAATATATGGTTCAACAAGCACCTGCGTGCAGCAGCGAAACAAAAGGTCAGAACATGTATGATCTGTTGCCAATTCAATGCAGGTAAAGGCATTCCGATGGAACAAGGTGGATTCCATCCACCTGACCACCCTTTTGAAGTGCTCCAAATGGATTATATCCAAATAAACAGATGTAGAGGTTACAAATATGTCCTGGTACTAATGAAGCAGGTGTCCCTTCTGTTAGGGTATACCTGGAAATTCCATTGTGTGCGACATCCTGAAGCAGCAGGCCTTGTAGAAAGACATAATCAGACATTAAAAATTTGCGCAGACAAAGGTATAGACTGGATGGTAACCCTGCCGGTTGCCCTCTTTTACATGCGAATTGTAGCTCATTCTAGAACAGGCTTATCTCCCTATGAAGTGGTCTTTGGTAGACCACCAAAATATGTGGGCACTACAATGCCTAAAAGATTACTTATGTTGACAGTAACATGCTGACAGATTACCTGGCTTCCTTGATGTCTGCACTACTCTCTTGTTGTTCGCAGGTTGCTGCCGCCTTCCCTGACAACACCCAGGTCAAAGAATACTCCATCGCTCCTGGATGACAGGCGCCGAAGTCAGTGCTCTGGACCACGGGGACGGCCGTTAAAGTCAAAGTGCACCTTCACCACTCTTTTACAAAGGAAAAAAAACTTTGAACTTGGATTTTGAACAACATTTTCTAGAGGAGAATGCCCAGAAGTTTCCACAAAGCTAAACCTTGATTCAAAAAGTCAGAACCCGTTTGATCAATTAAGTCCACTAGGTGGTGAAGCGGTTGAACATGTATTCTGGCTCGCATAAGATCTTGGACAATAACATAAAGCAAAAATAAGAGAGTTAGATAAGAAGCAAATAGATGTATAGTGACTGTAATTTTTCAATATCTTAAGAGCATCACGATAATATGTATCAGCTTAATACTACATGCTATTTTTCCTCCTATTGCCTCACTTTTACACTCCTCCACTAATGATACCATAAAGCACACATTTAGTGATCTGCCATCCTATGAGCTATCATATCGACTTGCCTTACGCAACAATACCTTTATTCAGATGCTGCACCATTCACATCAGACTAGCAATACTACAGACTGCTGGGTCTGTGGCCGACTCCCCCCCTATCAGAACTATAAGGGAGTTTTGCCCCTTTATTCTCTATCCGTTCACACACAATGGCTCCTGTGGAGCATGGTTTAGTTTGATTAATTCCCTAGATTCGAATTCCGCAGTTTATCAAGACAACTGGGTATGGGGAAACCTGAACTTAGTTTTGCTTAAAGTCTGCTACCCTAACAAGGAGGGACTTCCCAAAAGAACAGGAACTGATCTAAGAAATGAAGTATATGGATTAGGTAATTTTACACTTAACCTCATGATCCTGAACGTTGAATCTGAAGCTACACCAATCTTGCCCGCCATGTCCGTATTCCCAGTAAAAGAGGAATTATGTATAAGAAAGAATGGCTCCATACACATGGGCCATAGTAAATGCACCACTGTAATAAAATTCAGTGATCAAGGCAAGTCTACATTTAGAGCTTCTCGTCATTCCTACTTTATATGTGGCCAGACCGCATATATACGCTTACCTCTAGATTGGGACGGTACCTGTTACATAGCATTCCTCCTACCACCTGTTTTCCTAGCTCCTCCTGATTCTCATAGAAATACTCATTTAGTACACAATAGACAGCAGAGAGATCTCCCAATTGTCAATTACACTGAAACAGCATGGGAAAAATACACAGATTTCAATAAAGGTTTCTTTCCCTATATAGGTACAGTTACCAATAGTAAGCTGATACGTAGATTAACCAGAACCCTTGAAGCAGTAGTGAACGAAACTATTTCCGCCTTAGGCAATTTAACAGAAGAGCAGTCTGCTATGCGGATTGTTGTGCTTCAAAATAGTCTTGTCCTTGACGTTATCCTGGCCGATAGGGGCGGAGCTTGTAGGGTCATCGGATCAAGCCATTGCATTTTTCATACCAGAAAATTCGCCATCTGTATATAAAGCCATAACTCGCCTTCATAAGATTGTAAGCCAGATACACCAGAATCCAGGCACCTGGACTTGGTCCGGTTGGTTTTGGAGTGTATTATCTACCTTTGGATGGAGGGTCCTATCCTTCCTAGGTATTGGCCTTCTCATACTATTCAGTTGCTGTCTATGTCTACAATGTGGACCAGCGATCTGTGGTCTGTGTGCCACATCGTGTATTCCACCACCAAGATTTCATTCAAGATCACGGAAGAAGAAAGAAGAACAAATGATGCTATATGAACAGATCAATGGATTGATGAAGATTGATATCTCTTGAAGGGCAAGTTGGGGACAAGGAGGGAATGTGGAAATGTGGATTTTCCTGGTCAGTTATGTCCCCTATCTTGGACCCCAACGGTTCTATATGCATGTTACAAGTACATGTATGTTCCCTCCAGTTCCAGTTTCGAAGACGCAAACACATGTGCGTCCACCGTTAACATGTCCTCTGTCAGATCCGCCATGAATGGGCTGGATATTCGATTCCTAAGTATGAAAGGCCACCGACTTTTTATGGCTAAGTTACTCCATTTTTACAGTTCAGGCAAGTAGGCCCGATTCTGTCCTCAAAGCCTTTCCCTGCTCTCTGCCTCTGACAGCTTCAGCTTGAGCTCGCATCTGTGACCATGAACTTTGTCTCATTCTCTGCGCGGCCCACGAAGCCTGACATCAGCCTATTCTCTGCCAAGAGCTGTATTTCACCTTCGAATTATCTGCTTCCCCCTCAGCCGATGCATTCCTGCCTAGTAGTTTAAGTAAACATTCCTCCAGTTACCAAGCAAAAGGCCCGGTTTCTCTGCCCTCATGCAAGTAATTCATAGCCCTGTCATCATGGAATATTCCCATCCCCTCGCATTCAGTGTAGACACTTAGACGCTTGTACACACACACACAGTCAGTATAGAATAGATTCTGTCCGAGAGCCCTTCCCTTGTGGATAACATAGTTCTTTAAACATAGGATATTAGATATGATTTGGGATTAGGTTGACATAACCCCAGACTTTTGTCTCCACATGTAGAGCTAAATGTCAAGTCCCCTTCACCCCCTAGTTGCACGTCAATTACACGTCATGCTGCTGAGCGCGCATCTCTGCCAAGTATTTCTGCTGACATTGCGAAATCATCTCCAGGTATCCACCCACACATGACAATTTACCCCTTATCATCAAGTGGACGCCCACATGGACGCCCACCTTCACGCCTACTTACACGCCCACATGCTCTTATCTCATTCTCTCTTGCTCTCTTGCTTACGTACAATTGAGAAATGTATATATACTGTACTCTGTGAATAATGTTTTGAGAATATTGAGAATACTTTTCAGCCCCGTCCAGATCCTTTTTGGTGATGGAGATATTCTCCCTTTGACTCGAGTTATTGGAATAAAGCCCTTTATGAATCTGATACCACAGACTCAGCCTCTTGCTTTATGCATGATCCTATTGTTAATATTTAAAAGTCTGAGAGCGTGATATTTTATTTACCACACTGCTCTCCTTTAAAAAACAAAAACAGCCCTGGTGGATGCGGTCCCCAGAGCCTAATAAGTCTCAGGGGTCAGGCTCCTCCCTCTCCTTTATATTAAGTAGTGGCCCTAAAGAATGGTCCCCATGGCTTAATGGGCTCAGGGACTGGGTCCATGCTGTCCCCCTCACCCTTACTTGAAAAAAAGGCCCTGAGGATGAGGTCCATATGGCCTAATAAGGCACGGGGGTGGCACATGGCCCCTTCCCCTTTATAATAAATAAGGCCATAAGGGATGGAGTCCTCAGGGCCTAATGGGGCTCAGGGGGGGCATACAGCCCTCTTCCTGTTAAAATATATATATGCCCTGATCAATGTACTATAAGGGCCACCATAGATTCGGAAAGGGGGCCATGAAGCCCCCTCCCCTTTAAAATAAAGGCCCTGTGGGCCCTGGGGAATGGTGTTCTCTGGACCAGGCAATGTGGCCAACACCCTGCCGTGCACGACCAAAGACCTTGCACAGTATGGGGTTGGCTGCCTTTACAGGGGTTGGCCACAGGGTCTGGCTGCAGGCCAGGTCTTGTGGCCAACACTGCCACTGTGCACCGCTGAAGGCCGTTGCATGCGGAAGCCTGGAGTCAACCCCCGGCCGTGCACAGCCGAAGGGATTGGTTGGATTTTTGTATTTTAATTAAATATTACTTTAGGTTAAAAAAAAAAACTAGAAATTCACTGAAACAACCAAAGGTTAAAATAATTTTATAGTTAGGTGACATGTTCAGTAACAATGTAACCTTTTAAACTCTAAAAACCACAGAAATTCACCAGTTATAGTTATCTCACGTAACTATAACTCATGTCCTAAGGCAACTATAACTCGCACCCTCGCTCTGCATTGCTAATATTACATCACCCATGACATCTTCTATGACATCATTGATAACAGGGAAATTATTGATAAGAAAACAGTGCATGGCGAGTGCGCAAGTTATATTTACCTTAGGGCACGAGTTATAGTTGGTCGGGAATTAGTAGGACCTGCAAAGAGGACACCACATACACCTGCCTATCCTTTAGCTGTGTAGATTGATTGTTGGTGGGTCAGAAAAGCAACAGAGCGCTTCTCCGTACGATACCACACAAAAACAGAATGCTGTGCTATTAACTGTGGTGCTGGTGATGGGATCACCTTAATTCAAATAGAATAGACCACTCAGGACCATTTCTGTTCTCCCTAGGGTCAATGCCTGAGCCTCTCCAAAGGACCGAAGACTGGACAACAATCCAGACAGTCATCTACCGGATGGGACATAAGACTTAATTAATCCTGTTTTTTGTTCTGTAATATTGTGATCTCAAGGGCTGTCACCACGGAATCCTAAGGCCTCAGGGTCCTTGAACTAAAAATCAAAGAGAAGCCTTCCACCTCCTCTTGTGTAGATTTTTGTCTGAGACCCAATCTTACATACAGTTTGAACAGCTGAGCAGGGATTAAAACTTGAGGACTCACTATGTGTTTATATTAGTTTCCCTACTTAGGAATGATGTTGAGCTCATCTGAGACTGACCCTTGCTGAGAGACATGAGGACAGTTGATGCTTTTTGGCAAGTGATAACTGCACTGGTCTCTTTGATGTAAGACACAGAGTTGTGCATCTTGACTCCGGACCACGTGGTTCGTGGTTCGTGTCGGAGGCAGGTTAGGCCAGCACCATGTGACTCTGGGCAATAGCTTGCTTAATCTTCCAGACAGCCCCCAGCGCTTTGACACCCTCGGGTAATTGTGCGCTTAAGAAATGCTGGATTTCATTTATTTTCATTCACACAAGCTGTAATCCTTTTTTCCTCATTTACCTTGCCTTCATATGGTCCTTATTGAGTGTGGTATTCAGGGGTAAATATTTGTTTTGCCTTGGTAAAGTACTTATCTGGATTTATAGCCCTTTGAGGCAACAGGGGGTCAGGGCTATGAGTGGGTTCTGCTGTTAAAGTAAGTTATTTTGCAGGAAGAATATTTTGCCCTTTTCTAGGGGTCTTCTGCTTCTGTTCTAAGATAGCCTTTATTGCATACAAGTGACCATGGTCTCTATCTGCCACCTTGCGTCCACCTTCTCTCTTAGTACCTGTTTCTATTTCAATTATTTGCACTATATAGCAGTGGCGGCTCGCAGAGGGCGTGCTGTGGGGCGGTGAGATGGGGCGGGAAGGGTCAGGGTGGGGGGGTAGTAAACTCGGACATACGACGGATCGGAGAAAAGTAATTATTACATTCCTCTGTTCCGTCGTATGTCCGAGTTTACTACCCCTCCACCCTGCCCCTCCCCGCCCCGCACCACTGCCCACAGCAAGCCCTATGTGAGCCGCCACTGATATATGGTACCTATCGGTTATCATTTGCTGAATTGAGGTTCTTTCATTGTGAATGCTCCATCCTCCTTGTGTACTTTTTCCATAAACTTCATCCACAAACGTCTCTAGCACAAACATTATTGACTCTGTCCTCCTTTTTTGTTCCTCTCATGGAGTTGATCAATACTTGTTGATCGGGTTCCAGCCTATCTAAAGCGATAGTAACATTTGCAAATGTTCATAGCCGGAAGAATAATGAATAATGAATTGGCAAAATAATTTGTAATCTGATTTTTAAGTATCGAACTTGGTGGCACGTCAACAAGTACAGATGTAATAATCAAAAAGGAAGACAAAATGTACTCACAGAGAGCAAGAGCTGACAATCCCTTGCTGTCCGAGTAGGGGTCTGCACCATACTCTACTATGGTTTGACTATCTTTCGGTGGTGTTCCCTGGTCTTGAACCAGACTGGTGCATTCTGCTTTGAGCAGTCACCATTGAATGTAGGAAGAGCCTTTATCCCAGTTGAACCTGTGAAGTATTGTCGAGGTGCTGGAACTAGGGATTGGGCATAGGCTGTGATGCCATGGAATAGAACATGAAGATTCTGTATTGTGGGAGGCTGGAAACATCTGGCAACCACTGGGAGTAAGGAGTGTGTCCAACTGTCTGGGCAGGATGTAAAACTGATAAATGCACTACCTATTCTAACACCTATGTGGGCCTCTTTAGCAGCCTTCATAAAGATGTTTGCAAGGGACACATTTTCCAATCAGCTGCTTAGTTTTTAATTAAGGTACAGGAAACGTTTAATTTACTTATTTCTTTTAATCAAATAACCATATGGCCATGGCTGAGTTTTTAGTTAACCACAAAAATGCAGTTTCCAGGAAAAAAGAACATCCCTTTAGTAATTGCCATCCTGACATTCTCCTCCTCCCTGCACGTGTGCCAAGGACGAACACTGGCCGCGTGGCCCTCAATGCTGAGGCGGCTCACTGGGATGTAAAACCCCCAGCTCCCAGATGCTTTGAATAGACTAACATTCTCCGAAACTCTGGCTTTCCTCATGGACCTTTTACAGTTTGTCGTTTTCTTGGCACAGGACTCTACCAGATGCAGCTACTATTCTTGCAAGGTTTACGTTCTTAAGAGACGGCCATTCTTGTTTGAAGGGCGTTCAGGCTTCATTGAACCAAAACCGGAATCCCTGGCAGCGACCTCTGGAAGTTATAACAGGATGGGCGCAGATGAGGAAACAACGATTGACCCATTCACTTATTCATTCATTCTCTTTTCTCGCATACGAATGAATGAGTTTGTTTTCCATTTACCAAATAGGTGACCTCAAAAGAGCTGAATACTCGAGTCAGTGGGATCCTGGACTGTCGCACTTTATTTTGGCACCAAAAGTAAGTATTTTTCCGTAACCCCTTCTTTAGTAGTCACTCTTGTAGCTACACCCCATCTCGATTAATTTATGAGTGACACTCCGAGCAGAGTTTATGTAGGGAGATGGTTTTGGTAGAGTCCAAAGCTTGTTAAAAATAGAGAGAACCCACTTAGACCAGAGGGACAGGGTTTAAGCAACCGAACGGCACAAGAGATTCCCCTTGATGAATTACTAAAAAGTAAATATACTCACATCCAGTTACCACAATTAAACTAATTTGATACCATGGGAAGTTTGAAAAAAACACATAGATCATTTAATTATATATTCATGAATAATTACTAAATTAAAAATGTATATTTAGCACAATAAAATTACCGAATTAACAGTAATAACATAAAAGATAAATATAGAAAATAATATTTAAGTGACCGACAGCAAACAATTTGGTCCCCCCTTTGTGGCTCCTAACCCAACCCCCTCCCATGAAGGTAGGGGTGCCTCAGGGATCCATCCTGAGCCCGACACTTTTTAATGTGTATTTAGCTCCCCTTGCTTTGCTTGCCGAGGCTCACGGCGCTAAAATATTATCATACGCCGATGATGCGCAATTGCTGTTCACCTGTGACAAAGACGCCGCCTATGGAGGCGACGAGATTAACATCTGCCTGTCTGAGGTGGTCTCTTGGTTAAGGCGGAATCAACTGAAGTGCAACCCGGAAGAATCTGAGATCATTTTCTTCGGGCCGTCACCTTGCGAAGCATGGCGCCAGTGGTGGCCTCAGGATCTGTCCCCCTCCTGCAGCCCCAGTAAGCACTATGAAGAATTTAGGAGTCAAGCTAGATGCTAACTTATCTATGAAGGCTCAGATCCAAATAGTCGCCGGTACCTGCTTTGGCCTGTTAAAAATGCTAAAAAACTTCTTACTTTGCTTCCAGCCAAGTACAGGAAGATTGTGGTCCAAGCTCTGATTGTATAAAATGCAAAAACAACAGTGGATGGACAGAATCCTGTGATTCTGGGCAAATCACATAATCTCCCCGTGCCTAGCAATGAATGAATGTGTGTCCTAATGTAACATAACTGGTGCTATGTAAAGCGCTCTGATACCTGATTGGATTCGGGTCAAGTTTGCGCTATATAAAACTCTGAAAAAAAAGAAAGCAGAACAATGTCATACATTCACCCCAGTACAGAGATCTGGGCCTAAATCCATGTTTTTTGGGCACACCATGCCATTCCAGTTTGAACCCAGCCATATGTAAATCAGTCTTGACCCTGTGCCTTATGGGAACATTCCAGCCCGAACTGCCTCCCTGGACTGGAAACAAGCATCCTAGGACCAGGATAGCTTGATTCCAGTGGCATGGAGAGCACCTGACCCACGTCTGGGCATACCCGTCCCACTCGGGGTGACAAATGCAAAAACAACAGTTGATGGACAGAATGCAGATCAATGTCATACATTCACCCCAGTACAGAGATCTGGGCCTAAATCCATCATTCATTTGCTCACCATGCCATTCCAGTTTGAACCCAGCCATATGCAAATCAGTCTTGACCCTTGCTCACTGTGCCACTGGATTCAAGCTACCTATTTACATTACATTACATTACATTAATGAAGGAGGAGAATTTAAAAGACACTCCAAATGGTTTCTCATAAAAAGGTACACTCCCACTTATGGCCCAATTGTGAGTTTGACGTTGCGGCACCACCCGTGGTGAGGCCGCCCACTCACTAGATTATGTCTGGCGGGCTTGTTTTGGCATTCCCACAGTGGTGCCTTTAAAAACAGGCATTGCAATGGGAACTCCAAAAACAGTTCCTGCACGGCATGGACTGAAAAGTCCACACTGTGCAGGAACTAGTGTGTATGTACACATGGGGCACATATTGTGCACCCTTGTGTGCATACAAAGGGCGTGAGGCACCAGGGGGCCCTGTCTTTTTCTCTCCACCAGGGTTTCAATGGAGTAAGAACCTCCATGTAAACCCTGGTGGAGAGGAAATTCGTAATATGCTTGGTGGGACCCTGACGGTCCCACAAGCACATTGCAGCCTCTGGACCATTGCAGCGGTTCTCTGGCGGTCCGACTGCCTGACTGTTAATCGGGCGGGTGGGAGACCACCATGGACTACCAGAATTGTAATTGCCCCTTTAGTGTGTCACTGGGTGTGGACAAATATGTTCATTGGCATAGCAACATTTTCCAAGCATTAGGGGTCATGTTTATGTGTTCCGTCGATGAGTTTGAGGGTCTTAAACCATGTATACTATCTTCCTCAGGACACAAATGTTTGACTCCTCCCAAACGAATATCTATGGAAAACATACAATACATTTCAATAAACAAAAACATCAACGTACAGCTAATGCTACACAAATTGTGACATATTTTAATAACAATCATTGGTGGTGAATGTTAAATTTTCTTTTAAAACAAGTGATAAAAAATGTTTATAGACCATATGGGCCAACTCTATATCCTAAAAGAGATGCTGCTGAATCACTTTCCTCTTCACATTTATACATCTAAACAACCGTTAATTCAAGGTGCACATACGCATATCACTAGCATCAACCCATATCTATAATGTGCGCACTGCCTTTGAAAAACTATCAAACCATACAAAGACCCATAAGAATCAAGGGCTAGTACCTCATATTTTATTTATCCAACGTTCACTCAGTGGTGATACTTAGGTAAAGAATCCCTCTATCATTAAGAGGAAAGACTTCTTGAACATAGGGTAATGATATAACCACAATTCCCCATCATTTTAATACAGGGCAGTCTAGTGTAGATAAAATCACCCCATTTGAGCTACTAATCTGTATAGCTTTTATCAGAGTGTGTCCATCCAATACAAATCACACTAAATAGCGCAATTCTCAGAATGTCTGCTTGACGTCAATTGTGTCAAGGAAGTAGACAGCAATGAAGTATTTAAAACCTATGGGAATCATTAAAAACTCCTGTCAAAATCAAGAGAATTAAAGGGGTAGGAACATCATGAATATCCTAATTTTCCATGATATTTCGTTATTGGCCCAGATAGTAGACCACAATAGTGTGACACATACTCACATAGGCGTTACTCAGATGCTCCAATATAAAGGCAGATTTGTTTTGCAGAAAATCACTACAGAAATAAATTAGTGCCCATTAGGAAAAAAAATAATATGTATATACATATATATATATATATAGAGAGAGATTACATATATATATATATATATTACCTACTGGCGGTCGCCAGTAGGTAGTTATAGTTAGGACCCTGTTTCCAGAGGAAATCCGCAACATTCTATTTGGAATAACTTTGGCGCCGGTCGACGAATCCTCGCGAAATTTTCAAAATAGGTGGGGCGCTACGCTCCGCTCCTACCCTGAAAGTCTCGGGGGGATTCGTCAAGCGGGGGCTGAGAAAAAAGGGGGGTCCCAAAACGCGTTTTTCCCATGCATTTTTCCATAGGACCTTTAGACACAGCTACAGCCCGAACGGCTGAACAGAGTTACTTGAAATTTGGCAGAGAGGTAGTCCTCAGGTCAAGGAAGTGCCTTTTGTAGGTCTGGTGTAAATCTGTTCAGTAGTTCCTGAGAAAATAGCATTTAAATCAATATATATATCTGTGGCAGCTTACGGTGCGCTTACCGTGCGCTTACGGTAAGCTTACCGTACGCGTACGGTGACGTGCGCGAGCGCGATTCTGATTGGCTGTTAGATCTTAGTAAACATTCGAATCGGTCGAAACCAGGAAGCGGCGGCCGCCATTTTC
Source organism: Triturus cristatus (assembly GCF_964204655.1). Taxonomy (NCBI): domain Eukaryota; kingdom Metazoa; phylum Chordata; class Amphibia; order Caudata; family Salamandridae; genus Triturus; species Triturus cristatus. Next base: position 234,636,028 of record NC_140581.1, read on the forward strand.
TCTCTCGCACTCTGAGGGGGGGAGGAAAAAAAAAGGGAAAAAACATGTAAAGGGGCTGTTTAGACAGCTCCTAACCACCTAGCCTTGATGATGGTGTCCCCAAAGAACCCCCAAGGGCAAAAAATCAAAAAAAAAAAATTCCGAAAAATCGCCGATTACGCTTACGGTAAAAAATATTTTAAAAAAAAAAATTAACCACACTCTCCCCACCCCGTGTGCAAATGGTGCCCGAAGAGCACCATTTGTGCATTGCATATATCTACAATAAGAAAAAATAAATGTATAAAAAAAAAAAATTAACCATACTCTCCCCACCCCGTGTACAAATGGTGCCCGAAGGGCACCAATTGTGCATCGCAAATCTATTAGCAATGAAAATGTAAAAGTTTACCTTGCACAACGAAGCGCATAATATGCCCTCCATGTGCGCACGGTGCGCGAAGCGCATCGTGCGTACATGGCCCATCCAGCGTAACGTGGGCACGCGGTGCGCGTAGCGCACCACGTGCCCACCGTGCGTGCACGGCACTAACTGCGTAAAGTGGGCGCGCGGTGCGCGAAGCGCACCGTGCGCGCACGGAACGAACTGCGTTAAGTGGGCGCGCACGCCACGAATGGCGTAAAGTAACTTAGCATTTAAAAAACCGTATAAATTCACTGAAAAAACCATAGGTTTCAAACACGTTATAGTTAGGAATTAGCATTTAAAAAACCTTGCAAATTCACTGAAAAAACCATAGGTTTCACACATGTTATAGTTAGCTGGACATTTTACTGATAAAAAACCTATGAAATTCCCCCGTTATAGTTAGTGCAGGCAACTATAACTCACGCGACCGCAATCCTCTGCTGATGACATATGTGTCTTTATGAAAAAAAAATATTTGTAATATATGTATAGCTAAAATTTAATGGAAGAAGACATGGGCAAATAAGTGTCTAAATACAGTATTAGCATCAGCAGTGGATTGCGGTCGCGTGAGTTATAGTTGCCTGCACTAACTAGGGAACGGGGGAATTTCATAGGTTTTTTATCAGTAAAATGTCCAGCTAACTATAACATGTGTGAAACCTATGGTTTTTTCAGTGAATATATATATATACACACACACACACACACGTATACACATATACAATTTTTCCCTCTGGGTGGGGTCTGCGCAGACTGAATTTTATTTATTTATTTTCAACCCTCCGGTGGGCCTCCAAATAAACCACTGTCGGTACCTTTAGATTCACTTCTGCAGTCCTGTGTAAGGTTTCAGGAGCAGTTCCAAACCTTCGGACTCATTCCATTTAATTCCGAGTGGTGCCATCTTCCCCGACAAAGGAGGCTGGGTATAATTGTTTTCACAAGGTTTCCTTTAAGCTTGAAAGCGCACTCGACTGCAGGCATAATAAAACCCCACCAGAGGGAAAAATTTGAACTGTGAGCAACTACGTGTCCCAGAATGCATACTAATGGATTTGCCCACCAGGGGGCTATAAATTGCTAATGAGGAATAGTTACACGTGTTACCTGCAGTGCCTTTGCTCAGACTGAGGAAATCCTGTGAACAAGAGGCTTGTGGCCTCTAAACGTGTAATGAAAATAAATGAAATCTGAAGAACTTTGACGGTTTGGTTTTATTATGCTTGCAGTCGAGTGCGCTTTCAAGCTTAAAGGAAACCTTGTGAAAACACATATATATATATATATATATTCACTTAAAAAACCATAGGTTTCACACACGTTCTAGTTAGGAATTAGCATTTAAAAAACCTTGCAAATTCACTTAAAAAACCATAGGTTTCACACATGTTATAGTTAGCTGGACATTTCCCTCGTAAAAAACCAATGAAATTCCCCCGTTATAGTTAGTGCAGGCAACTATAACTCACGCGACCGCAATCCTCTGCTGATGACGTCAGATATTACATCACTGTATTTAGACACCTATTTACCCATGTCTTCTTCCATTAATCTTTAGCTATACATATATTACAAATATTTATTTTTCAGAAAGACACATATTTAATCAGTGATGTAATATCTGACGTCATCAGCAGAGGATTGCGGTCGCGTGAGTTATAGTTGCCTGCACTAACTATAACGGGGGAATTTCATTGGTTTTTTACGAGGGAAATGTCCAGCTAACTATAACATGTGTGAAACCTATGGTTTTTTAAGTGAATTTGCAAGGTTTTTTAAATGCTAATTCCTAACTATAACGTGTGTGAAACCTATGGTTTTTTAAGTGAATATATATATATATATATATATATATTATCTACTGGCGGTCGCCAGTAGATAGTTATAGTTAGGACCGAGTTCCCATAGGAAATCTGAAAATTCTATTTTGAATAACTTTGGCGCCGGTTGACGAATCCTCTTGAAATTTTCCAAACTAATGGGGCGCTCCGCTCAGCTCCTACCCTGAAAGTCTCGGGGTAATTCGTCAAGCGGGGGCTGAGAAAAAAGGGGGGTCCCAAAACGCGTCTTCCCCATGCATTTTCCCATAGGACCTTTAGTCGAAGGTACAGCCCGAACGGCTGAACAGAATTACTTGAAATTTGGGAAAGAGGTAGTCCTCAGGTCAGGCATGTGCCTTTTGAATATATGGTGTCAATCTGTTCAGTAGTTCCTGAGAAAATTGTAGTTAGAAGTACATAAATATCTATAAGCGCGCACCGTGCGCCCACCGTGCGCGCACCATAACGTGCGCGAATGTAATTCTGATTGGTGGTTACATGTCAGTCAACATTTGAATCGGTCGAAATCAGGAAGTGTCGGCCACCATTTTGTGTGTGACAGTGAAAAAGAAAGGTGGAGAACGTGAAAAGGGGGCAGGGTAGAGAGTTCCTGACCCCCTAGCCTTTGTCAGGGGGTCCTTGAAGGACCCCGAAGGGTGAAAAAAACATTTTTTTTCCCCAAAAAATCACTGGGTGCGCGCACGGTGCGCGCACCGCGAAAAAAACTTTTAAAAAAACAAAAACATTTTAAATTGTTTATAAGTTTATAGAAGATATTAACTATGCTGTTCAACTTTATCCAAATTCAAAAAAAAAGAGGTGAGCCATTCCATATTACAGGATACAGTCAATCTATAACTATATGCATAGGTAGTTTATTGTAAAATAAATATATAAAAAATATAATAATACATACATAAATTAGCATTTAAAAAACCTTACAAATTCACTTAAAAAACCAAAGGTTTCACACATGTTATAGTTAGGAATTAGCATTTAAAAAACCTTGCAAATTCACTTAAAAAACCATAGGTTTCACACATGTTATAGTTAGCTGGACATTTCACTCGTAAAAAACCATTGAAATTCCCCCGTTATAGTTAGTTCAGATAACTATAACTCGCGCGACCGCCACTCTATCACAAGGATGATGTCATCAGTGATGTCACTGACCATGTCATGAGTGATGTAATATGTGACGTCATCAGCAGTGGATTGTGGGCGCGCGAGTTATAGTTATCTGAACTAACTATAACGGGGGAATTTCAATGGTTTTTTACCAGTGAAATGTCCAGCTAACTATAACATGTGTGAAACCTATGGTTTTTTAAGTGAATATATATATATATCTTCACTGAAAAAACCATAGGTTTCAGGGGTGTTATAGTTAGCTGGACATTTCTCTCGTACAAAACCCTAGAAATTCCCCCGTTATAGTTAGTTCAGCTAACTATAACTTGCGCCCCCGCAATGCACTGCTGATGACGTCACATATTACATCACTCTTGACATGTTCAGTGACATCACCGATGACATCACTGATGACATCTCAAATGACATCACCGATGACATCACTGATGACGTCATCCAGTGAGTCTGTGTTTCTGTAAAATTTAAATATGTTTAATATATATAGGGAAAGGCCTATGGAAGAATGAGTGGGTGTATAAGTATGTGAATGGATGATTTAGTAGGTGCGTGACTGACTAAATAAGTTAGTCATTAAACGTATCTTACTGCAGACTAGTGACTAAACTGTGTGAATGTCTGTATATGTCTATCTGTTGGTGTATAAGTGGCTGCATGGTTTTGTGAATAGCTATATGATTGTCTATATGGGTTATTGATTGGTTGTCTGAGTATCTGTATGGGTGCTTGAATGTTTCTGTGGGTAGGGTGTGTATGAATCTGTGCATGGATTTGTGAGAGTGGATGATTCTATGGCGTATGGTTTTAAGAGTGCATATGTGATGGACTGTATGGGTGGGTCAGTGTGTGTATGGTTGTGTTAGTGATTGAATGTATATCTCAGTGCTACATGTGACAGTAACTACATATGTGAAAGGCAGTATATATGTGTGTAAGAGTATATAACTGGCTATATGTGAGAGTGTGTGATTGTGAGAGTGAGTGTATGTATGAGTGTGTGCTTGTATCATTAATTGTATAAGAGCGTAAGAATGTGGTAGTATTTTTATGAGTAAGTGAAGTTGTGTGTGTATAACTGTATAGGTGAGTAAATTGGACTGTGATTAATTATTTGCATGAGTGACTAGGTGTGTCAGTACCTCAATGGATGATTGGCAGTGTGTGAGTGTCTATATAGGTGTATAAATGCATATGATAGTCCTGTACTGAGTGACTGTAAGTATGAGTGACTGTACAGGTGAGTGAGTGGCGGTGTATGTAGACCTAAGAGTCAATAAGTGGGTATGTAGTTATTGGTATTGGAGTATCTATGGTTTTCAAAATGGCCGTCTGAAATTTTGAGTCGGTGAATCAAAGGTTATATTAGGGTGTGAGAAGATGCACTAATTTATCACATGGATGACGTCATCAGTGATGTTACCAGTGATGTCATTTGAGATGTCATCAGTGATGTCATCAGTGATGTCACTGACCATGTCATGAGTGATGTAATATGTAACGTCATCAGCAGTGCATTGCGGGGGCGCGAGTTATAGTTAGCTGAACTAACTATAACGGGGGAATTTCTAGGGTTTTGTACGAGAGAAATGTCCAGCTAACTATAACACCCCTGAAACCTATGGTTTTTTCAGTGAATTTCTAAGGTTTTTTAAATGGTAATTCCTAACTATAACGTGTATAAAACCTATGGTTTTTTCAGTGAATTTCAAAGGTTTTTTAAATGCTAATTCCTAACTATAACATACCTGAAACCTATGGTTTTTTAAGTGAATTTCAAAGGTTTTTTAAATGCTAATTCCTATCTATAACTTATCTCTAAAGCTATGATGTTTAATGATTTTCATACGATTTCTAAATCTTTATATTTCAGTGTGTCAATTCCTTTAATTATGATTTTGTAAATTGTTTTTCACCCTTTTTTATAGATTTTTTTTCAATTAATACTTTTAAAAATTAAAAAAATATTATTTTTTTTAAATCATTTTTTAAAATGATTTTTACATTATTTTTTATATTTTTTAAAAATTTTTGAAGCTATATTTGTAATACTTTTTTTTTTTTTTTTACAATTTTTTGGGGATTCGCGCACCCTATGCGCACCTTTCTCGATCCCTGCGTGGAACATAGTCGCCATTTTATGATTGTAGGATCCGCCTACGGTATGCGATGGGTACGTATTTTTGTACGCGATTGCTATGCGACTAGTACGCGACTCCAAGCCCATACGCGACACGTACAAAGCACGTTACGCGACGCTCACGCGCTTCCGCGAAACATCATATGCGCGTTTGACGCGATGGGTGCGAAAATCCCACAAAATATTTTAAATTTCAAAAAACATATATATATGTATTTCAGGTGAATTTTAATTGAACACATAATCTAAGCAACTCATAAAATTAATATATTTTTACTTCTAATCCTATATTCCTTTTAAATGCGATTTCGCGGATTGGTGGCAATGACCTAGGCACTTTGAGTGGGGTAGGTCTGGAAATGCTTATGAAGGACACCTTTGCAGAATTGTTGTCACTTTTTCCCAAAACTGCCTTTGTGTATTCCAACATATGCCAAAGGCAGAAATGGAACAGGTCCAATCATTTTTGCCCACAAATTGAGAAAGCTAGGAAACATGTGAATAAATCTGTTTCTGCTTTTCTCCGAGACTATAGAATGGGGTCCATTTACAATAACAATCTGCGCTTTCATATGCAAGAGATGTATAGGAGAGATGGAGTACACTTTACTGATGAAGGAAACAGAGTCTATCTCAACAACTTTAGACTCTGTATAGGTACTTACTTATAAGGAACCAAAAACTCTCAATGAACACAACGGCTCTTTTTAGAGCCACTCAAGAACAAAACACTTAAGCTTCATGTTTATCTCCCAAAAATTTCAGGTTTTTTTCCTTGGATCCGTGCACCCAACGCACTAGGGACCGCACACCTAACGCGAGAGGAACCGTGCACCCAACGCGTTAGGATGCGCGACTCCTAATTTTACCGTAAAAAAAAAAAATAGCCCCTATCACTAATTTTTATTATCCCCGGGGACCCCATCCCCCGGGGCTTATAAAAAAACGTTGGAGACCGTGGGTGGCGGTCCCCAGGGCCCTCGAAGGCCCCAGGAGGGGGGTGACGCAGCCCCCCTCCCCCTATTAATTATCTAATTTTTTACCCCCGGGGCTTGGCCCACCCGGGGGCTAATTATTAACGAAGCGCGGAAGCACGCGCTTCGTGGGGTTTTTTTTTCCAGCCGGGTCCGCGCACCCTACGCGCATTTCGCCGATTTAAAAGTAAAAAAACAAGGGGGCCCCAGGGGGTTCTTCTGGGACCCCCTAAACAACACTAGAGGGTCAGAGTATTTTTACCCTGCCCCCTTTATATGTTTCGAATGTAGACAGACACTAGACAGCCAATTAACATTCAGCGCGTGATCGGGAGGGTGCGCGCTCGGTTTGGGGAGGGTGCGCTTAGGGTGCGCGGATCCTCCAAGGCCATAGATATATCTATCTTTTTTAGTCTAATTTTCTCAGGAACTACTGAACAGATTTACACCATTTATGCAAAAGGCACGAGTCTGAACTGAGGACTACCTCTTTGCCAAATTTGGTGTAATTCCGTTCAGCAGTTCGGGCTGTAGCTGCGTCAACAGGTCCTATGGAAAATTGCATGGGGAAAACACGTTTTGGGACCGACCTTTTTTCTCGGCCCTCGCTTGACGAATCACCATGAAACTTTCAGTTAGGAGCGGACCGGAGCTGGCCAAAAGTTTGGAAAATTTCGCGAAGATTCGTCAACCGGCGCCAGACTTATTGGGAATAGAATGTTGTGGATTTCCTGTGGAAAATAGGTCCTAACTATAACTACCTACTGGCGACCGCCAGTAGGTAATATATATATATATATATATATATATATATATATATATATATATATATATATATATATATATATATTATCTACTGGCGGTCGCCAGTAGATAGTTATAGTTAGGACCGTGTTTCCATAGGAAATCCGCAACATTCTTTTGGAATAACTTTGGCGCCGGTTGACGAATCCTCACGAATTTTTCAAAACTAATGGGGCGCTACGCTCCGCTCCTACCCTGAAAGTCTCGGGGGGATTCGTCAAGCGGGGGCTGAGAAAAAAGGGGGGTCCCAAAACGCGTTTTCCCCATGCATTTTCCCATAGGACCTTTAGTCCGAGCTACAGCCCGAACGGCTGAACAGAATTACTTGAAATTGGGCAGAGAGGTAGTCCTCAGGTCAGGTGTAAATCTGTTCAGTAGGTCCTGAGAAAATAGCATTTAAATCAATATATATATCTGTAAGCGCGCTCCGTGCGCTTACGGTAAGCTTACCGTACGCGTACAGTGCCGTGCGCGAGCTCAATTCTGATTGGTGGTTACATGACTGTAAACATTCGAATAGGTCGAAATCAGAAAGTATCGCGACCGCAATGCACAATGTGTCATTTCAGATGTCATCATTGATGTCATGAGTGATGTCACTGACCATGTCATAAGTGATGTAATATGTGACGTCATCAGCAGTTTATTGTGGGCGCGCAAGTTATAGTTACCTGATCTAACTATAACGTGGAATTTCATTGGTTTTTTACGAGTGAAATGTACAGCTAACTATAACTTGTGTGAAACCTATGGTTTTTTAAGTGAATTTGCAAGGTTTTTTAAATGCTAATTCCTAACTATAACGTGTGTGAAACCTATGGTTTTTTCAGTGAATTACCTACTGGTGGTCGCCAGTAGGTAGTTATAGTTAGGACCACGTTTCCATAGGAAAACCTCAACATTCTATTTTGAATAACTTTGGCGCCGGTCGACGAATCCTCGCGAATTTCTCAAAATAGGTGGGGCGCTACGCTCCGCTCCTACCCTGAAAGTCTCGGGGGGATCCGTCAAGCGGGGGCTGAGATAAAAGGGGGGTCCCAAAACGCGTTTTTCCCATGCATTTTTCCATAGGACCTTTAGAACGAGCTACAGCCCGAACGGCTGAACAGAATTACTCAAAATTTGGCAGAGAGGTAGTCCCTAGGTCAAGGAAGTGCCTTTTGTAGGTTTGGTGTAAATCTGTTCAGTAGATTCTGAGAAAATAGCCTTTAAATCAATATATATATCTGAGCCCGCTTACGGTACGCTTACCGTACGCTTACGGTAAGCGTACGGTGGCGTGCGCGAGCGCGATTCTGATTGGCTCTTAGATCTTAGTAAACATTCGAATCGGCCGAAACCAGGAAGCGGCGGCCGCCATTTTGTGTATTTCACTCCGGTAAAAAAGAGTGATATCTTGAAAAGGGGGCAAGGGAGAGAGTTACAGACCCCCTAACATTTGTAAGGGGGTCAAAGAAGGACAGAAAAGTACAAAAAAAACATTTATTGATTTTAAAAAAAATCACGGGGTACGCGTACGGTAAGCTTACGGTAAGCGTACGGTAAAAAAATAAAAATAAATAAATGAAAAGCAGATTTAAGAGTTTAGATATTAGGGAGCTCTAAAAACTGCGTAAAGTGGGCGCGCGGTGCGCGAAGCGCACCGCGTGCTTACTGTGCGCGCACGGTGCGCAAAGCGCACCGAGCGCGTACGGAACGAACTGCGTTAAATGGGCGCGCACGCCACGAATGGCGTAAAGTAACTTAGCATTTAAAAAACCGTACAAATTCACTGAAAAAACCATAGGTTTCACACACGTTATAGTTAGGAATTAGCATTTAAAAAACCTTGCAAATTCACTGAAAAAACCATAGGTTTCACACATGTTATAGTTAGCGGAAATTTTACTGATAAAAAACCAGTGAAATTCCCCCGTTATAGTTAGTGCAGGCAACTATAACTCACGCGACCGCAATCCTCTGCTGATGCTAATACTGTATTTAGACACTTATTTGCCCATGTCTTCTTCCATACATTTTTAGCTATACATATATTACAAATATTTTTTTTTCATAAAGACACATATGTCATCAGCAGAAGATTGCGGTCGCGTGAGTTATAGTTGCCTGCACTAACTATAACGGGGGAATTTCACTGGTTTTTTATCAGTAAAATTTCCGCTAACTATAACATGTGTGAAACCTATGGTTTTTTCAGTGAATATATATATACACAAAAACCAAGTTGCCCTGCTGTGGGAACTCGCCGTCAGTGGGACATAAATAAATGACACCCTGCATTTCTCCGTCCAAAGTTGATTTATTAAACACCATTCCTAATGCGTTTCAAGGCCTTCTGGCCTCTTCGTCAGAGGATTCAGTGCTGAAAACAGATGAAGGCTGCTGCTACGATACATATATATATATATATATATATATATATATATATATATATAGCCAGATAGATATATATGGCACAATAGGATCCCTGTATATACTGGTGATACAGTGCCACTCTAATGCCAATAATGTTTACCTCATCATAATCTACACACTGCCCCTCATTATTGCTTGAGCAGATGTTTTTAAAAAAAAGACAACTAGATTCCCCCAATCATCCCCATTGCTGTAAGACTGGAGACCAGCATTAAAGAATGTTTAGATCAATCACAGTCTTCTATAATACAAGTCAAGAATATCTTATTTTAAATATCCAAATCAATCACGATCATCTACTATGTATGGCACTAAATCGCGGCCATATTGAAAACAAGCATTTGCAATGCAATAGATCTTGTATTTGTGAGACTTAGAGCAACTGCTTTTATAAATATAAAAGTGGACGCCATGCTCAAACAAAGCACGTTGCCCATGCATATAAAATGTATGCGCATGGCGGCCAGTGAAGCAGCTGCCATGGTATTAAAAAAGAATGTTTGTTAGATTAATTTTTTGGGGCTAAAAATATCCCAGCAGAAAACAACAAACCGTGTTGTGAGGGTACAGTACCACAGGCTGTCAATAGGTGTCCTGTGCAACACCTTTTGTCCACATAGGGTACAGCCCCCTGTAACATGGCCAAGGAAAGGATAGGAGTGGAGAGCTGGGGATCTGTGTTTGAGTCTGGTGACAGCCTGATTGTTTAATTTCCCCCGAGTGCATGGATAGGTGAGTTATATGAATAAAAGCTAGAAATGTAAAATGACTTAAGAATTCATTGCTTGGAGTGGACAAACAGTTACATGAGCAAAAACGCAGTGGCCTCGGAGGAGTGGTAGGGGGCCTGGAGCTGTGTTGTGGGAGAGGTGATGGGGAGGCAGGGGCAAGCAGTGTTGTGAGCAAAACAGCAGTGGCCCCAGAGAGGTCGTTGGGGCCTGGAGCATGGCTGTGGGAGGAGCATGATTGTGGGAAGGGCAAGGAAGAGGCAAGGGGAGATCAAGGGACCAAACAAATGAAGGGATGGGATGAAAAACATGTAACCAGAACACTTTAGGAGCAAAGATGCAGTCCAACCAAAAAAGAGCTCTCTCTAAGTATAAATAACCTGAACAGTAAGAACACATGTAAGAGGACCAGTCCTCATGGGAGGATACAAAATTCCGAAAGGAGGGACTACTAAGTGTATTCCCCAATGAAAAGCCACCATGTGTAAAGGATAGCAACAGGAACCAATGAAAAAGATGGGTGTTTTTTTCAAGCACATATCCTAGATACAGCATGTCTCGAAGAGACAGCACAAGCACTGCCTGGTGAGAACTAAAAACATTTTATTTACAATGTCTAAAATATGACAGATGTATATGTTGGACTTACTTATCTGTTGCACCAAATTGTTCCAACTAAGCACTACATCAAGTGCCACAGATTCAGGTATAAAAGATTTTTGTATAGTTATGAGTAAACTACCAATAAATCTCACCTATTCTGGACTCATAAATTCGGGCGGCAAAGTTGTTAGCATGCTGGCATTTTAAAAAAAAAAACAAAGGTTCTGTTTGTTTCCTACAAGATTATAAAGGAACCATATGCCTGGGTTAATCTATGTAATGTATAATGTATTGCATTTGTAACAAGCCAGAGGTGGAAATGTAAAAAAAATGTACAACTGGCTCCTATGCACTAAATACACAGTACTATCAAAAAGGTGCAACAATATATTGGCATGTTCTTGCTCTACTTCTTTCATGAGCAAAACCACGCTTACCTCATTAAACAAGCGGTAACACCGTAACTTGGCCTGTGCCCATTTGTATCAGTAGTCAGCAACCCAGTGCATTGACTCACCTTCATATTTATAACCCAAACACACCTGTGTGTGCAAATATATCTCTGAAATCCTCTTTCTGTGAATGGCACTTTGGGGGCAGCCATATTTTTTTTTGGTATATATTTTTATTGGCATTTTAGAATGTTACATATGATCACTTTAGCAAGCAATTTCAGGCATATAATTATAAGTCATAGTCGTTGCTAACTTCAGGAACATAATACGTGATCTTATCAAATTCAACATCAAATATATATCATATAAGAGTACCCTCTTATTGTAACATAACTGGGCCTTGTAGAGTCTTTGATCTTGCTATCAAACTCCCTTAAAGTTCATCCCTCAGCCCCACCCTGTTCAACACTTACATGGTGCCCCTGGACGACATCATCAAAACTCATGGCCTCAACGTCATATCCTATGCAGACGACGCCCAGCTCACCCTCTCACTCTCGTGAGATCCCTCTACCACTAGGACCAAGTTCCACAACTACATGACAAGTTTTGATGACTGGATAAAGACCAACTGCCTGAAGCTCAACACAGACAAGACGGAAGTGCTGTTTTTAGGAACACCACCTACCTATTGAACAACACCTGGTGGCCCTCTGAACCCGAACCCACACCGACAGACCACACCTGCAACATTGGCATCATGCTGCATACCAAACTCATCATGAAATGCCAGATTAATGCAGTCTTCTCTGCCTGCTTCCGCAACCTCCTCATGCTCCAAAAGATCTTCATATGGCTCCCTGTCAGTACCAAGAAAAACGCCCCTCTAGCCCTAGTCACCAACCCGCTGGACTACGGTAACACTCTCTACGCAGGAATCACCACCCAAATCTGGAAGAGAGTCCAAATGATACAGAACTCAGCTCCCAGACTTATCCTCGACCTTCCCAAATGGACCCACATCACCCCCACACCTTGGGAACCTCCACTGGCTCCCCATCCAGAAAAGATGCCAATTCAAGATGTTGACAAATGCCTACAAAGCCCTCCATGACCAAGGGCCAGCATACATCAACCACTTCCTGAACTTCCATCAGTCCTCCAGACACCTGTACTCCGCCTCCCTCGACCTCACACACTACATATTCAAGTTGATTGATTCACAAAATCTTTCTTAGAGCACATATGGCTCTCCCTTTAGGTAGTTTGGAAAAGCAGAAGATATTACAAAAGCAAGAAAAAACTAGCAAAATGAAGTAATTATATCACAAAGAAAGAAGCTAGGAAAAAGGGAGAAATAAAAACATACTTAAATATTTTAGAAATCGGCAGCACCATCTTATTAGCATTTGCAATGACAGCCTATTAAAGTAAATGGGAGGATATTATCGGTTAGTACATTCATTAGAGTACATCTATGAGTTTTTGTTGTGAGACCAGTACAACCTGGTCCATTTGCAGATAGATATTTGACTAAGTAAAACATTTTTAGACATATAAGATTTTTTTTTAAGTTAGTTTAGTCCAGCAGGTTTGGGACACTGACAACTTACGAACAGTGTTCTTCATCCTAGGGTGGACTTTAAGAGAAGTCCCTGTGTAAAAAGGTGAAATGCAGAACTCCCTCAAGACAGGGCTCACCTTTAGCATGTGCAAGCTGGGCTCACGCCCAGGGCACCGACCTCCAGAGTGGTGCTGAATCTCCCCGGAGCAATCTTCCTATGAGTTAGGGGCCAAAGAAGGGTCTATTTAAATATTTTTTCTTAAGGTTGCTGGCACCCTGTTCTGCCTTTTTAAACTTTTCTTTTCATGGTGCTCATTGATCTTGTTTCCCTCACCTTTCCCCAACTCAGCCATGGCCCATCTTTATGGGGAAAGGTGACACCCCCCCACCTTTTCCAAAGAGTCTGTAAGGCTGAGAAAAGGTCAGCCTGACAGAAACTATTCCTGTCCAGGTCAGGTAGTCAGGAGCTAGACATGCGCTAAATGCACAGGCTGAAGGCATTACCTCCTCAGCCTGGCAAAAGTGTCTCAAGACCCTCCCCCTGCTGACGAGGGGGAGGGTCACTGATTGCATGAGACGTGGAAGATCAGTTTGTAGCCCTGAAGTGCAGAAAGCCAAATGTCAATCAGTGACACCTTGTCACAGAGTGGGCTGGGGTCAACAGTGACACTGACCCCATCCCACTCTTAGACAAGTGAGGAACTGCCACAAGGCAGCAGCTCCAACCCTTCTGGGACCTCTGAGACTTTCCTCCAGAGCTGCAGCGCAGGTAAGATGTTTTATGCTTTTAAATGTTTTGTTCTGTGTGTGCATGCAAGTATGAATATATGAATCTGTCCTTCCTCTTCACACACGCCTACAAAGCTCTACACAATGCAAGACCTGCATACCTTAACCACCGCCTCGCATTCCAAGCTCCCACCAAGACCTCCGATCCGCCCAACTGGCCCTTGCCGCCGTCCTGCCAAGACCACAGCCAGAGGTAGATCCTTCTCCTACCTCTCAGCAAAGACCTGGAACACTCTACATCTCCACCTCAGGCAATCTCCATCTTCGCCTCAATTCAGGAAATGACCTCAAGACCTGGCTCTTTGACTGAACTACAGAGCCTTCGACGGATCAGCAGCTCCCCCCCCAGTGCCTTGAGACCCTTACGGGTGAGTAGTCACGCTCTACAAGACACTTGATTGATTGATTGAATTTGTGAGTGAGTGTTGTGAATGAGTGTGTGTGTGCATGTGTCTGAATGCATGGGTGAGAGTGAGAGTGTATGTATGCATGTGTGGCCTGCTGGCCGCTCCCACCGCTCTTTCTGCAAAAATTTCCAGCCTCCACTGCTCCTACGCCAACCAAATTATCGATGCATAGACAATTAAAGAGGACAAGTGGGAGAGGGTGCCAAAGTTGGTTTTGCCCAGGGCTCTCTCTGTGCAAAGGCCAGCTCAGCTCATTCATACAGACTCTACATCAACAATCCGCTAAAACATTTTTTGCACCTGGTATATATTCCAGCCGATATTGGAATTCCTGCAATCTATACCTCCAGGAAAGTAAAGGAAAGACAGAGACATGAACAGGTCTTTACCTTTACTGTACAAGCACTTAGAATAGGTTTGAATTATTTGTTTATGTAATCACCCAGTGCACTGCTATTGTGGGTCATGTGCGGAGCGCACTTTCACTCCTATTACACAGCTGTGGCACATCACTTGCACCAACAGCAGGGCTGACACGATTAGATCACGATGAACATTTCACCCCATCGCATGTGCTAAATTAAAAAAATGAAAGTTGTCAAGTATACGACCTGGCATCAGAGAACAAAGAGTATGAAGTATCCTGCACTCTTCTTAACTCTGCCCTTTCCATTTTGTTTCAAGGAGGATGTAGTTAGTAAGGCTCCTTGATTGCACCCCACTCTTTGACAAAATGGGACAGGGTGGAGAAATTGTTCTTGTATGACCTTCAGCCTTCAACACCCCAAGCTGAAAAGTGAAACACTCAATGCTAATTTTTACAGTATTGCCAGAGACAGAATGAGACTAGGAAGCGACATCACCTGGCATCTGAGTCAACGTAAGCGCTATATGGACATAGGCGCAATGTATGCTCCAACAGAGTCAGGCATGCCTCAGACATGTGCAGCTACTGACAGTGCCTGACTGTCTGTCTATGAGCAAAACAGTCAGGCATGAGCTACATTTACAATGTATAACAAACTTTATTTATGGCAGATACTCTTAAGTGAAGAGGCCACAAAGGGGTTGGGCAGGTCCCCCACACTCTTAATCACCAGCCGCTGCTGCAAGGCATATTTTTTGCTAAACCCTTAAACCACCTACCTTCCTTTTAAAATGTGTTTTTGAGCCCGGATCTTTCTCTTGCTTATTTATACTACCTTCAACTTAATGCATCGGCTCACTTTTCTGTTTCACAATTTCACCCTTTTTGCAATACTTGGTCCGTTCACTTGTTTCTGTCCTTTTATTCTCCCCAGAGCCTTCTAAAGAATGGAAAGAATGGCTATCAGAATACTGAAACTGATCCAGCTCTCTAATTTTATTATGTACCCTGAAATTATATGCAGACCTACTGGACTCCTCAATTAGAGAGATCCAGTTTTTTGTTTTTTGTTTTGCTTTCTGCTTTTTTCTTAGCTTCTGGTGCAGCTTTCTCTTTACCAGGGCCCTCAGTCTAATTTTGGCTTTTAGCTGCGGTTTTGCGATTCCGAAACGTAAAGCATCAGGGCCTTGGAGGTGTAGATTTCCGAGATACTTCTAGGAAGCTCTTGCTCAGATCTTGCTTAGAAACTGCTGCCAACACCTGGAGTCATGCCAGAACTGTGACGTTTCCTCAAATGTTACTCAGAACTACCGAGGAAAGTGCTTAGAAATGTCCTATTCATTTCATTCCTAAA
Source organism: Triturus cristatus (assembly GCF_964204655.1). Taxonomy (NCBI): domain Eukaryota; kingdom Metazoa; phylum Chordata; class Amphibia; order Caudata; family Salamandridae; genus Triturus; species Triturus cristatus. The sequence goes on from NC_140581.1 coordinate 234,651,946, forward strand.
TCATGAACAGGTGTTGAGCGGTGCTCATTCTGTATTTGTGTTAACACCTCCGGTAACACTGTTAGTACGGTGTGCTTTGTGTAGTTATGCAGATAGTCCCAAAGATTGCACCCACTGTAGTCCACTCTTCTGGTACCATGCCAAATGGAACACACATAGTTCACAATATATGTTTATCCAGGAGTGTTGTGTGGGAATAGACCACTTCTGACCGGTTAGCTTTATGAGTGATCCAAGCTGGAATCTCATCTCGCTTTGTGGGTGCTTTGCCCAGGATTGCATTAATAGTCTATGGACTAATGGCCTGCACCGCAGGATGCGGACATGTGCAGGGCCAGGAATAAAGGCTCCCAAGCAATCAACTAAAAACCAAACTGTTTGAAGTAGCCTAGAGATGGCCACTGTCCAATAAGTGTCTTATTTCTGAAACTGTTGAGTTTACGGTATCAGTACATGGTGCATACTCTGCCAATACAGGTCGGGCAGCTGTTTCATGACTCAAGGGACCCATTCTAACATTCTGACTTACATGGGTCATTTTCTACCAATACATGCTTGATGTTCTGGTTTTTCTAACAGGATTTCTAAGTGGCAATAATGACCAGGTATTGGTACAGCTTTATATGTATGAAAATGTTCATCATTGGGATCTACAACCAGGATTCACATTTTTCAAAAGAGCATGCAGCATGTGCATTTACAATGAGTGTATGCCCACAACCAGTGTTAAGGGAAAGACTGGCCAAGGTGTTTTGTGTAATTGCCCTAAAATGTGCTACTCTCAGAAGAGGTTGCTATGCCAATATAAAACAAATTCAAAACATAAGATTCAAAACTGAAATCGAAATAGGGAATAACCTTTTATACATCACCAAAACCCAGCAGAGAGAGAGCCCCTAAGACAGGCGTCTTCCTTATTGGTCTATCACTAGTGGTCTATCACTAGGGTAGCGGTGGAAACAAGTTACCCGCACAATCTCCAAATAATGTTGTTAGTATTGAATATAGCCAGATCAAGGCTGATGCTGCAACATACTACACTCCTGCTACCAAAAAGAGAATATAGGGTAAATGCAAAAGCAATTCCACTATAGAAATGCAAACCTAACTGGAGCACACAACATTATGTGAACAAAATAGCAAGTTAATTAGATGATTGTAAAATGTATTCCGATACAACGCTAGAAGCATACAATAGTACGCAAGAATGTGTGTACAAACTCAATGCAATACATCCAAATATATAATACAGCGAAAGTAGCAGCAGAGAAACACTGCTGTCATATACAAGCATGGCACAATATGTACAATGACCGTCTGAAATCTTTGGTAAGCATTCAACTTCATTTCATGTCAGATTCTGGATGTTCACTATAGACATAACAGATACAGACAACACATGTTCATCAGATTGACTTCCCCAGGGCTGTAAAATTGCAATACATATATGATAATGTAAATCAAGAAGAAATGAAATGAAAGAACCGTACAATCAAAATTACACCCAGAGGTGTGCAAGCAAAAAGTGAAAGAAGCCGCGCTATTTAAGGCCCAACGCCCTAGTGTCCTAAAAGGAGCAAAGTGTCATTCAAGGAGTCTCCTGTGCTGTGAGGCTGGAGGTGGGCTGACAGCTAAACAACAAACAGGCCTTCTCGCTAGGGTGCCTGCTTGCCTGAAAGAGATGCACATGGGCGCAAATGGTTGCAAATCTAAAGGGTGCTTGGGAGCAGTGCTGGCTTTAATTGATGGAATCACACGAAGCTTTGTGATGAAGGTAGATTCTTTTAGGTGGAATTGCAAGGAGAGTTACATAATAAAAGTGCATTATGTACAGTCTGGGTATTACGAAACCCATATTTTGGAAGCACAATTTTATCTCAAACCTTTTGGCACATTTTGTAGCAGTCTATCTTATACTGTGTGTACTGCAAGTGACTTCATATCCACAGGGCTTTCTGTCACAGGCTAGGACCTCGTAGCACTAAAAATACATTAGTCACTATTCTCCAATGCCCCAACCAAGATGTAATTATGTGACTCTCTGGTAACACACAAACCTCTTCAGTCCTCTAACTAATCAAGTTTTCATAAGGTACTATAGTGTATTTCTAAATTGGGTGGCCGAATCGCCAATTAAGCGGGCGGATTAACTAACGGAAAAGTGACGGCGGGACCAGATCATCCAAGATCTAGATCAGGCCCACAGTCTTTACTCTAAGAGAAATAGCCAGAAGTAATATGGACCTTATAGGCATGTGAAAGCCATTGACCTGCATAAAAGGTTATCAACTTTTCCCAAACCAATATGGTGGCCGATCACATCAATGAAGGTTGAAGCAGTAGCAGCTCCAAAGTTGTTCCATAATCAGCAAAGCATAACACACACTCATTCTCCTTGCTGTCCGAGTGAAGCAGAGGAGCCAAAGACTCTGTCTCTCCCAGACGGAACAATGGAACCGACACTGTGCACTATTAGGTGAGCGTAGCACCTCTCTCTCTCACAACAAACAGGAAGCAGGGAATCTCCCAGGCTAACAATCAACGACAATGTAAGTGGGAACCCCCTCACAGGTCAATAGGTCTCTTTACCTTAAAAGATGCTCCTACCTATCCTTAGTCCGCTTGACTATACAAGGTTGTATAGGATCTGCAATCCTTTAATCTGTAGACCTGGGCCTAGCACTCAATCTGGAAAGAAACAAAAACACCAGAGGTGGACTTCCTTTGTGAGGGACTCTACAGGATGTCTCTTGACAATAGCCACACAGCCAAGAGTTGATTTGAGCAAATGAGGGGAAGGACCCAGGATACCTCTTTTTGCTTGAGGTGGACAGTGGGGTGCCTGTCAGTGAGATGAACACACCTCATTGAGTAAGGACTGTGACAAGGAAGTGAAAGAGGAGGTTATACCTGTTGGTCGCAGATGCAAAATCATATTTAACACAGAAAAGTAAACACCTATACACGCAACCCATGCAACGCATTGTATCTACAGTGCTGTTACTGTTGCAGTCAGAAACTTTCTGTGTAATCAAGAGGCAAAGGCCACACACGGCCTGGTTCACTGCGGCCTCCCCTGTGAGGGCAATAAATGGGCCCCTGACGCCTCAATGTATAGTGTTAGTGTACCCGTCATCCGGAGAAGTACTTGCTATGTCTCTAGCACATTATTTTGTTTAATTTAATGAAAATCGGGCGAACCCACTGATAATAAGGCTTATGGTAAAGTGAGAGGCTTGGAAGGCACACCATCCCTCACATTTGCTAAAGTCCAGCTTCATTACACTCTATTTCAGCTTTCATTGCGAAGGCCTGTATGACAGAAAAGAAAAAACTGTGCACCAAAAAGCGGCTTTAACAAGGTGTCCTTGGTAATTCCAACACATGGTTTTAGGCACCCCAACCGCAATTTGACTTCTTTCCTGCGAACTCGAGCTGGGTCCAATGTTTTTAATATAAAAGAAAATCGCTAACTCCCTAATCACTATAATGACTTTTAAAATATGTGTAGGAATCTACAGACCAGCAGCGGCGCAGTGACACGCTGATTTAGCTGTGCTGGACATCCTTTTACGAGACTAGACACGATTCCCGCCTTCATAAATCAGGTCTTTTAATTTTAAAGAGATTAGCTCTCAGTCAGAAAGGTTAGAAGAATTTAGTCGCTTCCCCTGAACAAGCATTTACAATGCAACGGTCTCGGCATTGTTAAAGTTAGAGCTATTGGCATTGCTCATGACAATGCCGTTTCTTTAAATGTTTTAAAAACAAAAACATAAACAAAAATAATGTCATGAGCAATGCCAATAGCTCTAATTTTACCAATGCCGAGACCATTGCATTGTAAATGCTTGTTATATAGCGCGATATTGACCCGAATCCAATCAGGTATTGGAGCGCTTTACACAAGCACCCGTTGCGTTACATGAGGACAAACATTCATTGTTTTGTTAGGCACGGGGAGATTAAGTGATTTGCCCAGAATCACAGGAGGTTCAGCGTCATTGCCGAGACTCGAACCCAGTTCCCCGGCCTAGCGCCCTAGCCGTTAGGCGAACTCCTGGTTACCTGCGTACTCGAAACAAGTTTGTGTTGAAATCTTAATTATGCAGCTGATTGTGGGTTATGTGACCAGTCACCAGTTCGGCAAATGTACATGTATGTGGTTTAGCACCAAGAAACCGTCTGCGTGCGCTTTATGGAGCATCGTAAACATAACATAACGTGGACAAAGCTGCGGCTGCAGAACTCCAGTGCCCTGGGTGAGTGCAGCTCACTGAAGCCTCCACTCCCACTGCTAACCCAGTGACGTCACTCGCGGCCCTGCTCCTACAGCCCCTACTACCCCGTATCAGCCTCTGCCACCCCCGGCCCCAGCCACACTCACCCCTTGTCTCCCCGAGGTGCGCATTGGACTATAAACGGGCTCAGCCTCAGAGGTTCCCCTCTCCGGTTCTATGATGACATTTTAATGTAAATATTCAGTAATATACGCACACCGATCTCTGTAAAGCGCTATAAAACCATGCTTTCCAGGCTCCTGTAAATACAAGCTTTGTAAGCACACCGATCTCCACAAAGCGCTATGAAACCATGCTTCCCAGCCTCCTGTAAATACAAGCATTGGACTGATACACGGGCTCAGGAGTCCAACACTCCGGTTCTGAAATGAATTTATATTTTTAATATTTAGTAATAAAAGCACACCGATCTCCGTAAAGCACTATAAAGCCACGTTTTCTGGGCTCTTGTAAACACATGCATCGGACGGATACACGGGCTCAGGAGTTCAACACTCCGGTTCTGAAATGAAAATATATTTTAAATATTCAGTAATATACGAACACCGATCTCCGCAAAACGCTATAAAACCAGTTTCCAGGCTCCTGTAAATACAAGCATCGGTATACTTCTGAGATGAAATTCTAATGTATTATGTAAATATCCAAAATAAATCAAAATTGCATTCTAGAACCAAAGCTCTGGACCCATCAACCCGTGTCTGTTTCCGAGGCGTGTGTTAGAAGAGCCGAATTTTTTTTATAGCGCCTTGCGGAGGTTGGCGCGCTTCTTTTTATGGAGTATTTCAATAATAGTTCAACCCCAGCCCCCAAGCGCTGGCCCCGTCGCCCGTGTGTATCCGAGCCTTGTGTTACTTTGGAAGTTGCTGTGCTTATATTATGGACTGTTTAAATTCTAGCTGGCCCCAGAAACGGAGCCTCGGACTCCCGGCTCGTATGTACACAAGAGCCGCAAAAACAGGACTCTTTTCAGCGCGGTTTTTGGTGTTCTGATGTTAATCAATTTATAAAATATAATTTCATATCATAACTGCAGCTTTTGACCTCTGCCCCGTATGTTTGTCAATGTCAAAGGCTTGTTTCTAAAGGAAACAAACAACATGGCTTTTAATAGCGCCTAGCGTAGGGCGGTGAACTTATAATGTTGAATATGTCTCATTTAACTAAATCCCCGATCCGCAGCTTCAGACCTCAGCTCCTCTGTAAGTGTCCGATGCTTGTGTATACAGAAACATACTTTTAAAGCGCTGCAGGGGGCTTGTAGGGGTGGGGGCGTTACACGTACAGTCAGCGTCTCTGAACCGTCGGAGTGAGGGGCACAGGGCGAGAGATTCGGGGACACAAAGAGCTGGAAGAAATGTCATATTTATAGCACGGGGACTCGGGGACTTGTTAAGCAATGTTCAGCCACGGAAGGGAATTGAGAGCAAGGCAGCATAGTTAAAACAAACAAGGGGCCCCACCTACCAGCACTAACGGACCCTGCGCCGGCTTTATCGAAGAAATTAAAGGATCCGCCGATAAAGAGAGCGGAATGGGTAACGGAGGCGCCAGAAAAATGAAAGGCCAACCTGGAGAGGAGAAGAGGTGATATCAGCGAGGGGGGAGAGAGAACAAGATATGTGCCGAACACGGGAGCCAAGAGCAGGGGGAGAGGACGCCATTAAAACCACTGCCTTTCTCTGAGGCGCAGTAGAAATGCCTTTGAGAAACGCAACGTCCTTTTCGGATTCGGGGGCGTGTTTAGAGAATGAGACTTCTTGCAAAAAACACGCCCCCCGATCCGAAAAGGACGGGGCCTGATCGGAGTGACGGGACCTCTTCTCCAGTGGCTGGCCAGCATTTAAGAGGCCAGCCAATGGAGAACAGGATAGAAGAGGGGCGGGTGCAAGCCCCTCTTCTCAATAACATTAAATCTCCGGACTTCCGGTCTGCCGACCGGATGGTCCCGAGACCTAAAAAACGGGGTGTCTGGGCGCTTTGTATTGGCTTTGGCTTCTTGTTGTAGTACATGCGGAAATCTGGACACGAGCGAGGCATGTTTCGGCTCCTCTGGCCTGCGATCGCATTGCAACATCGCATTGCAACATGTGGCTTTATTTCCCGGTTTCTATTTTGAACGTTGTATCTAAGGTAGACATCCAAGATTTCTGATTTCGGATTTTAAGCGCTTCTAATCGGACGGCGGTCCCTCGCAGCCTTCGCTGCATCGCTGGAAATTAAGCTGTGAAATGTCAAGAATGCCAAATGCATCCACTTCACATTTCTTCGGTCTGCGTGAAAGGGGCAGGCCCGGTGTTTACAAGGCTGAACTTGGCGTTTCCACTGGCGTCAGCGCGTGAGTTTTGCAAATCCTAACCCTTTCTAAAGAAAACATAGGGGTATATTCACAAGAACGTGTGCTAAACATCACCAAAAAATGTTAACGCAACTTATCGCGGGAAAATAACCCAGTGTCAACGTGGAATTCACAGCAAGGCGGTACCATACGATTGTCTGCCGAAACCGTGGACAATGTCCGCGATACAACCACCTCGATGGAGATAAAAACACAAACCACAACACAAAAAGACCTGCCAAATCGAGATAAGAAAACAGTGACAACCAGCGCAAGGGCAGCAATACTAACGCGTAATGCGGGAAAAAGCACACGGAGGATGACGGTCACTCATGGCGCACAGGGTTAGTGGCACCACGTGTCGCCAGCTTGCGTTGAACAGGGTTAGTGGCACAACGTGTCGCAGGCCTGCGATATGGAATTATGCCTCACTGATCGAAGGGAGTCTGGTGCTGTGGCCGCTGCCACGGACTTGGGGTCACTGCCATCAGGACTCAGGATACTGTTCCACATGTGGACCAACGTGGGGGGGACCGGCGATGGTCTGCGGAGGCTGCAGAGGTCGCAGGACTGGGGCTTGGAGCTTGCACAAGCACGTGTTGGGCCCTCTTTGACACACTGTCGGCAGGTGAGCAGTGCGGCCCTGGTTCGCTGGGGTGGGCAGGCCTGGTCTGTGCATCAGCGTCCTGGGGTGCAGCAGGCGCACAGGGTCGCAGGCCCCACTACTCACGGCGTCGGCCTCGTGGCAGGCCGCGCGGCGCCACACTGTCAGTGACGTTGGCCTTCCTGGGAGTGAACCACGCTCTGCGCAACAGGGTTTTTTACCACACCCCTGCACAGCCCTGGCGTCCTCAGGGCCAACCCACTACGCTCACGCACACAGGGCGGGACGCATCGTGCGACACTTCCGCTATCTGTCCCACGGCCTGGGGTGACATGGTTGCGTCCACTGCTCACTACTCTCCAGTCACCAGCAGTTGTGGTCTGCATGGACATATCAGTGGTTTGCATAGCCATGTCTGTCCTGCACATCCACGCCTCACTTCTCGTTGTGTACATTCCCATTCACGGGTCACTTGCATCCTCGCACATGGCTGTATTCCGCATCTCCACACGTTCAGCTATTGTGTGGCTGTGGTGCCATGAAATGTCTGTATTGAGTACAGGGGTAGCCCAGGATGATCATGGTGTGGTGTTGTCGTGTTTGGTAGGTGGTCGTGTAGTTTGACATGTTGTATGTGGTTTGGTCACATCTGCATTGTCACAGTTGTGCGTTGTGTGTTGGTGGCTTTAGGGTGTGTGATGTGTTGATTTGGCACTTACCAACAAGCAGTCCCGTTCCATATGTTGCATCCTGGAAGCGCTGGTTGATGATGGACTGTCAGAAGATGAAGGAATCATGCACACTGCCTGGGTAGTTGGCGACGACATTGGTGAAGAGTACCCGGTGGTCCACTATTGCCTGCACATTGATGGAATGCTGATGCTTTCTATTGCGGTAGTGGTGTGCAGTATCTGCAGGTAGCACAAGTGGGACATGTGTGCAGTCGTTTGCCCCCAACACGGCCAGGAATCCGGCTATGGCGTAGAAGCCTTGCTTTGTCTCCAGCTGTTCCTGTGCAGTGTTGGGGAAGTGAAGATACTGGGGTATGAAGCTGAGGATGGCATCCAGGACAGGTGTGATGAACTTTGATAGTGCTGGCTGTGAGACCCCTCTGACTCTGGCAGTTGTTGGTTGGAAGGTACCAGAGCACAACAGGTGCAGCACAGCCAGAAGCTTTGTCTGCGGAGGGATGTTGGCTCTCCGCTGTATTGGGACCGTCAGCCTGTGGGCGATGTGGGTCATGATGCGGAGGATGGTTGCCCTTTTGAGCCTGTAGTGGGCAATGACTTCATCGGGCGTTAGGTCTGTGAGAGTGGTGTGTTTTCGGTAGGTCCGCTGTCTTACTCTGCGCTGCCTCTGTGGTGGTCCGGGGGGGGTCCGGGTCCTGGGGGTGGTGGCGGTCCCGGGGGTGGTGGCGGTGGTTGTTGTGGCCCTGTTGGGGCTCCGAGCTGAATGATGAGTATCTCCATGGCGTTTTTTGTTCTTCGGGTGTGGCTGTGTGTGGGGCTCCATTGCCTACTGCAGGTAGTCATCCGCCTTTACACCTGCTTGAGGCAGGTGTTAAATATCTGCGGCTACTGCGGCTTATCGCCTGTCTTTTGTTAGCTTTGCAGATCTGGCAGTTCGTTGTGAAAGTGGTGTTGTGGTTTTTTCGTGTGTTTTTGCACGGGTACGCCTACTCTGCATCTCATTAGGGTTAGTTGGTGGTGTCCACCGTGGTGATAAATATTGGGGCAGCTATCGCAGGAATAATGGCGATGTCTGTAGTTTGTACCAGCTTGTGAATGGGGTGTTAGGTCTATCTCCACTTTTGATGCATTACGGTGGAGTTAAATCGGAGATAAGTCCTTGTGAATATGCCCCCTAGTCTGGGCAACCGGTCTCTTCTTTGGATGCTGAATATGTAATATAATAAACAAACCACCAGGCAAGGAATGGCTCAGCCATCCAATTTTTTGAAGGGTCCTAAACTGAATACCATTACATTTGGTAATAGTAAGAGCTATTGTTTACAGCACCTAGAAACCAGAAATAGAGCCATATCAAAAAAGCTTTTTTATGTGTCTTGAAGTTACTCCTGGCAATAACTGAACAAATCAGATAGGGGTGCTGAGAAGAGCAGGAGGGGCCTTTTATTGAACACAGCATTTCTATGGGGCCAGTGTTAAAGCCCAAGGCAACACCTGGTGCCTCTGCCACTCCCACCAGCTCCCCGAGGGGAGATGCAGGAGGGAAGGGGAAACTTCAAGAGAGTGAGGAAGGGGGAAGGTAGAGAGCAAGTGATCAGAGAGATAGAAGAGAGAGAGAGAGAGAGAGAGAGAGAGAGAGAGAGGAGAGAAGGACAGAGAGACTAGATGGAAGGAAAGAGAAAATGTGTGAGGAGATGTAGAGAGTGGGATGGTTTTGGATCCCCAATCCAGCACTGGGAAATCTTAAAAAAAAAATCAAAAGGGAGTGAGATCATATGTTCTGGAGGGATCCCTTTTAGAAAAATCTGTGGGACCCTCAACAGTTATTTTCGGTCAGTACTACATGCTTTGCCACTGACGTACTCGTAGCTGATAGCATCATCATAGGGTCTTTTTCCTCCACCAGAAGGCAATCTCTCTGATCGAAGAGATTAACTGGGGTCCGCATTAGAATATAAAATCTAAAATGTCCTCTTATCTAGAAAGAAATGATTTACTACGAGCCTAGACAAGGGTAAGGTTATAAAAGAAACTGGATGTGTATTTGGGATATATAATGTGTCCTTCACATCACTTAGTGAAAACAGGTCTACAGGTTTCAGCCCACCTGAACGGGTCGGCAGCTTTTGTTAGGACCAATAGAGTCAGAGGATCTTTTATTTACAAGCCAGGCGGAACACTGTGACTTGGTTTCTATGTGGTCACTTTCAATTCATTCCAGATGTGGAGAAGACACTCTTCTCCGTTCTTTTTTCAATTATTTGGGCCCAATAGGCTCAGGGAGGTGACGCATAGACCAATGAACGAAAATAACTATTGATGGCCCCACAGATTTTTCTAAAAAGGATCCCTCCAGAACATATGATGCCACTCCCTTTTGATTTGCAAATAAATATCGAATTTTGCCGGTGGCTAAGTATTGCTAACCAGGCTTCACTCTCCTATGCACTGTGAAAACAGCACAAACATTAATCACTCAGCTCTATGCACATGTAAGGCTGACTAGCTTGGATGGCCTTTTTCATGAGGACAAAGTGAGTTTTGACAATTCACAGAGGTTAGTTTTTCACTCATAAAATAATCATGGACACTGGGATTATGCAGCAGGGTTGGACCAGATTTACAGCTGGGTTGACTAAATTATGAGGCAAGAAAAGTCAAATTATGCGATGTAATGTGGGAAAGTTTGTGATAGTCTTACTTCGCTATTGTGACACACATTAAGGTTTCACCTCATTACTACTTGTACAATGCCCAAATACATTCGGCAATTGAGAGGTCCTTCCATTGCACAGAATTAAGTGTGGGTATGTTTTTAGTAACTTTTGATCAATTTGATTTTTTTTTAAATTGTGAAAATCTACAAATTATGCAGCAGATGATGGGTTGAGTGGCAAATGCGGCAAAACTATAGGTATGTGGAAAATGCTGCAGCTGCAGAATTTCATAATTCCATTGGCCCCAAAAATGAACTCACACAAAGGTTTATGTGTGAGTAAACCTCCTGTGAAGGGGTGTAACCATCAATAGTGCAGTAGGTGCAGTGGCACCATGACCCCAAGGGTCTGGGTGGACAACTGCACCCCAATTATAGATTTATTTTCTTACAAACCAGGTGGAAGAGTATCCATTTTCTTTGTTTGTATTAGGGAACATGACACCATTGCTATGCCACTGCTCATGCTGTTGTGGACTGAATTTTTAAGGACCGAACTAGCCTAGAAGTCTATGGACTCACAAATGCACATATTTATGCATATTTACAAACCCATTTCTTTTCCTTTGGGTGGAAAGTGGGCATTTTAAGGTAGGAATACCCTGGTAATATGTGTACGCCCACAGATGTAGACATTATTGGATATATACAAACCCTTTTTAGGTCGAAGCCTACCAGACAGCACTGTTGTCTGATTTGCTAAACACATGATGGGGACATCCAGAAAGCTGACCTAGGAATGCATTCAGTCAGTTGCTTACCATTGGCTTTGTGGATTGCAACCCACATTTTCTGGCTTTCTATTTGCTGGCTTTATTTGCTTAAGGCTGTCCAGCTTGAGTTTGCCCCTCCCGTTGCCCAAACCTTTTTACTGTATTCTTCCATGAAGTTGCTTTCTGTAAACAGGCCTTTAAATCTAGTTCTTATCTTGTCACATTTGCTGTGCATTCAAAGACAGAGGTCAAATGCCAAGCTCTCTCTTACAGGGGAACTTGGGGCCAGATTACGATAGTGGGCGCACTTACGTCTGCCCGCCACCCTATCGGGGATTGGGACTGCCCGACAGGTTGTCGACCGTCCCGCAGTAGGCATTTTGATGCGATCACCATAACAGCGGTCGCAATGCCTATATTTTGCATTGCAGCAGGTGCTGCTGCCTGCAGCACCCTCCGCAATGCAAAAAAGGGACATTTTACATATCCCTGCACCATGTGGCAGGCACCAAATGGTGCTTGCCACATGGTGCAGGGATATGGTGCCCCCCAGGTCCCGTGTCTGGGGGCCAGGAGGTAAGAGGGGCCCGCTAAGGGCCTCCAATGTCCCTTTCTGACAGGCAAAAATTGCAAATACCTATTTTGCAAATGCAATGCTCTTGGTGCATCGGAAAAGGCATTTTACCAGTCGCAAACCAGCTGGTCCTGCGAATAAGTCCATTCGCGACCGGTAAAATGCTTGATGCATGTGCCCAACAGAATCGCAGACATAAAATCTTTCCATTGATATTTTGAAAAGTATTTATTTTTAAATGCCTGTGGAAAAGGCCTTTGAATTAGGGACAGCATGCATAGATGTTCGTCTGATCACAACACCACACAGCAGCCAAACATCTCCAGAGCCTCGAGACCTTCACAGGTGATTTGCAGCGCTCTATAAATGTCTGATTGATTGATTGATTGATTGATTGATTGATTGATTGATTGAGCTCGCACTAAATCACCTGGATGCAGTGGTGCTGGAACTAAGGATGCGGAAAGTGCTGTAAAACCCCGGTAAAGTTTGAAAGAGTTTAGATGGAGAAGGATCAATAAAGGAATCCTTCAAATGTTTTCTCCCGGAAGCATTTTTGTGTTTCAAAGAAATACTATCAAACATCCCTGTGCTTTTCGTGAGGTGGCAGCATTGGCCAGCGCCCGCTCTAAAACTCGTTCCAACACCCCTGCCTGGATAGATCCTGGTCCACAAATGATTCCCTATTCTGGACTGAAACTCGTGCTGGCTGATCGGTAACTGGCAGGAAATGGTAACTTGGCTCAATATCTCCGTTCTAATTCACCCCATCTTTGAATAAAGGCCAAGATGCAAGAATGCAGTCCAGACAGGGGGATTACAATGATTCCTTGGTGATTATTAATGCAGATGTAAGTTTATATCACAGATACAAAGCTGCAGTTATTTTAACAAGGCGCTCAGACTTTATAAGAATCAAAAATATGTTGCATTTCTTTTTAACGGCACGTGCCTCAAATCCAAAAGTAGTTCTTATTAAGACACATACATATTAACATGAAATGCATTGCACTGCAGGGCTCCAATTATTGGTAAAAGCTGCATTATTTTTACATAATTTGACTTTTCTTGCCATATAATTTAGTTAACCCTTTGTTAGCCACCCAGTTCCAGTGACCATGCTCGAATACAGTTTTACATAGAATAACTCTTCAGACGGAATGTTCTCAGAGCTCTCTCTGCTTGAATTCACCTGTTGTCGTGAACAATATAAATATGCTTTGTTTTAGGTTTTTAGTGAAAGCTAGCAGGTGAGTATTGGTGCATTTACTCATAAAAGGCACAGTCCACCGACATATCTCTTGATGGAATTAGGTTCAATTTCAACGAGAGCATGTTTTTGGAGATGTAGAGCAGGGTTTGGTCAGATGAGCGTCTGAGACTTGTAATTTGTTGCTGAGATGGCATGAAAGTGCACTTGTGTTTGTGAAGAGTTCATAGAGGATTGATGGGGACTCCATGTGGTCATTTCTAGGCAGGGAGAACAATTTTGGGGACTTCCTTTCAGTTAATAATCTGTCCACAGCCCTCTAGACCTCCTGGAAGTGAGCAAGGTGATATTTTAGTAGGAAATTAACCTACCTTTTTGTAGTCAGGACTAGTGGAATTAGATTTTCATTGCTCAATTTGTGCCAAGTTGACACATTTTACTCTTCGTAACATTGCAAAGTGTATCAATCTCATGTATTGGTGATGTTTTTGGGGAAGTAATGTCTTTGCAGAGCTGTAATGTTAAAAGTGAGGTTGTGCTAGAATGTTCCCCATGAAACCTAGTTTAGTTTGTTTTTTACCCACTTTTTCTTTTTTTAAACTTTACTTACATATCATACACTTGTTTTTATTTTCATCAATAAAGGAAACCTAAATAAAAGAATACACTGTTTGTGACCTTAGGTGGGCCTCTGGGATGATTTATAGAGTTTGGGAGACAGGTACTACATTGCAAAAACGATGGGGAACCCAGCTAGCCAACTCAAAGTTCACCTGCCTCATTTTGAGTCAGGAAGACCACAAGTTTTACAACCAGTGGAGTAAAATGTAATCAGTTGGAGTAAAACGTCCTACAGTGGCCTTACAGAGTAGATGCAGTCATTGGTAAGCCATTAGACCATCCACCCTATTAAGAATGGACTGTAAGACAGCTTTGTTTGTTAACTCTCTGTCACCACCAGGAATATCCTGGTGGTAAGAGACAGTAAGAAAGAAAAATGACCCCTTCACCAGAGACAACTCCAATGGTGTGGAGTGCTTTGTCTCAAAAACAAACTCTTGCTTTTGGAGTTTGTTTATGAAACACCAAAAACGTGGGAAAAGTTTGACTGTGGGCCATCATGTTTGTCACAGTTGTTCATCAAATTTTCCTACATTCACAGGAACCCCATGATAGCAGTTTCTGACAATGTATAGACATGTCCATGTGCCGGCACATGTATCTAAATTCAGTAGGCGAAGTAAAGGCAGTGTATTGGACGTAAAGTCCCCTGCCACCCAGTCTACATCTACTCCGCCAGTCAAACCCTAAATCAAGCTCTGGCACTGTGGGTGAAAAGCAAAGGTATGGAATGCTATTCCAAGGGATTGCCAGTGGTTAGGTTATTTGCAAGCAATCGTCCCAACATGTTTTGGGTGTTAGACTGGCAGTAGAATGCCTCGAAACCTGAGACTGGCACAATCTTTCCTAGCCAAATAATGAAAATGATTGTGAATTCTAAAAAGTAGTACATTTGCATCCATTCAGGGATTACGTTTATGGGTGCAGATTTTGTACTTTTTTTCCAAACCAGTCACTATACATATTTTAGTTCCTGATCCTAAAGATTAGCATCTGAAACTTACTTGTGAAATCAGGACAAAAGGAATAATCGATACAGACATAGCAGACCCAACTCAGGGCCCCCAGACCCAGCTACTAAGCCTCTAATGCACTTTGTGGGTGTCAAACCCCAAATACCCCCATGAAGCTACATGCTTGGTGTCTGAAGGAATAAAATGTCTGTACAGACATGCAAAGTTCCCTCCCCTACCGCCCCATCATTCAGACCTCTTATTTTATCTCTTACTCTGAAACTACTGAGTTCCACTCAAACCACAGTTCAGCTCGCCCTGCAGGCCCTGGTGTGTGTATCTCATACATTTGCCTGTTCATACTACCATATCTCTCTTTCTCGCCCTTGAAGGTTGGAGTGAATAAATTACACAAGCTTCCTTTTTTCTGGCTTGTACTAAATCCGCCATGCAGAAATCTGTTGTATGGGCCCGACTCATGAAGGTAAATTTACTTTTCGGTATTTACAAGGGTAAACTTAGACCAAAAGTATAACTTTACTACTTTTTGGTATTCCCAAAGGTAAGTCACTACTAGTGAAGTTAGTCTTTTGGTCTAAGTATACCTGTGTGAATACCGAAAAGTAGGAAACTTACACAAAAGTGTACGTTTACCATTGTGAATCGGGCCCTTGTGCTTACTACCGCTCCAAAATATTGAAACTGTTCTCTGCTGTAATGGCTTCTAGAGGTATCCAAGTCCATCCTTATTCGACAGCACAGATAACTGGGGCGGACAACATCAACAATACCAACAAGGACCAACAAACCAGATGTTTGGATATGGGATGCCACCTTTTCAAGGACCTCCGCTATGGCAGTTCCTTGGTCATCAACTAGGCCCGCAACCACCATTTGCTCCCTTCCACCAACCACCTTTTTTAGGCAGAGGCTGTGGCAGAGAGAGAGGCAAAAGAAGAGGAGGCTACAACCCACGCAAGCTGGTGCAGTGGCAGGACCGACCCCAACAACAGCACATGGAACTCAGGAGTCAGACAGGGAAGATAAACCAGTGGTTAACCTCGCCACGAGGCAACTCAGAAGTATGGAGGAAAAAGTTTTACACAAAGGGCTGGGTTTCGTCCCAACACCTAATACCAATGATTTTAGAATCAACTGTGAGCTACATAACTTTTTGAGGAAGGTTCATTTGAGAGCATTCTTCGCTGATCAACCTAAATCCCTTAATACGAAAACTGTCCACTTTCACTCCAACGATACCGTCCGAGATCCTTACATTTGAAAAGGCAGTCCTAAAAGAGATTGTGACTACCCCTACCAATAAAATCTTTCACAAAACCTCACGGGAGGAAAATTAGCCCATTAAAAATCTGGCCAATGATACCTCTATCACCATAAACGAGGCCGACAAAGGGGGAGCCATTGTCATCATGTCTACAACAGACTACAATACAGAATGCCTCCGCCAGCTAGAGGACAGAAGATACTACACTCCCTTGACGGGAGACCCTACAACACAGTTGACCATCAAAATTAGGTCCATTGTGACGGCGGCATTACACCAGGGGTGGATTATCATTAATGACAACCCAAGAGAACCATATTTTTACACCCTACCGAAAATTCATAAGGGTACCCGACCACCACCAGGTAGGCCCATAGTATCGGGCATCGGGTAAATCTTGGAACCACTCTCCAAATTTTGTGACCACTTCTTTAGACCACTAGTAAAACAAACACCAACATTCCTTCAAGATACAAGGGATGTCTTGAACCTTATTGAAAAACACAACATGGAGGGCCACAATCTGGATGCAATAATCACCCTAGATGTGGACCCCCTATACACCAACATTCCACTAAGAAACACTGGAGGTTGTATAGGAAACATTGCGATCCACCAATTGGTCAGCCTCCACACCCATAAGTTTCATTATGGAGTGTGCCCATGTAGCGCTCACAGAAAACTATTTCCAGGTTGAGGACCATATTTATCACCAAACCCAAGGGAAATCAATGGGCAGTATATTTGCCCCAAGTCTGGCATGTCTATACATGTCAGACTTTGAAGCAAAACACGTCCTCTCTAACACTAACCCCTGTAAAGACAACATCATCCTATGGCATCGTTACATTGACGAAGTCTTGTTATTCTGGAAAGGAGAACGAAATATCATCCCTCTCTTTGCTACATGGGTCAATAGCCTTAACCCTTACCTAAGGTTCACGGCTATAATATCCGAACAGGAACTACCCTTCCTGGACCTTGTGATAAGCCTAAAAGCGAATAGATTGGAATCAAGAACCTACAAAAAACCCACTGACAGTCACAGTCCCGTGCTCTTTAGTAGTTTCCACCCGAAAGCATTGCTGAAAACTCTACCCTATGGCAATTCCTGAGGCTCAGGCGTAATTGCAGTAACCTTGATGACTTTCAGACACAGTCATCTGAACTCACCACCCATCTGGCTAGACGGGAGTACACAGTAAGAAAGATCCATACCGCTTGTAAGAGAGCACGGAATGCGAATAGATAGGCACTCCTTGAAATTCAGTCCAAAACTGAAACAGAGCAAATCACATGTGTCACCACTTTTACCCCAGAATCTAATATGATCAAACGAATCATAAAAAACACACTGGAGGAGTCTACAACATAGTGACTTAGTGCCAAATCCTCCTAGGTTCGCTTTTAAAAGAACTGCCAATCTGAAAGATTTATTGATCAGTACCAGACCTAAAAAAGATCCACCATCACAAAACTAGCTGTGGTATTTGCCCCCCGTGACAGGCCACTATCCCTGTGGAAAGTACATAGTTTGCCCACTTACAAGTGCAACAAAAACAATTGCTCTAACTGACACGTTCAAGTGGCTACAAAAGAAACACACAAACTACAACACGTGCAACTGTGTATATCTGATTACCTGGCCTTGCCAGCTCAAATACATAGGTATGACTACATGCCCCATTAAAACTAGAATTACAGAACACAGGAGCAACATAAGGTGTAAAAAGACCAACACCAAAATGTGTACCCACTTCACTGAATTGAACCACACTACAGATGACCTACACTGGACTATATCGAAGTCATATCCCCAGATTAGGAAGGAGGCGTTATTCAGGGAGAAACAACAATGGATTTTTAGACTTTCAAACCCATATCTCAGGTCTCAACAATGATATCCCTTGGGTGGAACTGAATCGCATTTGATTACACTCACATACCACCATACCTTAGCATCCTCTTCATGTGATACCCTTCTTATTATATAGCGGGCACAGCCATTGTGCGAATTCCACCCATTATGACTGGTCGCCGCTCCCCCTGTGACACTCCACCCATTACAAACAGCAGTCATAACTACCTGGCCCTACCACCCACATTGATAACTACTGGGATCCACAATGCTTAGTGTACTTAAGATACACCAAGTACCATACAAGGCACCCGCAAACCCAGTTATCCTCCAGTATACCCACATCCAACCTGTGGGCACGAGAGATCACATCTTCGGCTGGTTGAAGTTTTTACCACTCCTAAGCAGTGATAATGACACAGATTGAGACACACAAGTAACCTCTAAGGCACTGTCCGACACTTTAATACACAGTGTCCCCCCCTACTACCCTATCATATTAAGTTGCCATACATAACAACCTTTTTTACTCCCATTTGGCACATTTAGGCCATACCAACCGCGACCAGCATGGGTGAGTTGAATTTCATAACAAACGTGCATGATTGTTGGTACACTGTGTGCTTTAATAAAGTTGACAACCAAGATGGCTGCCATGTTTAGCATCCTAGCGTTGTTACGCGAGGACGCTGAAACGTTCCATTACGTTTACACAGGTTTCAGAGCCATAGGCATGGGGACCGGAGCGAGGGTCGGCCGATAGCTAGTTGCCATGCCACCCTACCTGAGTATTGCCAACCACCAGCCATAGGGACTTGTCGTATGGCTACGCGCTACCCTGCCAGTAAGATAACTAACATGTTTGCCTAAACCAAGATGCTCGGCGTCTTCGTCTTTCTTCCTTTCTCACAGGGTACGAGCAATGCAGTGCTTTGTTGACACCCCCTCCGTCCTCTCCGACCTCAGAGTACAGGGGTAAGTGTGACTACAATAAGTCCAATATGGACTGGCTGAAATTGCATTTACTCCAGAAGCCCATAACTTTAATGAGTATAAGTGTACACACCTGTTGGCTGCGATGAGACGTGATGTTTTAGCCCCAGCTGTATGTGTGAACTGGCAAACGGCACAAGCTACAGGTGCGGTGGCTACCCCTCATTTTTACATGTGGGTAGTCCACACATATATGGTAATCATGCTATATGTTACCCACCATATGTGTTGTGTTGTCTGTGCTTGTCTTTTATAACGATTGACATTGTTACCAATTGAGAATACCTTTTGCTCCCATTTAAATTTCAAGCCTCTTGAAACGGGTACTCCTACCGCATGGTTCTCAATACCATGATTTTGGTTTTGCCATTGTTACCAATTGAGAATGCTTTTTTCTCCCAATTGAATATGAAGCCTTTGAAACGGGTGTTTCCACCTCTTATTTCTCAACACTGTGAATTTTAATATTGAGTCCTTCCTCGCCTTATATGTGCTCAGACCATTTAAAGACGGACTATACTGATTCGGTCTATTAGATTAAATTAGTTGTTAGCCACTGCATGCAGCCGTTCTGATCGCTCCTCCACGAGCACTAATGACAACAAGCTCATGCACTGCACGAGTGATTAATCCTTTCTCTTTCACTAGGAGTTTGGTGAGACCCATATGGGCTTAAACAACATAACGACCACGCTTCATTGTTTTAACACCTTGAGTTCTTATGAGTCTCATTTCAGGTCACAGAAATCCAGGCAAATGACCTGGTGAAAAACAGCAACGCTGGTTACACCGTGACGTTCAGAACCAGCATTGCGGTAGGGTAAGAGCCGAGATCACCTTCTCTTTTTTAAAACGGTCCAAAAAAAGATCTCCACTAAAGAGCCCCTTCACGGGTGCTCGTCGGGCATTGCAGCGCCGACCCGACGAGGAGCAGGCCCAATGATGAAGCATGACATCCTCTGGGGTGTGTGAGGGCAATCCATAACAGACCTGAACACTCCTTCACAAATAGGAACTGCACATTGACAATTTTCGCATCCTTATTCCACCTCAGTGTGGATTTCAGTCTTCAGCGAAAATCTGCAAGCCGATTGGGGACAGGGCCGCATGTCTGTTTCTCTGAAAGGTAGTTGCAATGAAACTTATGAAGGGATTCTGTTCTAAAGTGTAGTCAAATTGAAACCTCTTTTGCACCCAGCACTTGTGAAATATGCAGCCTCAAAAGGCAAATTCCTATTAAGAAATATGTGCTTCTTGGCACTGTTTGTGACAGAAATCATCTTTCATCTCTCAACGTACAAACCTTCCTATCGGCTTGTAGCGATATGAAGCCAATATTTACATTAAGCGACGATAAGCGAGATGCATGTTCTGTTGTGGTCCAATGTAAGCAAAGCTAAGAGGAAAAGCCTTTTACAAATGTATATGTGCTCGGATTTCATGCTCATAAGTTCAAAGTATGCATTTTTATACTGTGCTAATTGCCCTAGCACCCTGTATGTTCAATGTTATAGCCTGTCATCTCAGTCAGGGGTAAACTGAAACAATGAATCAGTTGAAATCAAAAGCTATAATTAACTTTAGTGTGTTCGTGCTTTTTCCCAGTACACTCTCAATATCTTTATAATTGAAATACAACTTTACCTTGGAATGTGCTTTGTTTCAACACTGCATGCGCTTTCCATACTGCATTCAATTACTAAACTGGCATATTGTAAAGATTGGTGTGCCTTACTTTAAACATTTTTTGGGGTGTTGGCATGTGCCTCTCGGTATGTGCCTGTGGTTTTTGGAATGTAATGTACCTGAATGCCTTCTGCTTAACCCATTGTGTGCTCACTTGATGCAGAATGCGGCTATCCTGCCCCCACCCCTGTCACTCTGGACGAATTCATCATTTTCAGCCAGATAAAGACAATAATATGATCTTTAGATATTTAATTTTACTCACCTACAAAGCAGAAATAACATGTCATAAACGCTGATATCATTAACAAAACATTAGATATATCATCTATAAATAGCAATATTTGTCTTCATTCTTGTTCAGAAGTAACATCAACAAAGGAACTCGAACAGCCCAAAAATGAACAACTCCATTCTGGAGGGAACCCAGATTCGATGATGAGAAAATGACAAATATATAAAGACTGATTGTTCAAGGACAAAGTTACATTGTGTTTTTTTTATAATTGGTTTCCCACCTAGAGTTCGAAAAATGTGCATTTGACATCGAGGCACGGAGGCTAAAATCAAGTGCACAGCCAATGCAACAAACTGACACTGGCACTAGCAATAGGTTTGAAATAGAAGATCTTAGAGGTAGAGCGGCTGGACCAATCAGTGGCCTTTCGTATATCTTAGAGCTGCTGTGAAAGAAAGTCACAGCACCACGGGTGGAGGGAACACCAGACTCACCTAAATCCATTCCAGCCATCTTCAGAACTAAGCACATCTCTGGGTCCAAAAGTGCTACTGAACCCTCAAAAACAGGAGGCTCAAAAGCAAATCAACGAACGACTGATAAGAGGCCCTCAGTTGAATGTTAAGGTGATGTTTTTGTTGAAGGTGCAAACAGTTAATATTTTATTGGGCAGAGGAGAAAATATGACTTTATTAGAAATGTTCCTGTCCTATGCAAGTTTAACAGCAGAGAACTGGGGAGTGGGGCTAGAGGTAACTATTTAAGGTTTGTTCCTCCACCACCCATGATGTTCAATATTTTTTAGCCCTTTAGTGTAGAGGCAGTTGGCACAGGTATGTCCTGTTTGTTTTGAGGCCGGTATTAAAGTTGGGTGGCTAGGTGGGTTGGGCAATCGATACAGATAATTTTATGGTATAAGACTGAGTTTGGGGGCCACAGCCCACCATTATTGCTTATTTTTAGCCAAGGACTGGATTTAAAGTGTGTTTCGATCATTTGCATTTTCGCCACATAATTTAGATAACTTTGCAAAATAATTTGGTCCTCCTGACATTATTACGCTCTGCATATTGGTTTAGAGGCTGTTATTGTGATGATGAAATCGATATTTCACAGGCACCCCATGAAATATTTCCTATATTCTACGATTCCCTCTGAAATATGAGTTAATGTACCACTGCATTTTGTACAATAAAAGCACCAAAACATGTAACTTCCCATGTAACACACTGTGACAAAATCTTTTCCACAATGTATGATTTTCTTCACATATAAGAACACACCAGCATGCCAAGAATCAAAACACTTTCTCTTCAGATGACTGGTCATGTGTTTCACAAACCAATTGTGTGCACCATGTCCTCACAAAATGATCTCTGCAAGTTTCATAAACATGGCGAATAGACTACAACAAACATAAGTACTAGACCTTTTTCAGAAATGCGTCACATAAACATACGATGTTCAGAATAAATCATTGCAGTGTAATCACAAATAATTCCTTATGGCACTTGAACATTCACATTTTATGGTACCGATTTCGGGGAGTAGAGTGAGCGAAAGAGAAAAAAGACTATGATGCTCTTTGTGTCTCAATTGTGCCTGCATATTCCAAGTCTCACTAATATGTGACAAATTAATTGTATCCACCAAGTTTCATGAGAAATGAGTCTACCACATAAAAAACCATACTAAGATTCGTACAAGATAGAGGAGAAACCCACTTATGCAGTATCAATGGCATACAGTGGAACCCGTGCCACGCAGCATCGGTCGCTATCCTCCAACCAATGGTGGACATCCAGGCATCACCATCAGAACCGGAAATTCTTAACAACACCGCAGACGACTCCAACCATGACCCCCAGTTTGAACCGATCATGATAGTAGATTACCGGATATTCAGTTGTTTCATTAATAAACATTGGATTGTAACTAAAAAAGGTGATTATGCAATCAACATTTTCCATCATCAGATGATAATGAAGTTAGAAAATCAGTAAGACCTAATTCATAAAATGTATGTAAGACTATTATGGAGCAATCCAAAACACCTTACTGTGCAATAATCATATCCCTATGAAGCATCTTGCCTTTTCTAGACCCAAGGATGCAATGGGCCTGGCATAATTTTCGTAATTTCATAATAAACTTGTTTTTTTAAATAGCTAAAATTACTCCGCGTCATGTGATTAGGTGCTGTTCACTACAAAATGTTACTGCACGAACAGCCACAACACGACTACTTATGCTTTCCACGCTATCTTTTTTACCATGAAATAAAAGGCTTTCATATTATCATAATGCAAGTTTACATGCAAGACATGCCTGGTTGCATGTAAACATGACTGAATTTAATAATAGAGACAGGGTTTAGGTATAAAGTCTAGGAAGGTAGACTTTTGTAAATGGCAATGCTGGCAAATGTGTGCTTGATGACCATGTTTTCGTTTAGTTTTCACATAATTATAATGCATCAACCACAATGGGAAACCACTACAACATATTTAAGGGTGAGCCAGTGGTGATTGGTGCATGGGGTATTAAGAGGGTTTTAGGTTTCAGGGATGGTGGTGTGTAGAGATAGCAAAGTAGTTTTAGGGATGGATGGCATATTTCTTCCAATCAACTGTCAGCTCTGTTGTTGTCATTGTACTCTACAACCAAAGATTTGTGATAAGATAACATGCCTCAACTGGTACAAAGACTGTTGTATATACCATACATACAAAACAAAAAGACATATGGTCTAATTTCCCTTTAAGAAACAATTGTGATTTTAATTAGGTGGTGGGAAGGAGGGCTGCTGTCCTTTTAAATGTGACACTCTATGCACCTATTCTATGACCCAGTTGAAGGCTGTGGCGGAAACGTGTAGGTCTGTTCTTTCTGGAGCCCATGCACTAAGCAATTAGTAAGGAAAATCTCGCTTTTTCATGATGTTTGGTATGTTTAGAATGGTAGTAAAAAAATCTCCTTACTGGTTAAGTTGGATTTCACATTACTATTTTAGAAACTTTTAGAAAGTGGGCATTTCTCCATGCTTATAACTCTTTGTGCCTGACAGTCTGTCTCCAATACACATCTAGGCTGGGTGACAGCTACTCTTTGTACATTCCCTTTAGGCAGCCACAACACAGGAAGGGCTGGGTGTGACAGGGGATACATCTGCATTCATCTACATACTGATAGCCTTTCTGGGCAGGAAGGTGGCTCACACTTACATCTGAATAGGTGGTCTCCTGCCCTCAGACAAAAGGCTGATTTACTCTCTACTGATAGTCTGGAGCCCGGGCTGGGCTGAAAGGGATCCTTGTGCACTTCAGCAAGTTCCTTTGAAGTCACCCTCTACATCAAACACACTTTTGGGTATAAGTAGTTGGGCTCAGACACAATATACTCAGGCACTGCGTGGGACTTATAACCAGACACTGCTTGCACTACATCTGCACATTGCCAGCAGGACTGCTGTGCTGCCAACAGTGACTGCCACTTTGCTAACTGCTTTGCTGTGTTGGCCTGCTTCCTGCGGATTGCTGGGCTGCAGGAGGGACTGCCACTTTGCTACCCGCCTTGATGTGCTGACTTGCTGCCTGCTATCTTCTTTTGTGCCCCACCACGAGTGTTCTCCAAGGGCTTGTTGCCTTGTCCCCTGTTTTTTTTCAATCTCAGGGCCATCAAAGATTCCCCCTGACTGCTACTGCCATGAGACTCTGCAGCTGGTGAGTCCGACAATTGGGCTTTGGCACGCTCTGCGCGTGGCTGATCCACCAGTTATCTAAGAACCTAGCGCTGTCTACCTGGCAAGTTTGAGTGACTGACAAGGATCAGCTGTGCCTGATCGCCCAAAATCGACTCGTGGCCAGAACCCCAGGGTGTCTGAAGGATTGTTTAAGCACTGGTGCTTTTTGTCAGGACCGAGCATCCTGAGTTACTCATCTGATGCTACAGCACAGAAGGAAGTCTGCCAGCGTGGTCCTGCCTGTTGCTATGACAACCAGAGTTCAGACTGCCCGGTGCAGCCACCACCACCCCACTGCACCACACGAGAGCGCCTTGTATCGTTTTGGCCTTCTTTTGTGCATAATAGAGAAACCTATTTTCATAAACCTATGTGGAGTCTTGTTGTGGTGTATTCAATGTGTTACTGTGTGTGTGTTGCACAACTACTTTACAGATTGCCTCTGCGGATACGCCTGCCTGCTCTGTGACAAGCTACCACAGGTTATCTTTAGTGTGTATCACGCTTACCCTGACTACGGTGGTGGGTTCTGCATGACTTGGGTGCATACCATAGCCAACCAAAAAAAAAAACATTTTTAACACAGAGTATGTGCCCAAATCCCTAGTAGTGATCCTTGGCTCTTAGTGAATCCCCAAAACATGACCCCCCAATGCCAAAGAAACAACTAAATTGGTGTTTTTTACTATGGGTAACATGCATCATCTGCAAGACCAGGATTATTCTGGAGCTCTGACCCCTGTATTGGCTACCTCTTTGATTACTCATTTACCGTTTTGTTTAGCTTTTAGTACAAAATTGCAAAATAGATTCTACCTCACAATGTTCCGGTTAGGCACCATGCACTTTTTAGTACCTTTTCCAGGGTGGTTGGATAAGTTTACGCCATGACCCTGTGACAACTCATCCAAACAAAGCACCCTGCACGTTGTATTATTTTGAGCAGTTTATAAGTCAGTGAGAGCAAGTTTTCTGCTCCCATTACTAAGAAAGTAGCATCTGGGCACTTATAGAGATTCACTGGGTTCTATTGACATATGTATTGCGCTCGTGAAATTTAGCAGGAGTGCCATTGTGATCAGAAAGCGTTATGGGTAAAACTTGCAACAGAGTGCCAGGCAATTAAACCCTTAAGGCATGGGTGCTAAATTCCTCTGACAAGTGGTGAACATGCTAGCACAGGTTGGGAATGTACCTATTTTAAGTGACCCTGAAGTCCTAATTCAAATTTCTGAATAAGATATCTAACTAGGCCTGGTTATTTACCAACTTCTTTAAGAGTATACCTCCTCTTTCAAATATCGTGTGCCAAATCGTGTGTAGGAATAGCTGGGAGATACGTACCAGTTTAATGATATTTACTTACGTTTTTATGGTTTAAAAAACAAAAATTCTTTGCAAAACTTTGTATTGGCCCACATGCACTATTTAATCTAATTATCCCAGTGAATTGTCAGAGCCTCACTCAGTTGGAAACTACACAAAAATCCGAGTGGCATGATGGACCCCCTATGAGCCCTTTTTAAAGAGCCTCGTTTTGAGGTTTTTGTCTCCCTGGTTTTAATTGCAGCATTAGGGTTGCATTTTATTAACTGATTTATTATGTTAGAAATTGATTATTGTATGTACCCTGGTATGGTATGTGATTTGGATTGATGAAGTTTTTATACATTAAGAATTTCTTTGTACTGGGCACTTTTATGGTTCTTCGGACCGAAATAAAGTTAATCTGACTGACTGGCTCTTAGTGAACAATGACGGAAGAAAATGAGACGGTGGAGATGGATGACAAGGAGATTCCCAGGGAGTGAGATTACATTAGTGGGCAGAGAAGACCCTAGGTATATTATTAAAATAATCTATTCATGCATTGAAACAAATGCAGCAGGGCTATTCACAAAATATTCAGTAGTAGATTCTCCAGACCCCTATAATCCATTTGTTGTTATCGAGGTGCCATACATAAAAAAAACTTTCAATCAAGAGGGGAGAAGTGGGAAAAAAGTTTGAAACAATTTCGAGCACTTGACCATAATTCCAAGGAGAATTGGCACATGTTATACAAAATGATGTATCTTTGCCAGGGCAAACATGGTCACACTGGCCACATATACAACACATCCCATAGGGATTGATTTCCTAGAGGCCTGGAAATGTTGACAGAAATAATAAACATATACAGACAGATGATATACTATTTACTACAGTAGCGGCACTGACGTCACATGTAGCATTCAGACTCCTACGCATATACAAGCCACTGCCTTGATCCACAAAATATATATGGGGTGGTGCCAAGCTAAACAAATTAAATTATGTTTTGGGTACCAAGGAAAGCATAGCTAGAAGCGGTATATACTAATTTGGAAGATGACCATGCAGAGATCGGTCAGGAAAGAAAGAAGGAAAAAATAGCATTAGCTTCTATAAACTTCTGCAAAAGGGCATTGTTTGCACAAAATTTTAGCAACTCAGGAGCTGAGTACGAGCGATCCCTCCTCACTGAAATGAAATGAAATGAAAAGTACATTTATAAAAGCGCGATTGCTGCCCGGGGGCGTCCAAGCGCTAGGAACCAACAGAGAAGGCGTGATAGAGTAGCTAGCTAAATTTACTGAGGGGGGTTAAATAGAAATGTTTTTAGCTGTTTTCGGAATAAAGAGAGGTTGGGGTTAGATCTAAGATGAAGAGGGAGTGAATTCCAGGACTTGGCGGCATTATGGGTGAACGTCCTGCCGCCAGACCTTGCCTTTTTTATTCTCGGAGCTATAGCCATGAAGGCTTGGCTAGATCGGAGGCTTCTGCTGGGTTGATACTGTTTTACTAGGTCATGGGTGATCATAGGACCTGTGTCCCAGAAAGCCTGGTGGGCAATACACATGGCTTTGAAGAGGATTCTCTGACGCACTCGTAGCCAATGCAGGCTAATCAGTCCAGCTTTGGCTGATAGTCTGCGTGGGAGCTGTAACAGTGTGCGGGCCGCACAGTTCTGCATTGTCTGAAGTCTACGCAAGGTGTACTCCGGAGCACCAAGGTAGAGGACATTGTTGAAGTCTAAGCGGGACTGTATCAAACCCTGGATGGCCACCTGCTTTGCCTCCATAGGTAGAAGAGGGAAGATTTTCTTTAGCATCCTAAGAAGGCCAAAGCAGGTAGCCGAAAGTTTTGTAGCATGGATGTTAAAAGAAAGGGTCTTGTCCAGCCACACCCCGAGGCTCTTAATGTTGTCCTTGGGTGCTGGAGGGGTGCCTAGACAGGGGGGCCACAAGGAGTTGAAGAAGATGGGGTTTGAGGGGCCCAGGAGCATCAGCTCCGTTTTATCCCCATTGAGCTTAAGGGATGATGAAGACATCCAGCCCTTTACCTCCTCTAAGCACTTTCTTAGCCCACCTGACCGTGGCATGTCGGTCTCCTGCGCCAATGAGACCACCAGCTGGGTGTCGTCCACGTAAGAAATAATCTTAACCCCAAATGGATGAACAACCTCAGCCAGTGGTCTCATATAGATGTTAAAAAGCGCAGGGCTTAAGGAGGAGCCTTGTGGGACTCCACACCTCAATGGTCTACTCATGGGCACTGTCTCTCCATCAAATACTTGAAAAGATCTATCCCTCAAGAAGGACTTGAACCAAAGCCAGGCTTTATCCATTATTCCGACACTCGAAAGACGGCTCAGCAGGGTGTCATGGCTGACCGTATCGAATGCCGCGCTAAGGTCAAGGAGGATCACTGCCACTGATCCTCCCTGATCTAGGATTTTTCTGGATTCCTCGGTGACTACTAGGAGGGCGGACTCAGTTCCATGTTTGGGTCTAAAACCCGTCTGGGTGGTATCTAACAGCTGGTTGTTTTCCAGGAAATTCACCAGTTGGAGGTTAATGTATCTCTCCAGGATTTTACTCACCCAGGGGAGCAGGGAAATAGGCCGGTAGTTGCTAAAATCCGAGGGATCCAGATTGTTTTTTTTTAGCAGGGCTCGGACCATGGCCCGCTTCCAAGCGGGGGGGACAGTGCCAGAGGTAATGGATGCGTTCAGGAGGTCCATAATGGTTGGTAAGGTGACCTGGGATGCTGACATCATGACCTCTGGAGGTGCCGGATCGCCTGGGGATCCAGATTTTACCTTACGAGCCATGGATTCCAAGGTTTCCAGATCTAAAAGGGGGAAGTGATCCAGTATAGGTGGAGGCTCTGATGGAGTGTCTACCAGATTTGTTTTGGCCTGAGCTAAGGGGGCAGTGGCTATAGAGGGGAAGGATGAGTAGATTCTATTGACTTTTTGGTGGAAAAATTCTGCCAAGTCATTGCAGTGGGCTGTTGTTTTTACCTCGTGCAGGCTAGAAGATGGAAGTTTTGTAAGTTTTTTCAGTATTTGAAAAATTTCTTTGGGTTTGGATTTGGCTAGTATAATTCTATCAGAGAAGTATACAGATTGGGCAGCTTTGACTTCGGCTTTGTAGGCATTAATTGCCTCTCGATATCGACTTTTTACCTCCAAAGAGTAGTCTAGACGCCATTGTCTTTCTATTTTCCTGCATTGGCGTTTCTTATCCCTGAGAGCCTCTGAGTACCAGGGGGCAGTTTTGTTGGAACGTTTCAGCGTTATTTTACTCAGGGGGAGAGTGGCTTCGAGGAATTGTGTGATCCAGTCTTCGTAAGCCTGATTGGCCAGACAAGGGTCCTCATTGTAAAAGGGTTGATTACTGGCGAGCTTACTTGTCCATTCATCAACTGGCAGCCGCGCCCAAGATCTGGCGTGTCTTATCGTAGGTCTTACGGGTGGTGGCTTAAAAGTGGTCCAGGTAAAAGGCACCAGTAAATGATCTGTCCACGGGAGGGGGATAGGAGGTCCTACCACAAGGTCTGCACAGTTGCTGAACACAGGGTCCAGCAAGTGGCCCTTAACGTGAGTCGGGGTCTTCACATGTTGGATTAATTGTAAAGCGGCTAGGTCATCTGCAAGTGTCATGGCTGTATGATCCAGAGCAGTGTCGAAATGAAGGTTGAGATCACCTAACAAAGTAAAGTTAGAGGCAGTGCTAACGCGTTCAGCCACAATCGAAGAGAGGTGATTGTGGAGCTTAGGGGGGGCTGAGGGGCGATATATTACTGTTCCCGAGAAGCAGTTGTTAGGAGAGAGTTCCAGAGTGAAGGCTAAGCTCTCACAATCTGGGATTGCTTCCGGGATAACTCGACAGTGAAACTGTTCTTTGTGTATAATTGCTAGGCCTCCTCCTCTTCCCTCAGGTCAGGCCTGCCGAGTAATTTGGAAGCCTGGAGGGAGGGCTGTTACTAGGACAGGGTCGGAGTTTGTCGCAAGCCACGTTTCCGTGAGGAACACTACGTCTGGCATACATTCTTCTAACAAAAGGGCAATTTCCGCCCTGTGTTTAGGCAGGGATCTGCAGTTTAACATAAACATACAGTACTCGTGTGTCGTTTCTTGGGTCTGCTTAGGTTTAAGAGTTAGTTTACATTTTGGACAAGTATCTGGAAGTTCTACTGCATGATAATGCAGGCCACAGTCCATTCCTAGGGGCCTAATACTGTGGAGAGTTTCGGCGCTGTATTGTCTGGTCTTTTGAGGCTGAGATGTAGGGGGTATGGCCCTGGGCCCGGTCTCGGCGCGGACGAGCGCAGACGAGCTTGCCTTAAGCGCGCCTTCGGCGCGCAAACGGCGCGCCCGCTGCGCTCGTCCGCTGCGCTTCCGGCCGATGCACATGATTTACAGGAAGAGGGAAGGCGTTAGAAAGGGCGTGGCCTCGGTGCACGCCGGTAATGGCGGCAGCAAGTGTTTGTATTAGCGAAGTCCGCGACAGCGTTAAATCCGCTGCACGGGATGTCAGGATGTGGGCTTCTGCCCCAGAAGTCAGCAGAAGTGAGGTGAATTAAAATTGCAGATGCACACAAATAAGTGACTCTCAAATGTTATAAAAAGGACAAACAAATAGCGCTCCCGGCTTCCGCCTCAGGAGTAAAGGTTCTGGTCAGACGCTAGCACTCAGCGCCTATTAAGCTTGGGCGGGGGGCGTGGCCTCGAAGGGGCGTGGCCTCGGTGCACGCCAGTAATGGCGGCAGCAAGTGTTTGTGTTAGCGAAGGCCGCGACAGCGTTAAATCCGCTGCACGGGATGTCAGGATGTGGGCTTCTGCCCCAGAAGTCAGCAGAAGTGAGGTGAGTTAAAATTGCAGATGCACACAAATAAGTGACTCTCAAATGTTATAAAAAGGACCAACAAATAGCGCTCCCGGCTTCCGACGCAGGAGTAAAGGTTCTGGTCAGATGCTAGCACTCAGCGCCTTTTAAGCTTGGGCGGGGGGCGTGGCCTCGAAGGGGCGTGGCCTCGGTGCACGCCGGTAATGGCAGCAGCAAGTGTTTGTAGCGAAGTCCGCGACAGCGTTAAATCCGCTGCACGGGATGTCAGGATGTGGGCTTCTGCCCCAGAAGTCAGCAGAAGTGAGGTGAGTTAAAATTGCAGATGCACACAAATAAGTGACTCTCAAATGTTATAAAAAGGACAAGCAAATAGCACTCCCGGCTTCCGCCTCAGGAGTAAAGGTCAATAAGATACCATTAGTAATAAGGGTATATATTGTATGAGTGCAGGGGCAGGGTTAGCACATAGACCGGTTTCTGACGCGGGATGCTGAAGAGATAAATTCTGGCTTCTGACCCGATGATAGCATAAGATATGTGGAGAATGTATATATGGCCTCACATAGGAAAAGCTTAGTTAAATAATATAGCTAATTTGGTTCCCAAACTCATTTGACATACCGAAAAAAATATCTTAAATTCTTCTCTTCTTTCTTTATGCTTCCACCCCTGTCCCCCCTCGTCTTTGTTATTTAATGCCCCCAATTGCACCTGAGGCTAGAGAACGGCGGGGCCGGCATCGGCCATGCCAAAAGTATAAATCTAGGGCACGGCAGACTGGTTTTGAGATATCATTTCATGGAAAGGGGGGCCTCTGCTTTAGTCAGTTTAGGGGTGTTGTGCTAGACCTATTGAATAAGGGGGCGGTTCTTCCCAATATTATTATTCTGCACCTGGGGGGGAACGATCTAGCAAGCCTGGGAAGAAGGGGGTTAGTGGAAACCATAATCTCAGAAGTAGGTTGGTTAGCCAAGACATGCCAGGGGTGCACTATTGGGTGGTCGCAGATGATACCACGATTTCAATGGAGGGGAGAGGAAACTGTAAGAGCATTACATCACTCTGCGAGGAGAATAAATAATAAAATAGAGAGGCTCTCCAGGGCTCCTCATCTACAGACCATCGCCCATGGGTGCATCAGGGGAGAACCGTGCTTCTTAAAAGACGGTGTCCACTTGTCAAAAGTAGGCAATGAAGTGTTCCTAGAGAATATGCTAGCTTGGTTGGGTGGCCTCAGAAGCAGGGCATGACCTCCTAGTGAGCGCGGGGGGGCAGATAGTCGGTTAACTATGCTGGCCTGTGGCGGTAAGGTCATGATTGGTGAGCAGTAAATTTAAGGTCCTTAGAGGGCGGCGCCATTTTTGAATGGGATCGCCCAAGTGGGAGGGACAAGTGGTCTCTCCTAGAACTCCAGGGGCAGTTGGGTGCGTGGGAGGAGAGAGTCACAATTTCTCTAAGCTGGTTGGCCACCCCGCACGTGCACAACAGCACCAGTAAATGGCGCAGAACTGCAAGGGCCCCTTTTATGGAGATAATATACAGAACGTACGGGGGTAACCAGGGGGAAGTACCCTCAGGGTAAACGGACCCTCTGCGCATGCGCACTCCGGCAGGAGGGCGTAGTTAAGTTGATATGGATCTGACAGCAGTTAGTGACCTTGCCGTAGGCCCAAATAGGATATGCAGAAAAGTAAATGCTCTAATGATTATTAAAGATATGTTAGATTTGGATAGGAAACCTTTGTATTCGAGTTATGTTAAGGTTAGCCATCTGACATCTGTTATCAATTGTAATCAATGTAATGCATAATTTTCTGCGTAAATGTTTGTAAATATTGTATATTTTAATAATGTTTATTAATTTTGTTTAATAAATACGGCCGGGGGGGGTTTTACGCCCCCCACATCCAAACTACTCTCATGTCACTTTCTGGGTCTGGTTAAGGGAGGAGGGGGTGTAGGTAGTACCTGGCCATACTAACAGCGCTCCCTGGATCTTTCCAGCACCCTCCGGGAGGCGGTATCGCCCACTTAGGGAATCATGCACCGCATACGAAATAAACTAAGATAGATTTATTAGCACTATCTGATGATAAGCGTTTCTCTGACAACATTGTCTGACTCCTGACACTCCATTGCTTACTGAGCATAACTTGCTAGAGAATGCGCAGTTCCTCTTTTCTCTGAAAAGTGCACAATTTCTTTTGTGGCTGAGGAGATCTAGTGGGTGTGGCCCCAATAATATTGGGATGAACAGGGAAGAAGGGAGCAATTATGTTTCAGAAATGAATGTCTCTGAGGCTGAGAAAGTAACATTGTGAAACCGTTGTATACACTACATCCCAGAATAATTTCTTTAATTGTGACTTGTGAGAGGATAGTAAATATATACAAGGTGGAATAAAAAATTAGCTAGCATTCGCACCAAGAATTTTCAATTCTATTAAGGACACGGAGGCGAGGATTATGCTTCTCTTTCTTATTTATTGCTACTCACAGCAGCCAATGAAAACTTATTTTATGTAAAGCAAACTACATTTCCTATGATGCATGCACCACATCACTTTTTGCAGAGCCCCATAAGAGCCAGAAATACCGAAACAGTCCTCTTTCTTTGCTCCGAACATTGAAGTCCAATAATTATAACAAAAGTCCAACAACAGCTTCCAACGTGGAAGAACCAGACCAGCTGGGAGGAACGTCAACTTCAAGCAGGATTACAACTAATCCATCTTCTTTTCGGATCCTGAAAAAAGCAGAGATAGAACAACCCGTAACTTCTGTATAACCAGAATATGTTTGCAAACGGGTGGGAAATAATTACAATACTGTAACTTAACCGGGTGGGATAACCCTCGCCTCCGTGTCCTTAATAGAATTGAAAATTCTTGGCGCGAATGGTAGCTAATTTTTTATTCTATTACAGGACCGGAGACTTCGTATTATGCTAGTTTAACGCTGATTAAAAACTACAGAGGATATGTCACCCACCGGTTTAGAATAAAACTGTTTAAATGTTGACTCAGAAGACCAATCTGCAGAATGCATGATATCTTGAACAGTAGAACCCAACATGAAGGTCTTAGAGGCCATAGCGCCTCGAACAGAATGTGCACCAAAGACCTGAGTATCAACACCTGCTTCTTGCATAATTTTTTTTTAACCATCTGGCTATAGTAGCCGCAGTAACAGGTATGTACGGTTTCTGCAGAGCAATCAACAATTGTACCACACCATCAGGCCTGGTAGACCTGGTACATTCCTCATAAACCTTAAGGCATTGGACCACACAAAGTTTAGCATTGTCAGTAAAAGCATGATAGTCTACACTGCGTGACATGGTTTTAGTTCTAGACGTAATATTAAACGAAACTCCCTCCGGAGTAAATACTCTACCTGTAATATCTAGAGCCTTAACATCCGAAGAACGTCTACAAGCCGCTAGACATAGCAACATGGCCAGTTTGGCCGATAATTGTTTCCTGGACAACATATTGTTGTTGGGCCATCTGTTAAACAGGGAAAGAACCAGCGAGACATCCCACAAGGAAGAATATTTTGGTTTGGGTGGATTAGCTACTCTGATACCCTTTAGGAGTTTGCATATTAAAGGATGCATCCCGACAGGTTTGCCCTCGATCTGAGAGTGGCCCGCCAATATGGCTGAAAAGGAAATTATTAACAGAGCGATACGCTAAACCTTCCGACGCTTTTTCGGACAGGAAGTTTACAATAAAGGGTAATTCTGCCCCCACGGGATCCACATGCTGTCCCATGCACCATCGAACCCAGCATCCCCAGGCTGAAGAATATCGCTTCCTGGTGGAGGGGGCCCACGCTTGGTTGATGAAGCCTGAAGCTTGTTCCGAAAAACCTGGCATTTGCCAACGCTGCCTGAAAGTCTCCAGGCCATCAGAGACAGATGCCCCGATAGAACCATCGGGTGCTTCTCTCCATGAGGGCCCTGGAGCATTGTTGAGGACCATGGGATCCTCCTGGGGAAGTCGCAACTCGCCTCCAGCAACAACGGGAACCAAGGCTGCGACTTCCACAAGGGAGTCACTAATATCACCTCCGCTTTCTGGCGCATCACCTGAGTGAACACACGAGGAATGAGAATGAAGGGTGGAAACGCATAATTCAAAGTCTGAGTCCACTCCTGTGCAAAGGCATCCGTCGCCAGAGCCAAAGGGTCCGGCCTCCAGCTGAAAAACTTTGTCATTTGATGATTCAGCCTGGAGGCCAACAGGTCGATCTCGCAAAACCCCCATATCTCCTGCAACCACTGGACCACCCGTGGGAGGAGTTGCCAGTCGCTGTAGTCCTTGAGGTGGCGTGAGTTCCAATCCGCCACTACATTGGACTGACCCGGAATGTATTCGGCTATGACCGAAATATGATGACTCAGGCAATAATGCCAAAAGTCCTTCGCTATCTCTACCAGCATTGAGGACCTCGTGCCCCCCAGTTTGTTGATGTACCGTACCGCCGATATGTTGTCCATCCGAAGAAGGATGCAACATGAGACCTGTCTTGGAGATAGGGTCCTGATCGCAAATGACCCTGCAAGGAGTTCTAGACAATTTATGTGTAGATTTAACTCATCCAGGGACCAACGTCCTCCTGTGGAAATATTTCCGCAGCGCGCTCCCCAGCCCCAACGGCTGGCGTCGGATTCTATGACCACTTCTGGTAGGGAGCCGAAAATTGCTCTACCATTCCACGCTTCCACGTGGGCAAGCCACCACTGTATCTCCTCCCACACTTCCGAGGAAAGAGGGACTAAGTCCGTGTAGGAAAGACCCTTCTGCAAGTGCTGAATTTTGAGTCGTTGAAGGGCCCTGTAGTGTGGGGGTCCCGGAAATATAGCCTGAATGGACGACGCAAGAAGTCCCACTATCCGGGCAATCACCCTGAGAGAGACCGTTTGTTTGGTTAAGAGGGAGCGAAGCTCCTTTTTGAAATACCGAAGTTTGGAACGTGGAAGACTGAGCTGGGCCGTCTGAGAGTTTATGACGAACCCCAAAAAATCTATCGTCTGCGTGGGACACAGAACCGACTTCGGTTCGTTGATCACGAACCCCAGGTTCTGCAAGATACGAATGGTCATGCGCAAGTGCTGAACCACCATCGTCTGGGACTGCGCCATGATGAGCATGTCGTCTAGATAGACAATCGTGCGAACCCCTTGCTCTCTGAGGTAAGCTACTCCAGGTTTCAGAACCTTGGTGAAGCACCTCGGTGCTGAGGAAAGTCCGAAAGGAAGGACCAAATATTCGTACCACTGGTTCTGCCATTGAAATTGAAGGAATCTGCGATGTGGTCGATATATGGGGATGGACAGATAGGTGTCCTTCAGGTCCAAACGGACCAACCAGTCCCCCTGCTTCAGAAGGTCTGCCAACAGATGGATGCCCTCCATCTTGAAGTGGTTGTAAGTCATGTACTGGTTGAAATCCTTCAAATTGAGTACCAACCTGTAACCACCGCCCTTCTTCTGCATCAGAAAAATATTGCTGCAGAAGCCACGAGGGCCTTCGTCGCAAGGTGCTATCGCGTGTTTCTGCAGCAATCCTTCTATTTCTGAATCTATGAAATCGCACTCTAGTCGGGAAAAAGAAAGCTGTCTGGGCCGATGAACCTGATAAGGAGTCTGAAAGAAATCTAGATGAAACCCATGAACTGTCTGCAATACTCAGGCATCCTGCGATAGCTGAACCCAATTGTGATAAAACTGCTGAATACGTCCCCCCAAGGGAAGAAGGAATAAGTCTGGAGCGCTCACCTGAAGACTCGGTGTTCTGGAATCCTCCCCCATAGGAGCCTTTATTAAAGCGTCGCTTATTGAAGCGCTGCCTGGTGAGGTAGAAGGTGCCGCCACGGGTAGAGTCCCCTCTCCCCTGCCGCGACCGAAATCTCCTCGCTGACGACCTTAGGAGAACTGACGGCCAAACGAGCGTCCCCGGCCTCGTCCGGCCCTGTTGAAAACCCCGGCTTGAAACACACGTTTGATTCCTGCCTGTGCTTTATCCAGGGTGGTGAAGGTGCCCACGTATTTCGCCACATCCTTGACAAAACGGTCTCCAAAGAGGTTTCCGTCCGCCAATGGCCCCAGCTCTGCTG
Source organism: Triturus cristatus (assembly GCF_964204655.1). Taxonomy (NCBI): domain Eukaryota; kingdom Metazoa; phylum Chordata; class Amphibia; order Caudata; family Salamandridae; genus Triturus; species Triturus cristatus. Next base: position 234,688,745 of record NC_140581.1, read on the forward strand.
CCGCCAACTCCGTTAGATTAGAGTCCATACGCATAAGAATGGACTTCCGGCGCTCCGTGGAAATTGCGCAGTTAGCATTACCTAAGAGGCAGATGGGCCGCTGGGTCCAGCCTGTCAACACATGGGAGTCAATGGTGGTTCCTGATTCTTGCGCCTCCAGAGCCATCTCCAAGATTTTGGCCAAGGGACCGACCACATCAAGAAGCTTGTCTTGACACCCTTGCCAGGCGCGATCTATACCCTTCTTAGGGTCCTTAGCAAAATTTTTAAGGAAAGTTAATAGGCTGGAATCAATTTCAGGCGTTTCGGCTACCTTGTCCGAGAGATCCGGCCGGGGACATTCAGACCGCAGTCTGTTGCGCACCTCTTTGTCAAAACTCTTGCGCAAATTCTCATGCAGGTACGCCGCCACCTCTGGAGCGGGTAGCCAATCAGAGGACCTAGGATGAACAATGTCCGAGGGGTTGAACGTGAAAGGAGTCGGAGTCGTCTGTGGAGTTTCCACATTCTTTGCCTTCCTAGTTTTCTTCTTAGGAGGGGAATCAGTTGGGGAGTCAGATTCTGTGGAACCAGGTTCCGAATCGGTATCCTGAACCCTCTCTTTTTCCGTCTCGGGGCGCGGGAGTGAAGAGTAAGAGGCAGAATGAGGCCAAGGCTTAGGCTGTGGGCCTTCTGATGGAACCCCTGCTGGGGTAGTGAAGCCATGATGCTTCGCAAACCTCTCCAATTGCCTGGTAATAGGCTTCAACGCAGTCGCCAACGCCTGCTGCACAGTTCCCGGAACTGCCTTCTCCAGGGCCTTGTTGACTGACTCCTGCACGGAAGCGTCCAGGTCCTCAACAATATTTTCCTCGATGGAAGGTGTACCTACTTCCTCCTCGTATAAGGTGTCATCCTCCTCATAGTGTACCCAATATTCCATGGTGGAGCCAAATTTATAGACGTACTTGCTCATAAGGCAACCGTAAGGAGGAGTAAAGGGGGGGAGCCAACCCACAGCACAACAGTACAGGTACCTAGCTCCTCAGGCAAAGCTGTATCTCAATTAATATTACAGCCCACAGGGCGTAGTGGAGCCAAAAGAGCAAGAAGATATCCAAGGAGGTGTACTCCCTCCAGGCCCAGGTCGTTTTTTCAGCCAGCCAGGCGTAAAGCAGTGCTCTCTGTATGAATCTCAGCCTGGAGTGGCAATAACAAAAGAAAAACGACAGAAAACGGGCAGTTACGACGTGCGTAGCCCAAATCCTACCAAAATAGCCAAATTGGGCTAAGCACGTGGAAACCTAAAGCAAAAGTAAGAGTGACAGGCTCCAAGCGCACCGGCATAGGAGGGGAGCCTTCGCGCTATCTCAAAAGCTGAATTTCACCCGCCGAAGGCGGGGCGGTACCGTGCACTATGTTCTGCTGAAGCGCTAAACGCGCTGGAATTTAGAATGGCAATGAGGCCGATCGCCGCGTCTTTAGCTGCAAAATCGGCATGCTCGGAGGACTCGGCAAAGCTCCTAAAAGCGCCATGGGCGCGAAATCCGACCCGCCTACACAGCGGTCACGGAAGGCAATATTCGGGCAGTGATTTAAGAAGCAAAGCGGCGTTAGTTATTTAAGCTTTGTAACATTCTGACAATGCGCCACTTGCAACAATTAAAGCATCAAACATAAAAATCACATATTAGCAATGCCAATAACGGAGATCTCAACTTAACTGTCTGCGTGAGCAGCAAAGAAAGAGGACTGGTCCCGGTATTACTGGCTCTTATGGGGCTCTGCAGGAAGTGATGTGGTGCATACATCATGGGAAATGTAGTTTGTCTTACATAAGATACGTTTTCATTGGCTGCTGTGAGTGGCACTAAATAAGAAAGAGAAGCATAATACGAAGCCTCCGGTCCTGTAATAGAATTGGAACAGGAAGTTCTATGTCATTTTTTTTCTGCCGTGATAAAGACTTTTCCCCCAAGATTACTGTGCTAATGCAACAGGTGGGTATTTATTGTTGTCTCTAAGCAGTCAGATGTTGAGAATAAAGAATGTGGTTTAATAACTAACTTTTTTTCCTTTTCCCTACTCACTATATCTGGAAAGATGCAGGATCTAAACCACAACAGCAAACTAAAATTCATAACCTATTTGCCATTGAAACACATTAGGCACCAGGGCTTTATGCTAAATTGTTAAATACAGGAGCCTGTGGTTACTGAAAAGTATGACTTTAAGAAGGTCACCAATGAGAAGAAGTGTATGTATGGGAATCTATAAATCTTTCCATAGTACCTTCAGTCTTTGTACAATTTAATAGCCCTTTGCAGTCTTCGAGAGAATAAATATATTGAAAAAGCAATGAGGTAGGTTGAGAGGGCTAACGCTAAAGGAACAGAGAAGCGCAGAAGTACCGGAAGGTAAACACAGATATTTCACTTTCAGTGATACCTTATGTGAGTAAAATAAGTTAGACAAATTATTCCTGTAAATTGCAGACGAAAAGGAGCATACATGCACATACCAAATATCTTTTTATTGTGGAAGAACACAACACAAGTAGCAGCTGAAGGTGTGGACATTCCGTCTGGGAAATGAACCCTACAGATTGCAGAAGCAGTTAGGCTCTAGGGGGCAGATTTACAAGCCCCTTGCATCACTTTTGCACCGTCGTTGTGTCACTTTTGTGATTCAGCGGTAGCGTAAAAGTTGCGGCCCATTTACAACGTGACGCATCTTGGGAGATGCGTAACGTTGTGAAGCCCTGCGCCACATTAAACCTGCGTCAGGTTTAATGTATGAAGGGTGGGCGTTCCGTCGCAGGAAGCCCCGTAAAACTGATGCGGTGAAATCTACAAGATTTCACTGAGTCACTTTTACGTCCATGCTGCGTCAAAACCCTGCGCCTGCTTGAAGCAGGCGTAAGGAGTGACGCAGCATGTTAGGCATAGGGCGACCCTGAGCATTGCTGGAGTTGAGTCGTGCTTATCGCTGGATTTTCAGCGATAAGCGCACTGTTTTGTGGCTAACGCATGGATTTCTATCGCTTGGGAGATAAGCGTTGCTGATCGCACGCTATCTCTGCGATAGAATCCAGCGTTCCCCTGCGATAATTATTCTCACGCTAAGAGGGCTGAGCGATAATTATCGCAGGCCCTTGCTGATTTGCCCCGTGCTCCTTTAAAAATGTGAATATACAAAGTATTAGGATTCGTGGCGTATTATGTCGATATTACTTCTCCGTGACGTGCTCATGCTACTCAAAAATGAATACCATCCATGTCCTGCTAAACTGCAATAGGTATTCAGTTTGTTATGTATTGCTTACACATGGTATATAGTATATTTTATGTATTTGCCCCGACATTTTTGCAGAGGTTCAGCGATAATTTTTTTTAAATTCATATTTTGAAAACCTCTGCCAGTTTGTAACACAACTTGTACTCTTTTGCAATTATTTCATTTTCAAATCTAATTTGTTTACTTTTTAATATTCAATGTGACATTGTTCTAACTGTGGTATATGGAATTGCTTCTCATACACTGTACAATTAGGATACAGGATATATTCACAAGTCACATGCCAATCATCTTGTGTAATCAAATTAATCTTCTCAACACTCTAGACTATTTCTAATTTAAAGGGTATGGTAAACACAAAAAGCATACAGATGCCAACACATCTGTTGCACATAATTTTATGGCATAGTTTGTGAACTGAAACATTTCTGCTCAGCACCTAATCTATTCAGGAAAATAAGACACAAAGGACCACAGAGTTTGTTCTCGGGGAGAAAACTGTGATTTCAGGCCCCAGTGGTTCCACAGTTTGCAGATGAAATACTAGGTTACATCTGTACTTTTACAGTGATGTTCAATACCTTGGACATGCCTGGCTTAGAACAAAATGACTATTTATATTTGAAATTAAAACAGAGCTCTGGTATAACTTTTGAGGTCTGTTTGCATGGAAGTATGATACTTTTAAACAATATATATCCTTTGTTGCTTACGCTATAAAGCAATCCACCTAAATTCACCTCTATTTCTCCCTCATTTCCCTAAATTATCAGGAGGCGCTGTCATCAGTGCTGTCACTGACCATGTCATGAGTGATGTAATATGTGAGGTCATAAGCAGTGCATTGCGAGGGCGTGAGTTATAGCTAGCTCACTAACTATAACGACTGAATTTCTCTGGTTTTGTATGAGTGAAATGCTGGCCTAACTATAACGTCTCTATAACCTTTAGTTTTTTCAGTGAATTTCTATGGGCTTTTTTCCATTTCCTAACTATAACGTTCCTGTAACCTTTAGTTTTTTCAGTGAATTTCCAAGATTTATTAAATAGTAGTCGCGTTTACAGAGTGGTCAAGAAAGGGGGCTGAGCCTCCGACTAGCTCTCAAGAATCCTGCTGTGCAGGACTTACAGGAGGTACCAAGAGGGCTTCTTGCCCCCAAGATCCCTGAGGAGTAAAGTGGGCTGAATCTCATAACCAGTAGTGCACCTTGTGCCGTGTTTGCAGAGTGGTGGAGAAAGGGTGCGTGGGCTTCGAAGACCTCTTAGCAATCCTGCTATGTGGGACTTATTACAGATAACAGGAGAGGTAGTTAGCCCCCAAGGACATCCTTGGACGACCAACTACCCCTCCTGTTACCTTCAGTAAGTCCCACACAGCAGGATTGCTGAAAGGTCATAAGAGGCCACGCCCCCTTTCTCTACCAATGTCCAAATGCGCTTCCTGGTGCACTACTGGTTGGGTAAAGAAGTCCACATTAGTCCTGAGGCCCTCAGGAGTACAGTGGAATTCATTCCCTAACCAGCAGCGTGCCAGGAGGTGCATTTGCAGAGTGGTGGAGAAAGAGGGTGTTGCCTCCAAGTCCTCTCAGAAATCCTGCTGTCTGGAAGTTACTGAAGGTAACAGAAGGGATTCCTGGATAGGGTGAACCCTCAATATCATAGGGCACGTCATCTGCCAACCACCACTGCACCAGAAGGCATGTTTGCAGAGTGGGGGCGTGGCCTCTAGTGACTTGCTGGAGGTTTTTTTTTTTAAGGGAGCGGGTCTGCCTTGTCCCCTTTCCCTGGGCCATTTTCAGCCCAGGGGCCGTATCCCCCTGGGCCCACCGCTCTATACACACACATATATACATATATATATATATATATGTGTGTGTGTGTATTCATAGTTTTATATAGAGCAAACTTGACCCGAAGCTATCAGAGCGCCTTATATAAGCACCAGTTGTGTTACACAAGGACACATTCGTTTTTTGTAGGCGCAGGGAGATTAAGTGATTTGCCCAGAATTACAGGATGTTGAGCGCCAGTGCCGAGACTTGTACCCGGTTGCCCAGATTTGAGATAGACCGCCCTAGCCGGTAGGCTACACCCTCTACCCAAAATATATATATTTTTTTTATGGAGGGGGGCCATGATGCCCCCACTCCTGGGCCATTTTTGGCCCCGTGGACCCAATCCTCTGAGGCCTGCCCCTTTCTATATTTAAAAAAACAAAACATTTTTGGCCCCAGGGACCCCATCTCCCGGGGCCTAATCTGTAGTGTGGGTTCCCAGGGCACCCACATTTTACAGTTGAGGACCGCAGGGGAGCCTGAAGGTCCCATCTGTCCTGGCCGGCTCTCACCTACTGCGGGAGCCGACATTGCTTTTTACACACAGGGAGCTGCTTTGAATAAGCAAGAGAAAAATGCTCTTGCTTGCTCAAAGCGGACCATTGTTTGCTATGGCATGGCAGTAGCAGAGCTCCTGCCATGCCTTAGCAAACTGCAATGTACCAGGGATGGGCACCCGGGACATTGCTGGAGCTGGCACTGGGAGGTAGAGGTCCTCAGGGCCATTTACGGCTCCAGTAGGGGGGCCACGCTGCCTCCTCCATCCTTGATTAGGGGCCTGCCTTGGGAAGGTGGCTGTCCCCGGGGCCGAGAACGGCCTGGGTGGGGAACCATGAGGCTCCCTTACCACCTACTTAAAATACAGTTTGGCTCTGGGGAGGTGGTGGTCCCCAGGGTTGGGGCAGTCTGTGAGGCTCCCCAACATGAATATTTAAAAGCCCCGAGGAGGTGGCAGTCCACAGGGCTCTGGGGCAGGCCATAAGGCATCCCCGTACTTTTTTAACAATTAGCCCCAGGGAGGTGGGGGTCCCCGGCATGGGGTGTGCAGCATAGGCAACCCCTGCATTACCATATAAACTGCCCCCAGGACCTGGCCCACCACGGGGCCTTTATTTAACAAAGCACGGGAGACCATGCTTCATTTTATTTATTTCAGGAGTCACGGATCCAAGCGACTTCCGCACAAGTTTTTTTTTTTTAAATGCTTTTCAGGCTCTAGAAAGTTCCTGTGGGACCCCACCAAGAGGCCTAGGAGGTCAGGATGTTTCCACCCTGCCCCCTTTTCTTTCTTTTTCTTGTGACTCAGTTCAACCGAGTCACAAGATGGCTGCCAACCCTTCCTGGTTTGAAGTGTTGGCAGCCAATCAGATCTCAAGCACAAGCTCGGAAGGGTTCGCAGATCC